>NC_022023.1:12075377-12081979 GCF_000317375.1 Microtus ochrogaster
CTGTAGACCAGGCTGGTCTCGAACTCACAGAGATCCGCCTGCCTCTGCCTCCTGAGTGCTGGGATTAAAGGCGTGCGCCACCACCGCCCGGCCTACTTCAGTATTCTTGAGGTGAGATCAAACCGGGGTCCGACTGAAGAGAGCTGCCTACCCAGTCTTCTGGGGCAGGTCCAGGTTCCCATCAGTGAGGATGAGAGGGGGTTAGGACTGCTGAAGGCGATCGCATCTGCAGAGGGAGAAGGGACTGTCCTAGAACACAGCCCCTGGACCAGTTCCAGACTGTGTCCCTAGGATGGATCTGTCTTTTTGCTTATTCGTTTATCGGGATGCAAGATCTCACTGTTTAACCCAGGCCTGACTCAAACTTACTACACAGCCCAGGTTGGCCTTGAATTTTAGATTCTCCTGCTGCAGCCTCCCCAAAGTGGGGTTATAGGTCTGAACCCCCATGCTCAGTCGTGATGTGTCTTGTTAGAAAGTACCGTTATGAGTCTGGCGGTGGTGGTGCATGTCTTTAAGCCCAGCACTTGGGAGGCGGAGGCAGGAGGATCTCTGTGAGTTTGAGGCCAGCCTGGTCTACACAGTGAGTTCTAGGACAAATAGGACTAGACAGTTTTCTCAAGAGAAGAAATCGAGCTGGAGCTGGAGTGGGGTAGACATCTGTGCCCAGAGGTAGGTGAACTTGACGCTAGCAGTTTGAGATGAGTCTGGGCAACATAGTTAGGCCCCATGTTCAGAAAAAAAAAAAATTATTGTAGTGAAACCTGGTTCCTACCCAGCCTCCACTGATAGTTTTTGATTCTGATCTCCATTCCTAGTTTGCTCCAGAGTCTGCTGATCCTATCTCCAGCTCTGGGATGGGCCTTAATTGGCCTAAAATGATTAGGATAAACCTCTTTCCTAATCACTGCTTCAGCTAGTTGGCATTTCTTGCCAAGAGGGTGGTTTAGACACTCCTATGATCTGATTTGACGCAAGGTGGAAGGGGACGGGACTTTTGGAAAACAATGGCCAAGCTCTTCAGGGCGGGCTCCATTGCAGAGGGTTAGCATATGGATATGACTCCTCCCCCCATCCCCCCCCACCAAGCAGAGCCTTCTGCCTCAGGAAAGGAACTGGGCCTGAGCATTAGGCTGGCATCACAGAAGAAAGGAAGGGGGAACTTTGTGACATCGCTGCTCTGTGAAACCCTTAAACACCTCTGGACTCTATGAGCATGCTAACACATTCTAGGCATGTGTTTCTGCTACGTAAGAAGCTTCTCGTAGCGAGCCGTGCAAGGCCACAGGTGAAATGCCTGTGAGACTCAGTGGAACTGTGGGAAAGTTCTCCAGCCCAAACCACACAAAACAAGTACTCAGAAGCAGTGTGGTAGAGGGTCTTACAAGACAGAGCAGCTGGTTTAAACCAGTTCTGCTTCCAAGCAGCACAGGGATTTGGATAAGCTTCCCAACTGCTCCTGTCCTTGGCTCCTGGGAAGGAACTGCTAGTTCTTTCACACCAAGCATTTCTACAATCGGTATTTCTTGTGGCCTTGGTTTTTTTTAAACATTTATTTATTATGTATACAATATTCTTTCTACATGTATGCCTGCAGGCCAGAAGAGGGCACCAGACCCCATTACAGATGGTTGTGATCCACCATGTGGTTGCTGGGAATTGAACTCAGGACCTTTGTAAGAGCAGGCAATGCTCTTAACCTCTGAGCCATCTCTCCAGCCCCCGTGGCCTTGGTTTCTAATGATCAGGTCATCACAGTACATTTTCTCCTGTACTTACTGGCAAGGCACACACTACAAATCAGCAGTTATGTTATTACTAGATGAGCCTAACTCGGCTGGGCGCGTTGTGCATGTCTGTGTATATATAAACCGGCACGTGGGAGGCTGGGGCAGTGGGAGCTGCAAGGCTGCACATTGACTTAGGGAGATCCTGTCTCAAAGATCAAAATGAACAACAACAATCTAGAGTTCTATAATGTAGGTAAGATATGTAAAACATATTTGTTATCATCTTAGCTACATATAGACATATACAACATGTGTTATTGAGAGAGATACACGCTATCTATACAGACCTAGGGACACAGGCTCACATATCAGGCTGACCTGATACTCTATTATGTAAAGAATCATCTCGAACTTATCACCTCCTACCCTCACGTCCAGAGTGCTGGGATTACAGGTGTGAACCACCACACCAGTTTATGCAGAGCTGGGGATCAAACCCAAGTCTCAGCGCCTAGCAGGACGGACTACCAACTGAGCTACCACCCAGCTCACGGATGGGATCTCTGGTGGGCTTTACAAGGAAAAGGACTTCCAGGTAATCTTTCTCCTCTTCTTTTTTAAAAGACTTATTTTTTAAATTTGTATGTATGTATGTCTGTCTGTGTGTTTCTGTGTATCTGTGTGTACATATGAGTGTGGGTGCTCTCAGATCAGAGGCTCTGGATCCCTTGAAGATGGAGTTACCGGCAGTTGTGAGGCATCCCACATCGGGTTGTTGGGAAGTGAACTCAAGACCTCTCCAAGAGCAGCAAAGCTTCTTAACCGCGAGCCGTGGCCCCGCCACTTCTTTACTCTTTTAAGATCTTTGGAGATTCCTAAGAACTTCTCGATTTGAAGATTTACAAGGTTTTCAAAACTAACTGACTGACATTACTTTACAGGTCTATGATTATTTACTTTTTCACAAAATGTTCCATACACTTTTTAAAAGATATAAAAAACATTTTGGCATCTAAATAAACATCTTAAAATAGAAGTTGGATTATAAAGCAGCATGAAATGGTTTTCACTTGTAAACAGAATTAGGAACCCCCAGAGTCCACAAACACTGTGGTGATGTGAGGCTCAAGGCACCAATGGGAGTCAAGGGAGCTAGGTTCCCGCTGTTGTCTTGCACACGGTGATCTTCAACTGGTCTCCTGATGTCTGCAGATCAGAGGCACCACCGTGGACAGCAGAGGGTGAGGTCGGTCGTCCTGATTGGCTTGTCCAGCTGTCCCGTGGTGAAGCCATAAAATTAGAGTAACATATTTCAGGCTGTTTAATGTGTATGTGTGTGCACATACACACAGGAATCACATGCCTGCAGGTGCCCTCAGAGGTCAGAAAAAAAAATGTCAGGACAGCCTGGAACTGGAGTTTCAGGATGAGTCCTCTGATGTGGGTGCTGGGGGCCAAGCCCAGGACCCCTGGAAGAGCACCAAGTGCTCGTAACTACTGAGGCATCTCTTCGGCTCCAACAGAGAGGGATTTTAGAGCCTATATTTAATGGATAGACTTAAATTTTCTACTTTTATTTTAATCTGATTTGTGTGTGTGTATTCCACTGCCTATGTCTGGACACATATATGTTTTCTTATTTAGCCACCTCTGTGTTGTTATTGAAACTCCTGAAGGACGTACTTATCATTTCTTGCCTTTATTTTTTTTCAGCTTCCTTTTTCAGTTTCTCCAAGACCTCTTCTGGAGTCGTAGAGGCCAAGAGCTTCACCACCTTTTCCCGAGATTTACCACCCTGAACCAGAAGGAAAAAAACACACTCAGCATCCTAATACTGGCAGGAGCAACAGACCTCTGTCTCCCCTGCAGCATGTCTTCATGGGGTGTCATGGATGGCCCCCCAATAGCCTAGTGTGGTGGTTTAAAAGAAAATGTCCCCCAAAGGGAGTGGCACTATTAGGTGTGGCCTTGGAGGAAGTGTGTCCCTGTGGGGGTGGGGTTTGAGGTCTCTTTTGCTCAAGTTTTACTCAGTGTGACGCTCAGTCCATTTCCTGTCACCTTGTGATCAAGGTGTAGCCAGCATCATGTCTCTCTGAATACTGCCATGCTCCCCATCATGATGATAATGGACTAAAACCTCTGAAACTGTAAGCTACTAACCCAATGAAATGATTTACTCCTCTGTAAGAGTTGCCCTGGTCATGGTGTCTCTTCACAGCAATAGAGACCCTAAGGCATCTGGGCATACTCTCTCCTGGACACTTGTACCTTAAAACAAATTTGTATGACTCTCCAGGGTTTCTTGGCTTTCTACTTCAATTTTTTTTAAATATTTATTTATTTATTATGTATACAATATTCTGTCTGTATGCCTGAAGGCCAGAAGAGGGCGCCAGACCTCCCCACAGATGGTTGTGAGCCACCATGTGGTTGCTGGGAATTGAACTCAGGACCTTTGGAAGAGCAGGCAATGCTCTTAACCACTGAGCCATCTCTCCAGCCCCCTCTACTTCAATTTTTATAATGGAAGCTTGGCATTAAAATTTCAAGATGAATGTTTACAATATTCTAATTTCTTCTTCTTTTTTCCTTTCAAGACAAGGTACCATGCAGATCAGATTAGTGCAAACTCAATATACAGCCAAGGGTGAACTTGACCCCTGACCCTGTCTGTCTCTCTCAGGGGCTGGGATTACAGGTACATCCCACTATGCCTGGCCAGTATTCTAGTGTCAAGTAATTTGTTTTAATTACAAAGGAAAATAATTTCAAAATATTAAGCATGACAATTTAGTATAAACTTTTTATAACACCTAAGTCTAAACAAATTGCTCTTTTCTAAATTGTTACACATTTCTGAAAATTTCAAACAGAAAGCAACCACACATCTAAGTACTATGATTTCACAATCATCTAAAACAACTCTTAAAAAGATTTACTCGAAACATGCCTTTTATAAAACAGAATTTGAGCGGGAATTTTTCCGGACGGACTGTGTGTACACACAGAGAGTGGAGGTGTGCCTTAGGCTGCCGTCAGCCCTGGAGCACTGCCAAAGTCAGACATTGTCTGCCACAGGGTGGGCGAGGGAAAGGAAGTGGCCTGTTAAGAGGATTTTTAGGTATAGATTATTAATCAATGACTTTAAATGGCAGCCAGATATGAACTGCAGGGGACATACAGCATGAGACCACATGCAGAACTTAAGACATGAACTTGGCCTGCTCCCTTGCAGACGGACTCTGTTTCAGCATGACCACAGAGACGCCAGGGGCCTGCTCCTAAAAATCATTCTCTGAAGATTGTGAAGTAAAACCAAGGTATCAATGTCATATAAACTAATCTTCACAAGGGCATCCTCTAGCGAGCAGAGTCAGCGTGAGGTCATAATGACTTGGTGAACTTCTTAATGGAGATGACAAACAGAGAACCATTTTACGGTATTTCTGTATGACGATGTCTTAAAGGAAGTGAGCAAGGTTAATCTGACAGTAGGTACAGTGATGAATTTAGAAAGGAGAAAAACGCTGTAAATGAGCAAAACGAAGGACTGTAAGTAGAGAGGGCCCGTCTCAATAAAACAGAGGCAGTGTGGCTGAAAGAGACTATGAAGCTACAGAATTTTGTATTTTAAAAAAATATGAGTTTTTAAAATTGGCCTTACAAGACGGGAGAGATGGCTCAGTGGCTAAGAACACTGGCTGCTTTTCCAGAGGACCCAGGTTTGATTCCCAACACCCACATGGTGGCCCATAGCCATCTGTAACTCCAGTCCTAGGGGACCTGACAAGCTCCTGTGGGCTCTGAGGGTACCAGGGATGCATGTGGTACAGACACACATGCAGTCAAAACAGCCATACACATAAAACTATTTGAAAAACTGGCTTTACAAAAATCACAGGACGTATGAACTATGGTCCATATGTAATAATTTAGAAGGGAGAGTCCTACCTTATCCAGAACCACGTCACTCTTCCTGAGCTCCAAGACTTTGGACAGATACCGACAGAGTTCCGCATTCGCTTCTCCCTCGGATGGAGGGGCTGCGATCGCCACGCCAACAGCCTCGGTGGTCAGATCTGGAAAGAAATGGCATGAACTTCACCCTTAAGGGGATCTTTCCCTCCACGGAGCCAGGAACTGTCCAACGGTTTGATTTACCCAGCACAGGCTTTCGGTGAATAACTGCTGAGCTAAGTCCAGTCTCCTGCGCACAAACAAGGTCTGGACTGAATGGTTAAATGAATACCTCAGGGAACGAGATAAATAGGTCCCTGCAGTTACAGAGCACACACCCACAAAAGAGAAAACCCTAACTGGACAAGTCCAGAGTCCTAGGGAGCACCCTGGATTTAGGCACCTAGAAACTGCGTTTGAACAGCAAGAGCTCCAGGAAGGGAGTCGGGCTGGCCTTCAGCTCCAACGTCACTGAGGGAGTGCAGGGATGAAGCGGCACCCTAGATGGCACAGGCTTCAGGGTGTCACATCAGGGAAAGCCAAGCCCTAGGCCAGGCTCCTCTCTCTTGGGATATGTATTTTAAATGCCTCCAACATCCCAGGCACTTAGCACTTATCTCACAGTTACACTACCTGGAAGAGCATACAGGCCTTCCCAAAGGGCTTCCCCATAACTTGGTACCACTGTTACCCCCATTGTACAGGTGAGGCAACCGAAGTCAAGCACGCGCCCTGCAGCCTTCACCGTTCTTAGGAGAGAAAGCTCTGACTGGAAGCAGCCTGCAAATGCGCTTGAGCTGGTCCTGCCCCCGGGGCCACTCAGCCGTGCCCGTACACTTGCGCCCTGGGTAACAACATGTCTCCAGCCGTGCCCGCACACTTGCGCCCTGGGTAACAACATGTCTCCAGCCGTGC
>NC_022023.1:12082179-12099340 GCF_000317375.1 Microtus ochrogaster
CTCCAGCCGTGCCCGTACGCTTGCGCCCTGGGTAACAACATGTCTCCAGCCGTGCCCGTACACTTGCGCCCTGGGTAACAACATGTCTCCAGGCCCCACAAGAATGAGACAGTAGAGTGGCTCTTCCATTCTCTCTCAGATGCTCAGTTTTTCATCCTAGCATCTTTGAAATCAAGCCATGTCTTATAGAAGATAGAAGAGTTTAGTTGGTCTGATTTTTAAAAATGTACATAGACACTCATGTACCTTATAGTTGATTCCATATTAGCTTTGGCTTGGGAAATACTGACCAAAAAGTTGGGCTTGGGGCACAAACCTATAATCCTTCCGAGGCTGAGGCAGAAGCTAAGTTTGAGCCTAGCATAGGCGACACAGCAATGAAAGAAGGGGGGGGGGAGAAAGAAGGAAGAAAGTAAGAAGAAGGAAGGAAGGAAGGAAGGAAGGAAGGAAGGAAGGAAAGAAAAGTGGCCAAAGTATGGTTAACAGATACAAAATAACAAGGCCATTAGCACAAACCAGACCTATCTAGCACTTTGATTTTGGTGTAGTATTATTTTCTTTTCTTTTTTAAGATTTTATTTATTTATTATGTATAGTATTCTGCCTTCATGTCTGCCTGCAGGCCAGAAGAGGGCACCAGATCTCATTACAGATGGTTGTGAGCCACCATACGGTTGCTGGGAATTGAACTCAGGACCTTGGGAAGAGAAGCCAGTGCTCTTAACCTCTAGGCTATCTCTTCAGCCCCTTGGTGTAGTATTTTCAAAATATAAAAATAATTTGGTATACAAAGCTTTATCTTGAAAATAAATATTTTTCAAGATAATGCAGTTCAAACTTTAACTCTGCATAGGAATCAGCCAGGGGTCTCAGAGCTCAGGCTGTCTCCCACTTTTCAGGTTAATAATCATCAAAGCTATACTAAGGCATCGCTCCTCTCTGTAGGTGTCTAGGCTACACATCGGTTTGCTTTGTTGTTTAGAGATGGGGTCTTGTTTGTACTGAAGGACCTCAAACTCAAGATCCCCCTGCCTCAGTTCCTAAATATCTGTGACTTACTGGTACTCGATGTGACCAGGCCATTTCCACAGCATCACATTTTTTTTAAAGGAAGAGATATAATGGTTTCCATTTAACTTGGTATTAAATATTGCACATCTGTTTCAAATACCTCTGCGTGAGAATATAGGGTTTTAAATAGAGAAGCTCTAAAGCGTATCTAAAAATACCATTTATAGCCACAGGCTAGGCTACCAGCTAGCGAGGCAGAGAGAAGGTGAAGTGACAGCCTGGCCCATGCAGGAATCCCATCGGTGTTCAGATGTACCTGTCACAGCATTTTGTTTAGAGCCAGGTTTGGCATGGATGGCGATGGTGACACAGCCTTTAGGATCAGTTGCCACAGGCCCTGTGGGAGGAAGTGGTGTCTCTGGTTCCTTGGTTTGGTTTTTACCCTGAAATGACACACACAAGTTTACAGGTTACGAGACATTTCATCGCACTTTTCTCTTGACCCATTACTGCCCCTCACCTTCACTAAATCAGGCTTCCCATCCAGCAGCTGGGGGCTTTCCGTCCCTCAAGGATCCTGTCAGCCTCCCACCAGCCCACAGTGTTTGTACGGCCTGGGAAGGCCTGACTCTGGCCTCCACACCTTTATGCTGCTTTCTCTTGTTAGTTTCAACTAATTCACTTTCTCCTCAAGTAGAGCTATTATTTACCATTTACTTGGTGTAGCATAAAGCTGGAAGTGTGTGTGTGTGTGTGTGCGCGCGCGCGCGCCCTGTTTAGATCTCATTCTGGCTACCTTAGAGCTTGTTACTATAGGCTGCTGTATGGTTCCTATTCCTCGCAAGTAGAGCCATATTTATATCCAATGCACCCTAAAGCTCGGAGTGGTGAGAGGGTGAGGGGTGGGTTGCAGAAATAATAATAATGACAGGCCCTTAAACACCACGGTAAGTACATTTTATTCAAAAATTCCATGGCAGTATGCAGACAGTGGATATGAAGAGATACTCCCTTGACCTCGAGGAGCTGGGACCACAGCGCGAGAGAACCATAATAAAGCACAAAATTGGGCTAACTGCACCAATGAAGTACACATCCACAGTGCATTTTTGCATGGAGAAAGGCACCCAGGGCTGGGGAAGGTGTCAGCAGGTGGCAGTATCTGAGCAGGGTCACAGAAAGGAGTTGGAGTTGAGGAAGGTAGATGTCCGGGGAGGGGATGCCGCCTCCACGAACATTAGGAGGCAGAACGCAGTCTGCCTGGAAGTGCAACCCTCGAAGTGCGGGAGCGTGGCCAGGGGTCCTCAGGCGGGCTAATGTGCGGTTCAGAAGGCTCGGACCTGGACCCGAGTGACAAGGTGTCAGGGAGGTCTTCCACCCGCCAGGCGCCGCTTCTAGTCCCTGCCGGTGTAGCCCCGTGGCCCGCCCTCTCCACACCACGGGACTTGCCACTGGCCTTGCTCGTCGCGCCGGCTTTCTTAGGCATCGTGGAACCAGACAGGAGTCTAGCGGGAGCCGAAACGCCGCGACCCACCGCCAGCTGCAGCATCCCAATCCCGCGGGAGCCGCGAAGAGCCCCCGAGAGGAGAGGCGGAAGCGTCCTCTGCGCCTGCGCACGTCGCGGGCGGAAGCAGCGTGCGCGCCCTGCCCTCATCTGAGAGCGACACCTTGCGCCCGGGTTTCGTTCTTTTGGAACCTGCCAGCCAGGGGTGTGATCACGTGTAGAGCCATCTTTGTCCTTAGGAGTTGGTGACAAGAGTAGCCAGCCTCAGTGCTAGTCTTCCCCACGTGGCATCGTGGTCATTCGCACAGCGCAGTGCGAAAGGAGGGGATTTACAATGGGAAATGGAATAGGACGGCTCGCGAGACGACTGCTGAAGTCAGGGACTGGCCTTGCTTAGTTAGGGTAGAGTGTGTGGACAAGATACGCCCAGAGGTAGGAAGATATCTGCCACCTAAATGGGAGATAGTAACAGGTGGGATGGAGCGTGAGTGCTGAACACAGCCATTGAAGGCTGCGCTCAGAATGGAGCATCTCAGTTCACCTCACAGACACAGCCGTCCCATAGGACAAGGGTGTGTGTGATGTGCTCATGAGCAAAGGGGCTGAAAGGCTAGCAAGCTTGAAGGCTCAGGCAGGGATCCATGTGTTTAATCACACCACATCTATTTTTTTTTTAAATAAATTACAATCGAGACACATGAAATCCCCTGGACACTTGACAGCTTCTCCGATCTAGCAGGTTTTCACCCCCACATCTGACTTCCAAGTCATTGTTGGTAACTAGAACGATAAAGACTTAGTTTAAACCTACATACTGTGGCCATGGCAGAGCCTGAGTCACGGAATTGGAAGGCCCTACAGGCCACAGCCCAGGGACCAGAGGGGCGTTGACTGCAGGGCTGTGGGGCCACGGAGAAGAATTAAACTATCAGTAGATTCTTCTGTAGCTAAGCTGACAGAAAAATATCAGCACTCACTCTACTAGGGCCACTCTCCATGGGCCAATGGGGTCCTTTTCACTCAAACCACATTAGGCACCTGCTGTACCTCTGAACTGTCCCCCGCCCCGTTCTGTAAGCACTGGTTAAAATTAAAAGTGCTTAAGAGCTAACCTGTAATTAACTAGAACCTTTGTATAAAGCGTCTCACATTCAGCTCCTAGAGAAAAAGACACATGACAAAAGATAGGTAAACAAAAAGGATAAATTTATTTTAAAGATTCCAGGTGATGTCCCAATGTCAGTGAGTGGTTCCGTTTCTTGTAGCTTCCATCAGCCACATCCCTTTACAGTTGTTCATAAGAAGCAAGGCACATGAGTGCCCCAGAGTCAGAAGCACTAGTTACCTCTGCATGCAGCACTTGGTAAGGAAGAAGTACTCCCCACCACTAGTCTTTGCTAAACTTCGGTTAAGCAGAAGCACACATTCCATGGGTATTCCAGCTAACTGAGGCTGGCAACATGAGATCACGGTACCAGGGCCAACAGAAAACAGTGCCCTTTCTTCAGCAACTCCAAGAGGCCCTGGCCACCAGTACATCACCTCCCTGCCCTCTTGAAAATACAAAATAGTACTTTTAGTGAGATCTTTTATATCCTACTTAGAAAAAATTCTTAAGTTGATACTTAGAAGAATTTTTAACAATTTTCCACAACTACTGATGGACTGATACACCTTAAGCTTAATTTACACAAGGTTAATTTTTTGTAAGATAATCATTTTCAAGGGGAAAATGTTATCTCACTTGTATTTTAAAAATCTGCTTTATAAAAATGTAGAAATGTCACTCTGCCAGATATCCTTCTGACCCACTCTTGTTATAGACACGCCAGCCACACTGAGTTCACAATTATCAAGCATGTTGCTTCTTGGCTAGAACTATGCAACTGACAAAAAGCCTCCTTCCTTTTCAGCAGGACTGGCTGGACAGCTTCATGGTGTCAAAGCAGCTGTGAGGGCTTAGCGCTCTATCCCGTTCCTGCTGGTGCAGGTGCTATCCACTGGTACCCCATCTTCTCTCGGTCATCTAGGAGTCACTGGCAGCCCCGTGACAGGCAGAGCAGGATGGGAGTGACAAAGAATCCACTTAGATCATTCCTGTGATCTGTTTGCAACAATTATTGTCACTGTATACAAGCTCCACTTACAGTTTTAAACAGTACTATGCAATACACTACTATACTATTACAAAATACCTTTCTATAAATACACTGAAAGTTTTCTTGGGTGTTTTTAGTCTTACTTTTAGCACTATTCCAAATGCTAACAACCAGATATTTCAAAACCCAAATATAAAGTCAGCTTTCTTAATTTTCTAAAATTAGTTATTTGAGTTAAAAAGAATTCTGTAGGAATACTGACCCATTTCACATAACTTTCAAAATAGTAAAAACAAAAGCTTTTAAAAAAGCAAAAACACCCACATCTGCTACAAAAATCTTTCAGTTCCCAAACTACTGAAAGACCACGAGTCAGTGGAGCTATGAATCACACAAGACGAAGCGGAAAGACTGCGCTTTTCACACAAACCTGGTTCTCTTTGCCCCGAGGGTTAGAAGAAAATGGAAAATCTGCCTTTGAATCATGCAGAGATGTAAATAAACTTTTACTTCCTCTAAGAAACTAAAATGTTTCTTATTCTGTAGTTATAAATACTCATGACACTCGACTATTTGTGGCCAGTTGTTTATGCTCTGTGATTAGACTGAATGGTCATTAACACTAGATTATGTATAAAATATTATTTCCGGTATTTGTCCATCTTCTATTGAAGTACCATTATTATTGCCAGGGGAGCTGAAAAATAAAAAAACAGTCTTGCTTGCAGCAGGGGTCTCATGTACCACTTTCTTCAGTCCTTTTGTGCCATAGTGAGAATCTGGACCCTAAATGAGAAGCGGTGGTTTAGTGACTGTCATCTAGGAAGCTCACTGTGTTCTGCCCTAGTCAGTACAGATCCCGTATAAAATTTCACTCAGTCATTCAATGAAATATGGAGTTTTTGCTTAAAAACAATTTAAAACACCAATAAAGAGTGAGGCCATGAACAACTGTGGAAAGGTCTCAGTCTTAAGGGAACAGTACTTTCTCTTGTGCGGAAAGTTCAATTTCTTTAAACAAAGGGATAGTCCTAAGGAAGAACTCTTCTCTCGGAATAGCGTAGTGCTGGACAGCACTTAAAGCCATCCAGTGTCTTCGCTCCGCTTTCCCCTCCCCGGTTCTAAGAGGCTCCCCTACCAGGGGCTATGTAAGCATGGAAGGCAGGAGCCACACTGAGTCCGGGCGGCTCTTACCTTGAGGGTTGCGCACGCTGTGTAGCACACGTTGGGCAGGATCTCTATAGGTTCTTTGAACATGACCCTGAATGTGTTGGCGGTGCCGTCACAACTGAATCCAGTATCATTCTGTCCCAGGGTTTGTTTTTTCTCATATTCAATGATCTGTGGTTTAAAAGAGAAGTGACATCTAAGTTAAACTGTAACAGCCTTGCAGAAAGAATGGGAAGCTTTAGAAGCTGCAGCTCAGACTGTACACTTTCCATGTTCTAATTTTTCTCCGCTTATTTCTAATTATCAGATGCCTTTTTAAAGCATTCGATGGTCAGGAAACAGCTCTTTAACTCATGCATCGCAGGAAGGGGGGGAGGCATCGAGCAGTGGAGGCTTGGCTGCAGAAGAGAGGCTCCATACAAAACACAGTTTGGTGTGTGAACTTTAGAATGCGGACTTGAGCAGTGCACAGTAGTGCATGCCTTTAATCTCAGCACTTGGGAGGCATAGGTGATCTCTCTGTGTTTGAGGCCAGACTGATCTATCTACAAAGTGAGTTCCAAGGCAGCCAGGACTGTACAAAGAAACCCTATCTGCGGAGGAGTGGAGATGTGAACTTGAGATATTGGAGGGGGAAAAAAAAATCTTTCTCCTTGTTTAGCCCATGTTTTATTCATAGGATAATCTCTCAACATTTTCAGTCTCAGTATTTACTGAAATTAAAATGCCCCTAAATGCACTGCCATGTCTGTGAATAATTTAAATTAGCTCTATATTATTAGTCCTAAGCGATACACGAGATATCATGGGAACCCTCCAGGAGAGTCAGCCAATAGAGGACATGAAGTATGCAGGCAGTGCCAGTTCAGATGATAAAGAAGCTGGACAGAGAGGAAACTGCTTCATGGAGGACGGCTTGAAAAGCTCAAGGCAGAGCTTACCAATTACTAGGAGGACTTCCATACATGGGACAGTGGCCCAAGCCTGCCTTCCTGCCAACAGTCTAGGAAACAGTACGAAAATGGACAAAAGCCACCAGTATTTGGGAGACACAAACACACGGATTTCTTTAAGTTCAAGGTCAGCCTGGTGTACAAAGCTAGTTCTAGGACAGCCAGGACTACACAGAGAAACCCTGTCTGGAAAAAAAACAAAAGAAGCAAGAAGATAGTGATCCTGGAATTATTTCCACTTCAACCTCTGGCCTTTACGTACACTACCCCCCCCTGCACAGACCAGCACATACGTGTAACTACCACTAACCCCCCCTGCACAGACCAGCACATACGTGTAACTACCACTACCCCCTGCACAGACCAGCACATATGTGTAACTACCACTACCCCCTGCACAGACCAGCACATACGTGTAACTACCACTCCCCCCCTGCACAGACCAGCACATATGTGTAACTACCACTGCCCCCCCCCCACGCACACAAACTTCAAGGAAACACTCACTAAGAGCATTTGGCATTATGGTATGTTAGGAACCATATCTCAGCTGGTAGACACATGGTATTAGGAGAAGTTGCCCAGAAAAATGAGGCTTTACTATAGCGGTTAAAATGGCTCTTGTCACTAGGTAACATAACTGGTTAGGTGAATTTGGATGGACTTCATGGAGGGTATCTAAACATTTTTAAATACTGGTCAACACTCAGATGAAGCTTCAAGAAATTTCACAGGAAAACCCATCAATTCTGTCTCCTATTTTTAGACCCTTGTATCCAGACAGGAACTATTTAATGGCAAGGGCTAAGTAGTGGCTGCCTTTTAAAGCAAATAAAAAAGCTGGACAGTAAGGAGCAGAATGAAATCTTCAAACAGGGATGGGGAGTACCTGTATGTTCACTTGATAATCCGTGGGCCCATGAATAGATCCATACAAACCAAATCCAACTACAGAGATTCTTCTGTTTACTGTGAACCTGCAAGAAAGGATCCCATTACAAAATAACATAAAAAATTCTCTAAGTGCTCATATTTTGAAGATTATAGCTTTTTAAAAGTGGTATCTGGATTTTAGCTACAAAAAGGAAATCATCATAAAAGGCACTTTTGAAAATGTCATCTTCACTGCCCACAAATCCTAATGCTAACCGAAGAGGCCCTCAAGCAGGACTTGTTCCGTACAGAGGATTGTAACCTGAACACCTGCTCTCATACAATGGCTGGCTCTGTGCTGCACACACTCATCCCAATCTCCCTCGTGACCATTCTAGTCATTAAGATCAAAGTCCCAAACCTGGACATCCTGTCAGCTCAGTGAATACTTACCAAGGGCCTAGCATATTCTGTCTGTGTGGCTGGTCAGGAAACAACGGTGAACAAGGCACAGTTTCCGTCTCTGCCATATGGGAGACAGTGATAAACAAGAAGAGAGGGACAAATACTAACTTTATATTGTGGAAAGAGCTGAAAATGTACTAAGCTAACTGCTGGTGGTAAATGGGTAGAGACAGGCACCAACTCACATTGGTGGATTTGGATAAAGACTCCAGAAAATAATTAGCAAGTCTAGTTTGGTCACAATAGTCAAGAAATACTGATCTATCTTACTTCATTTACTGTATGTGTAAAAAAGATATTCCCTACAAAGCAACTGAAAAGACTGTATGACACACAATGATTACAGGTAACCTGTATCTCAGCATCTGCAGTTCCGATCACTATTACTACTCCTGGCACATGCACTGAGCACACAGCTCCTCTTACTATAACTCCCCTCCTTTAAATAGCACAGCAGCCCTACACATTAGTGAACTATCTATTTTTATTCTCCCCAGTTTCTGTAGTCAGTGAAACAAGCTCTAGCCAGGCATGGCTGCAACAACTTTCACGTTGAGGTTACCAGGAAGTCAAAGCAGGAGGAAATCATGTGCTCGCAAGATCAAGACCGTCCAGACAACACAGTGGGAGAAAGAAGGTGCTGGGAACACAAAGGTCATGCAAAGGCTGCTGTGCTCACAGAGCACTAGGGAATATTCATTCAAGGTTGTCTTTTCAAGGAAAAAGATGTATAACCTGTTTTCTGCCTAGAAGGCTGGGATTAGAGGTGGCTATTAGCCTAGGCGATCCATGCACTATCTGCAGGACCTGGACATAGCAAGCTCCCACAAGCAGAACTGGAGACATTTAATACTTACTCTAGGTGACCTTTGTATTATTATCCTCCAAGCTGCCACAACCAGGACTGAAGGTGGCTAATAACCCAGATGACCCCTGCCCTAGCTACATGACCTAGATCACACCTCCTCCATAGGCCCTTAAAATAACTCATGTAGCCTATCGAACCCATTTTCATGGGAAGAAGTGACACGTACTTGGATAATCTAGGCTATTTGCAGTTCTTCATTATATGATAATGTATGATTCATAGCAAAACTGTTTCATAGCTTCCATCATTTCCTTAGACTCAATGCCCAGGAGCAGTGCTGAGGAAAATCAAAGGCGTACTCTCAAGCTTTATGATATTTGTCAAACTGCTTCAGAGAGTCCCCCACTTGTCATTTATCTTTAAACTTCATGGTTTGGGACATAAAATTCTTTACCAAACAATGATCTGTTCTAGGCTGAAAGGTCCCATCATCCTCATCTGTTGTAGTACGTTCAAAGCTTTGTTTTTGTTTAATGTTAAAACTTTAATTTGTATACAATGGAATAAAGAAAGCATCTTCAACAAATTGTGCTGGCAAAACTGGATGTCAATCTGCAGAAGAATGAAAATAGACCCATATCTATCACCATGCACAAAAATCAAGTCCAAATGGATTAAGGACCTCAATATCAGTCCGAACACACTGAACCTGATAGAAGAGAAAGTGGGAAGTACCCTACAACAGATGGGCACAGGAGATCGCTTCCTAGGTACAACCCCAGCAGCACAGACATTAAGGGCCTCATTGAATAAATGGGACCTCCTGAGACTGAGAAGCTTCTGTAAAGCAAAGGACACTGTCACTAAGACAACTTTAAGATACCACCTTACACCTGTCAGAATGGCTAAAATGAAAAACACCAATGATAGCCTTTGCTGGAGAGGGTGTGGAGAAAGGGGTACACTCATCCATTGCTGGTGGGAATGCAAACTTGTGCAACCACTCTGGAAAGCAGTGTGGCGGTTCCTCAGGAAATTCGGGATCAACCTACCCCTGGACCCAGTAATACCACTCTTGGGAATATACCCAAGAGAAGCCCCATCATACAACAAAAGTATATGCTCAACTATGTTCATAGCAGCATTGTTCGTAATAGCCAGAACCTGGAAACAACCTAGATGCCCTTCAATAGAAGAATGGATGAAGAAAGTATGGAATATATACATATTAGAGTACTACTCAGCAGTAAAAAACAAGGACTTCTTGAAGTTTGCGTACAAATGGATGGAAATAGAAAATACTATCCTGAGTGAGGTAAGCCAGACCCAAAAAGAGGAACATGGGATGTACTCACTCATATTTGGTTTCTAGCCATAATTAAAGGACAGTGAGCTTATAATTCGCAATCCTAGAGAAGCTAAATAAGAAGGTGAATCCAAAGACAAACATATAGGCATCCCCCTGAATATTAACCTTCATCAGGCGATGAAAGGAGACAGAGACCCAAATTGGAGCACCGGACAGAAATCTCAAGGTCCAAATCAGGAGCAGAAGGAGGGGGAGCACGAGCAAGGAACTCAGGACCGCGAGGGGTACACCCACACTCTGAGACAATGGGGATGTTCTTTCGGGAATTCACCAAGGCCAGCTGGCCTGAGTCTGAAAAAGCATGGGATAAAACCGGACTTGCTGAACATAGCGGACAATGAGGACTACTGAGAACTCAAGAACAATGGCAATGGGTTTTTGATCCTACTGCACGTGCTGGCTTTGGGGGGTCCTGGACAGTTTGGATGCTCAACTTACTAAACCTGGATGGAGGTGGGCGGTCCTTGGACTTCCCACAGATCAGGGAACCCTGATGGCTCTTCAAGCTGATGAGGGAGAGGGACTTGATTGGGGGAGGGGGAGGGAAATGGGAGGCGGTGGCGGGGAGGAGGCAGAAATCCTCAATAAATAAATAAATTAAAAAAAAACTTTAATTTGTATAAATACTGCATGGGATCAGTAAAGATCCAACTCCAGTGGCCAATCCTTCCCTCTTTTATTCCGTTCTAAATGCTCACCTGGCCTCATGGCTCTGACCTCTATAGTGTGGTCCATATCTCACTCCTTATAGACTCAGTGCTCTTTTTCGAATTTGAGCTGCTCCTCCCTTTGGTAAAATACAATTTATTCTTCCAGATTAACTTTATATTTTCTGAGGCCACTCCTCTACCAAAAACATGGGACTTCTGAAAGGAACTTTCTAGCATACGCAATTTAAGAGGCTAATTCATCCTTAGTGAAGTGTAATTTCAGGGAAAGTTCTCTAGATCCCACAGAACTATTTGCTGACCATTTTGGAGTTTAATCCTACTCTGTTATAGTAGCATTCAACATAATAAATATAACTACAATATATATACTACAATATAGTAAATATATAACTACAGTGTATAACTACAATATAGTAAAATATGTACTTAAAATGTTATTTACTCAATATATCTCATTGTTTTACATTTAAAGTCTTGGGTTTCTTACTGTGGTATACACATATAAAGTGTACCACGTTAGTCATTAAGTGCACAGTAAGTGGCATTAAGTATATTTACGCCACTGTACACTGTGACCAATTTCATTTCTGTAACTGAGGGCTTTTATTTTAACAGGGTTTACAATAATGGTAAGAATAATCTCAGCCGGGCGGTGGTGGCGCACGCCTTTAATCCCAGCACTCGGGAGGCAGAAGCAGGTGGATCTCTGTGAGTTCGAGACCAGCCTGGTCTACAGAGATAGTTCCAGGACAGGCTCCAAAGCCACAGAGAAACCCTGTGTCGAAAAAACCAAAAAAAAAAAAAATCTCAAATTCACATTTTAAAGCAACAAGTATTCTCTTATTAGTTCCAATAGGCTTTTGTTAGGTTCTCTTCACCCTAAGGTTCAGGTACAAGGAGCCAGTGACACTACAATTCCTATGATGTACAGAACAGATCCAAGACTCCCAGAATTCATGAAACAAAAACTTTTTGCTGTGACTATAATCATATTTTATTTACAAGCCAAAGATATTTTAGTGATTTCCATAAATGGCAAGTACCATAAAAATAAATAAAACTTACGTATTGTTGCCATTGGTAATTATACATATAGTCACACACATACAAAATTTATACCCAAACATGTGTAGTCACATGTGAAGACACACACAGACACTCCTATCTACCTCCCACTTAAATCCCATGATTTAACACCCTACACCGTTATCTTTATTTTACAAAAGAGCAATTGGAGTTCATGCATCCGGTGACTTGACCAAGGCTGCCCTACTAAGAGCTGCTGCACCTGGACAAACCCTTGAGATTCAGCCCAGAGCAGTCTCCTGCACTGCATACACTGCCCTTTGCCAGTCCAGCCCCGTAGGAAAGCTGAGCTTCAACTTGCTTGGGAACATGCAAATAAAGTCTCTGGCAGAAAAGGACTAAAAAAAATCGAAGCAAATATTTTAGAATCTGAACAGCTTTCAGCCAGTAGGTGAGTTCAAATATGGAGATATGATACAGAGAAGTGACTCAACTTTGTCAACTTCTGGAACGTAAGGCATTAACACGTGCATGCTTTGTAGCCGACACACGTAGAGCACATACACACGGAGCTGTACATTTGGGTTTGCCTGCTAGTGTCCTCCCAAAAGTCTGTGTACTGGAGTATGAATCTTCCTGTCCGCTTCATTATTTTACCCTAGACTTTTATTATCAACTATACTTATTTCTCCTTTGTTTTACAGATAAACCATTTATCCCTTAAGCATGACAATATGAATCATTTCAAGTCAGTAAAGGAAGAACAAAACATTTATTTGCCTGGCAGTGGTGGCGCATGCCTTTATCCCAGTACTCAGGAGGCAGAGAAAGATGGATCTCTGTGAGTTTGGGGCTAGCCTGGCCCACAGAGTGAGTTCCAGGACAGCAAAGACTTGTTACACAGAGATGCCCTGTCTTAGGGGAAAAAAAAATAAAATAAAAAATTATATGTATATATATATATATATATATATATATGTAGTGTGTGTATGTATAAAATATTTTATATTATGTATTTATATATTATAGAAAAACTGAGTTTTCTAGAGCTATGTACTATAGTACATCTTTAGTACTAAAGTACTAAAGAAACCTAGCAAAGGTGGGTATCTCTAGCTAGAGTTTCAATTCTTAATTTCTCTTCAGTGGTCAATCATTGTTAGTGAAATGTTTTCTAGACTTAATCTATTAATAGTTATCAGCATGTACAAAGGTAAAATTTTATCAATGACACCCCTACCACCTCCGGAGTCTTGCTGTCTATAGGAACCACTGTTTTCTTTAGTCTCCCACAGTGAAGAGCTATATTAACAGATCACCGAGCTACTTCTTCACTGTCCAAATATACTCTATCTGTTCTCATAGCACCGTCCTGTCACGGCAGAGCGGCTGTAGAATTTCCTCTACACCCTATGGTGAGGCGGTCCAGACTCTGTGTCTCATTCAACTCTTGTCTGAATGTTGCTTCCTTTAGGAGCTAACCACATGGTATTTCCTTCTCTCAGTGCTCCAGGAACCGCTGTTCCTTGGAGGTCTGATACAAACTCACCTGTGCTCTTTGTGAATGGACAGTTCTCTGACAACTTAACTCCTCCCAGGTAACTGGTCTACTCAGGCTTTCTTCTCCGGTCAATTCTGATAATTTATATTTGCCTATAAAATGATCCATTCCATCAAGATGTTCAATTTATCAGCACAGAGTAAACCCAGAATTAAAGTAAAAATTTTAGCATATGATAGTCACATTTTGATTTCTAAATAGGAATTTGAAGAATTGCTTCTTCTAGGACAGTTTGTCCTATTGATCTTTTAAGGAAAATAGATTATGTATTCATCAGTTTTAACTCACTCCGTTCTTCATTTGCCTATTTAATTTCTCTAGTGCTCTTTCTATATCCATTTCTATTCACTCTGATTAAACACTTAAATCACTTGTTCCTACTCTTATTTGCTAAAAGCAGTTATTTTTTTCTTTGTGTGCAGCTTTGGCCTCATCCTGTATTAAGCAAACTATAGAATGAAATATTGGCTAACTGCCTCTCACACGACGAGGAGGCTAAGAAAGGCTAAGCGCTAACTGCCGCCCTCCCCCACGTGCCCAGCCCACACTCGGGCAGATACCTGATTCTGTCGCTTGTCCCACTGTAGCCCCAGCGGCTCTCTACTTGCTGGAATCTATTGATGCAGCACTCCTTTCCTCGGAGGCAGCAGCGTGGTCGATCAATGTATTCTACTCGGGGTTTAGGGTTGACGGTAAAATGAAGAAAGAGGTTTACCACTTCACGGTCTGACAAAATTCCAGACTGAGCAGGACCTGCAGAGTTACAAAATAAACTTAGCATATAAAATTTTAGCATACATTTGAAGTTTTGATCAATCTTTTAAAAACTAACCTGAAAGAATGTGTTAAGATATGTAAAGACTGAGATGGAGCTCCCCATAGCAGAAATCATTTTCTGTCTTCTCTTGAGTACCACTGACTTCCACCCAACAGAAGGAGCATGCTCCCTGTGGGACCCTCCACCTCCCACTTCCTACCTGTTCGACACTAGAATCTCAACAAGGGACATTTCTGCCCACAAAGACAGGGACTAAAGCTTTCTTTCTGGGATATAAAAGCGAGCAGACAATGAGAACTGTGGTTGGGAAAGCTAGGGAAATAGAAAACTACACAGTACAATTTCCCAATTCACTTTTTCTTATTTGAGAAAAATGCCAAATACTTTCCAAATACTTTGAACTTACCAGAATAGTGCTCCCTCATAAAAGAGGCCAGAAGATCCCTTGCAAAGCCAGTAGAAACAGTGGAGTAAGAATCTTCAAAATACTAGGAAATTTGGAATAAGAAGCCTACTGATTTTAAAACCCAGGATTTTAAAAAAATTCTGTATGAGAGCCAGGTGTGGTGGCACATCCCAGAACCTGGGATGCGGAGGCAGCTGAATTTCTGTAAGTTCAGGGTCAGCACACTCTATATAGCAATTTCCCAGTCACAGCAGCTATATAGTGGGACCCTAATTCAAATTAATTTAATTAATTAATTTAAGAATCACATATAAAATGACAAAATATATTGGCTTGACATACATGATGCAAGCTTTACTGTAATCTCTGGATAAGAAAAGAATATAAAGCAATCAGAAAGAGCTGGCGACAGAGAAGGAAGGAGGAGTGAAGGAAGGTACTAAAAACCAGAACTGAACCTACTATAATGAAACAAGAGACGAAGATGGAAATTTCCTCTGAGGAGACGCCTCAGTCTGTAAGGTTGAACCCCAGCACCCATGTAAGAAGTCAGGGATGGTGGGGCATATTTGCAATCCTAGCACGGGGAGGTCAAGCCAGGCAAAGTCCAAGTGAGAGACTGTCTCAAAAAGAAAAGCCATGTAGACAGTTCCTAAGGAAAAACACCCAAGGCTGACCTCTGGCCTCAACATATTTGTGCATAACATCACAATACACACAAACACACACACACCTATTTTTCAGGTTAAAAATGTATGTCAAGCCTATGGCAAGAGAATTTTCCTTAGCTGAAAAGAATCACTGGGTAGTTGTGGCACACCTTTAATCCCCACACTCAAGAGCGGAAGAGCAGAGGCAGGCAGATCTCTGAGTGCGAAGCCAGCCTAGTCTACAAAGAAGTGCCAGAGACAGCCAGAGCTACACAGAGAAAATTTGTCTCAGGGAAGGAGGGGAGGAAAAGGGAATAAAGAAAGTCTTCAGGTGATGAAGAACATGTAAGAGCTTAAAGAAGGTAAAATAGCATGCGCTAAAATTAACAGCAGTAAATCAAAAAATTAATATCCGTTGTGTAAAATCATATCTCTAATCCATCATCAACAACCTATGGGAAAGCAAAGATACTGTAGAATCCTAGAAGTGCCAGAGAAAAGGTACGTATCCTTCTATAGTAATAAGAGGTAATTAGAAGACCGGCTAAGGGAAATAACGGAAGCCAAAAGGAAACAGGGCTACATCTACATAACAGATCAATCGCTGCTAAACTGAAGCTGTATTCCTCGAAAACTGAAAGCAGGAAAAGATGTTTACAGACGGACACAGGGAAAGAAGGGCTAAGAGAATCTGACAGCCCAGCTGCTGTAAGAAGGCTAACTGTCCAGTGTGACGGACGATCCGATAGCAGCACAGCAATCACCAGAGAGGATGAACTGACAGGATCTAAATGACTGCTGATTTTAAGATAACAACATCTATGGGCTTTAAGAGTTAAAACACATGAAATGGCAACAAACACTGAAGGGAGTTAAATATCTTTTGTACTGCATGGGGAATTTTAATTTGAAAGTTTTAATTTTTAAGATTTAACTTTAAAATTTCATAAGGAAGCATCTGTGTATTATCAAGTAACCCACTAAGTAGTAAAAGATACTGATTTCTCTTTAAAATTGCTTAATTTTTCTTACTTTTTCACATGAAATTAGTAAGAGAATGTTTAACAAGCAAATAGAAGAAAACAAAATACTAGAAATCACTTGGTTATTTCTAAAGAAAATGAGGAGAGAGAGAAAGCAAACAAAAACCACCACAAACCAGAGCTGAGTCAAGAACAAGTAGCAAGATGACAACTCAAATGTCCCAATGATCTATCACATGTCAATCAAATGTGCCTATTAAATGTAAATCAAATGTACCATAACCTTTTAAGTATAAATTTAAATCTATCAATAACCCATTAAATGTAAATCAAATATTCCAAGTAAAAGATAATGCTTGTAGAATTGGACACCTTAAAAATACAGTTTATAGGAACATAGCTGATATGCAAAGATAATAAAACCTAATTAAAAGAATGGGAAAATATAGAATACAGGTCTAGAAAAACAAGTTAATAAGCACTTTACCCAGTTTGATTCCCAGCTCCAAGGGGACCCAACACCTTGGCCTCCTTGGGCAGCCACACTCATACATATACCTCTCTCTCTCACACACACACAATTAAATTAATCAAATTAAATCTTTAGAAAACATGGAATACAAAAAACTTTTTAAAAAGATTGTAAAACTACATAAGTGTCAAAGATGTTAAAAAAAAGCTTTACTAGATTTAAAGCAGGATGTATCATAAAGATAAATAAATCGAGTAAAAGTAATTAAATACAAAATTTAATGTACCTAATAATAGAATCTTAAAATATACAAAGAAAAGATTTATGGAACCAAATGGGGACATTTTTTTTTTTTTTTTTTT
>NC_022023.1:12099440-12114173 GCF_000317375.1 Microtus ochrogaster
TGTAGACCAGGCTGGTCTCGAACTCACAGAGATCCGCCTGCCTCTGCCTCCCGAGTGCTGGGATTAAAGGCGTGCGCCACCATCGCCAGGCAACACATTTTCAACCAAAACCAAAAACTTGAAAACTTGAACCTATTTCTCTCAGTAACTGACAAGACAAAAGGAGACAGTAGATAGATACAAATTTTGGACACTATTTTTAGAATATTTATTTTGTAGATACAGGATTATTCAAGCTGTTAAGCAAGCAGAGAACTCATCAGATTTTTTCTGTACTCAACAACTTAGAATACATTCATCTTAGTATGTGGCTATTTACTAACACTGGACATGCTGGGATATAAAATAAGTCAACAAATTTCTAAGGACTGAGATGACACAGAATTTTCTAGCTATACTGGAATATAAATTTTAAGAGAAAATAAAAATAGAATCCACAAATACTTGAAAATTAAAACAAATACCTATAACCACAGCTCTGAAAAAAAAAACTTTACCACAAAATTAAAGTTGGGTTTTTGCCGTTGCTGCTGCTGTAGGTTACACCCAATACTGTGTATTTGCTGGGAAGCACTCCAGGGTTTAAGATGAAATAATCCCCTTCCCCCCAAGTTGCTTTTGGTCATAGATTTCAATCACAGCTATAGAAAATAGACCGCCACAATAACGGTACACAGTGTTAAGACTGTCACGTGAAGAATCAGACTGAACTCAACTCTGCCCTTCCATGTTAGAAGAGCTTTGCTCTTTCATTTCAGATAAACTAGTGCTACGCACACTCATTCTCAACTTAGTAGTTCTACTCTGCTACACTCAACAGAAATATTCATATGGACAAATGGCATATATATGGATCTTCTTTATAGTTTCATTACTTTATTCCATGACTGTATTGTCTGCATGTATGTCTGTGTATCATGTGCACCCTGGTGCCCAAAGAGGACAGAAGAGGGCACCAGGTCCTTTGGGATTGTAGTACAGACTGTTGGGACCCACCATGTGTGTGCTAGTCACACCTGAAATTCAGTATTAAGTCTGTCTCATTTTAATCAGAAGTAGCACCCATAAAGGGCAAAAAGATTTGTCCCTATAACCTTAGGAAAGGCAATTAATCTTTTCTGGTACACTCATCTAAGCTATAAAATGTGGACGCTATCATAAATAGTTCTTATGATAATTAAATGAAACTATATACAAATATATTTATTTTGTAACTAGTACTTATTAAGTCATACCTTCTAGTTTGCTTTGGAAATAGTTTCAAATTAGTGAAGTTACAGCCTTACCTGCTGCAAATTCCTCAATTGTCATCAGTGGGAACCGGATTAAGGAAAGCGCTTTTCCTAGAACTTTCTGTTTGTTTCCAAACGTCACAGGTAATTGCTGTCTCTGGCATTCTGCTTCTGCCCAACGTACAATAGCTCCAAAAAGTCGACTTTCTCGAATACTTAATGTGTCTCTTTCTAGAACTGCACAGAGTGTATCTACAGAGAAAATACAGTAAAGAACATTTTGTTCTTAATAATGTATTATTTATGTTAAGTTTTTAAAACTCACTAAAAAAAAAACAAAAGCCAACAAAACTACAGATTCGATACAACTATTAATAAAAAGTAGGATTTCCAGGTAAGATGGTGGATTAGCAGCTTCCTCTGTGCTGCCCAGTGATAAAAAGGAGCCAGGGTAAAAAAACCCACTTTTTATAAGAGCCAAAGCAAAAAGAATCAAGACTAAGATGAGACCTTTGCAGAGCAGCAGCCAGGAGTGGCCGCCCCTGGCACCCACTGACTTGATCAGCAGTATCTGACAGGGGAGAGCTCTTTCCTATGGACACAGTAGTGAACTCGAGAGTAGATATGGTCAGACGCTGACATGGTAAGCGGTGAGCAGAGAGGCGGCCTGGGCAACACAGGCTGTAGGAGTGGAGGCAGAAGTGCAGCAGAGGAGTCTCGTGCTGAGACTCTCCAGTAGAGCTCTGAAGAACAGCCTGGAAGAAACCCCCTTACCAGGCCTGCCTGAGACAGACAGCAGCAAGAACGCTGCTGAACTTGCTGTCGTCTCCTTGTGCACAACAAAGGTAATTATCACAGGTGGCTGGCCCTCCAAATCCTAGGCCTCAACCTCAGGAACCCCAAGCATGGAAAGAACCTCTGCTCCCTCGAACACTAGAGATGGCAAGTTGTAACTAACTGGTGGAGTAGAAATGGAGTCTCTGGCAGAAACGAAGTCCCCACTAGGCCTCCCCCCAGCCTCCACATGGAACCCCTCCCAGCAAGGAACACCAACCTGTTTGAAGGACTGAGACTATCAGTCTTCCCTCAACCTGCAGTGACTGCTACAGAAGACATCAGATGGGAAGGAGAAACCACATTCATCCCAACTGGGAATCAGAAATAATCATGGTCCTAATAACCTTCAGTTCCATTTTAGTGCTCAACATTATTCTTTATTTTACCTATATCTGTATTTTTCTACTTTGGTTGTTGGTTTATCACCTTTCTGGTCTGAACGGGCTTTTATCATTTTTTTCTGTGCCTACTATGTATTATTTTCTTACTACTTCCCATGCCCCTGACCCATATATGTTCCTTCTCAATAATGCGTGAATTCTCCTGCTTTTCTCTTTTCTGTTACCTCCTCATTTTACAACCTATTCATAATCTTAGCTATAAAAATCTACAACTACATTTCCCCCAGTCAGTGCCATCACTGTTTCTGAGCCTTCTCAGGATGAGCGTCTTCTGTGACAGATTAACATCACGGCTGCTGTCAAACCAGTTTGTGTTACTTCAATTGGCTTCCCCACTAAATAGAGGTCGGAAACATGAATCCCATGAATATAATTTGCCAGAAAGTCTTAGAAAAGAAACAGAAAGAGTAAGAAAAAGGGGAAAATAAAAGGCTGGAAGACTAGTCCAACCAACACACAAAAAAGAAAAAAATATGCGATTACAAGCCCCTATGACACTTTCACGAGTTCACTATTCCTCAAACATAGGAAATCAAAGTTGAATGAGATCACTGAAATGCCAGAAAACAATTTCAGATTCCTACTTTTATAAAGCATCAAAAGGGGCAAGGGAGAAGGGTCATCGGTAAAATACTTCTGCAAGCATGGAAACCTGGGTTCAGAGCTCACGGAAAGTGTAAGGTGTGGCAGCATGACTCTGAACCCAGCGCAGGAGAGTCAGAGACGGGAATTGTCTTGCTGAGTAGCTAGAGTAGCCAGGTAGTGATTTCCAGTTTCAGTGAGAGATCTTGTCTCAAAAAACAAGGTGAACAAGTGATTGAGAAACACCAGACATTGGTTTCTGGTAGACAGACAGCCAGACAGACAGACACACATCAATGGTCACGTGGAGACTCAAACAGAAGAATGGGGCAATAAGGAATTAATTCGGGGCCTAACCACAGCACAAAAAGTATCAAAGCAGAAAGCAGATGTAATGGTCAGTTATTTGGAGGAAAAAAATAAAAACTAAAAATTAAAGGGAAAAATTCTACAAGGAAACCAAGTAGAATTTCTGGGAATGAGTTAACTAAGTAAAAAGCATTGTGAAAGCACCTTCAAAAGACACGACAGAGCAAAGAAAAGAATATCAAGAATGGAGGACCAGGTGGAGACAATGATACACCCTGATTATACGAAAGAAAAAAAAAGTGAGAATGACCAAAGCTTCCAAGAACTCTAGGATATATTCAACAGAACAGCATAAGCAAACCAATAATATGATACAACACAAAAGCAGACTTATGACAGAAATTACATAATTATCAACGGACATAGAAAAGGTATTTGGTGTAAGTTTCAAAAGCCCACACCAAGACCCAGCATCTCATCCTACAGATCACAATCCAGCTCCTATCTACCGTTCCAGCTCCATGCTCCCTGTCATGATGATAATGAATGAAGTCTCTGAAACTGTAAGCAACTGCCCAATTAAATACTTTCTTTTATAAGAGCTGCCATGGTCATGGTATCTCTTCATAGCGATATAACAGTGACTAAGACAATGTATGTATATGGTATATGTATGCATGTATGTATGTATTTTTGAGACAAGTCTCACTAGATAGCCCAGGCTAGCCTCAAACTTATCATTCTCCTGCCTCTACCTTCTGAGTGCTAGAATTACAGATGTACACCACCCTGTCTACCTATGGCTACTGTACTGAGAAGAGATCTGCTGGAAGCGTCACCAGTTACGGAGTTGTAGTACAAACCCAGGTCAAGGGTGATAGTAGCCTGAACCAGGGCGGCAGTGGTAATGTCAGATTCTAACACGACACAGAGGAAGGACTCAAGGATAACGGCAAATGCAGAGGGATCAGGAGGTATTAGCTGAGATGGGGAAGACTACAGGAAGAACAGGCTTAGGCTGGGAGAAAGAATGAAATTGAATTTTGGACATATAAGGTTTGAAATCTGTGTAATATGTATAATGTCAAATCCAAGCCAATGTCAAATGTAAAATGTCAAATCCAAGTATAATGTCAAGCCTGTCCCATAGATCTTCATTTAGACTTCCTTTCCTCTTGTCATAGGCAGACTATTAAAGTAAGGTCAGTCGTCTTTGAGGCAAGCATGCTAGAATACAATAAGCTGCAGTTTAACAAAGAGGAGTCGTAAAAAGTAGGCATTCATATTTGAAAAGCAAAGCAATCTTGTCTTATACAAGAGCTTAAAAAAAATAAGTAAAACACTCCAGAGTCCCTAAATATACACTCTAGAGTAAGAGCAAAATATAATGAACATTAATAATCACAAGAATTCAAAATTTACTTAGGATACATTGTTTAATACAGACTGGTAAAGCAAAGTGTACTTTATCTTTTAATATTCTTTTTTAAAAAATGCTGCAAGATCCCCGCGGCAGTAGGCAGCAGAAATGCTGTAGGTTCCAAATGGTGGTGGTGGGCCATGTGGTGGCAGACAGCGGGCCCTGGGAGCAGCCAGTCCCAGGCAGAGACGGCTGCTGGTCTCAGAGCAGTGGTGGTGGGCTATGTGGCAGCAGGCAGTGGGCCCCAGGCAAAAACAGCTGCTGGTCCCTGAGCAATGGCTGGTCCCAGGCAGGGAGACACATGGCGGGCAGGCAGAAGATAGAAACATGGATAGACATGACATGCAGGGTGAGGTTGAATGTTTATTCAGGGGGTTATGGAGGAGGAAGGGAGAAGGGGGGACAGAGAGAGAGGGGGAGAGAGAGAGGGGGGAGAGAGAGAGAGAGAGAGAGAGAGAGAGAGAAGACAGACAGACAGAGAAACAGAGAAGAGGAGAAAGAGACAGAGAAGGGGGAAGCGGAGAAGTGGGGAGAGAGGCAGAAGCGAAGCTGCCTCTCCGAGAGGAAGATGGAAAAGAGAGCAGTGTGTTACCACTGCCCAGCCTGGAATCCATTTTCTAAAGAACTTAAGTAAAATGGACACTACTATAAAACAGCTAAGCTACATCTAAAAAAATTTTAATTACATTTATTTAGTGCATGTGCATATGCCTACATGCTTTTGGAGGCCAGAGGACAGCTTGGGGGAGTCAGGTCTTTTCTTCTCTCAAATAGGTCCTTGGCCTTAGGCTCGAGTTGTCAAGGTTGGTAGCAAGTATCTTTATCCACCAAGGCATCTCACTGCCCTACATTTTAAATTTAAATTAAAAGCAAGCTATATTTATATGTAGCAGAAATCAACTAAAGCACTAAACACAAGTAAGTAAATTATCCAGAAATACATATAAAAATTATTTAAAAAAACACTTTTTGAAGTCTTTACATTCACACTAAAAGTCAAATTTTGCTTATCGAGGGTGGGTAACATTGAAAGGTATTAGTCTTTAGGACAAAGTAGGAGTTCAATAATATGTTAAAACTTGCTTAGACAAAAATGTCTAAAAATGCCCATGTACTTATTGTGAGGGGTGGTGTCGTGCTATGGAAGCGGATGTGGAGGTCAGAGAACAACCAGTGAGTGCTGGGCACTAGGGTCACCCGCCCAGAAGGTCACTTTACTCACTGAGCTATCTCAAAGTACCCAGGATTTTTTTTTTATTTATTTAGTATACAATATTCTGTCTGTGTGCATGTCTGCAGGCCAGAAGAGGGTACCAGACCTCTTTACAGATGGTTGTGAGCCACCATGTGGTTGCTGGGAATTGAACTCAGGACCTTTGGAAGAGCAGGCAATGCTCTTAACCACTGAGCCATCTCTCCAGCCCCCCAGGATTTTTTTTTTTTAACATCAAACTTTTCTTATTTTCATTGTAGCTGAGCAAATTAGTTTGAACTAAGATTCTATAAAGCTTTTTACAATTAAGTGAAAGCTAACATACTTTATTATTTGTTGGATTAAGAATACACAATGAGGGGCTGGAGAGACTGCTCAGTGGTTAAGAGCACTTACTGCTCTTCCAGAGGTCCCAGGTTCAATTCCCAGCACCCACAGGGCAGCTCACAACCGTCTGTATTTCCAGTTCCAGGAGACCTGACACCCATGGCAAAACAGCAATGAACAGAACATAAAAATAAATTTTTAAAAAAATTAAAAAAAAAAAAACCCACAATGAGGGGCTGGAGAGAAGACTCAGAGGTCAAGAGCACTTCCAGAGGACTAGGGTTCACTTCTCATCAACCACATGGCAGCTCACAACTGTCTATAACTCGAGTTCCTGAAGATCTATGACCTTCACACAGACATACATGTAGGCAAAACACCTGCATAAAATACAATTAATTAAAAAAAGAATATATAATGAGGTGGGCACAGTGGCTAACTGCTGTAATTCCAGTGCTCTGAAGGCAGAGGCAGGAGAATCGCCACAAGTTCAAGGCCTGCCTGGACTACAAAGTGAGTTCCAAGATGGCCTGGCCTACAGAGTGAGACCCTGGCCTCAAAAAATGCACAGACTAGTTAATCTTTTCAACTGAAAAATAAACCCCTGGTCTAATTAATAACTTCAGTAAAAATAAAGTTGGAGTATGATACAGCACATCACACTCTTCTTGGCACAATGTGAATATTTTAATTATTTGTGTGTATGTTTGTATGTGTACATGCACCACAGCGCACAGGTGGGAGTCAGGACAACGTATGGGAGTTGTTTCTCTGCGTCTACCGTATGGGTCCTGGGACTCAAACTCCAGACATCAGGCCCAGCAGCAAGCACTTTAACAGATGAGCTCTCTTGCTGGCCCAAATTTATTTTGTTATATCCATGCAAAAAAAGAATCTTATTTCTAAAGCGAGAAACCGAGGACAGCAAACTCTTCCTCTGGAAAACATGCTCAAAACTTAGAGAAGAAAAAACTACCCTAAATCCAAGAACTCCTGAACCCAGTGCCTTTTCCTCTCAACTCCTACACTTTCTCTAGAACTCCCAAATTTAACAAGTAGTGTCTGGCAAATTGGCCTGTGATATGGAAATAGGTAGGGGAACACATAAGTCCTTGTACTGGCAGGTTTCGACTGGCAAGTGTTTAAAAAAAATTATAGCTGAGGCTAAGATGACAAAAACCAACAGAATATGATTCATAAACATAATACAGCAGTGGGTGTTAACAAATCAGCAAGTATTTATGGGGTATCTACTCAGCAAAGTAAGATTCCCCGGCTCTAATGGCATGAAAAACATAAAAACTATTTATAAAACAATTGCCACATGTAAAGCACACATGTAATGCAGGTCATATAATTTCAGGAGTTGCTGAAAAACAAAAGGAGCACTTGAGAGACCCTGAACAAGAAACATTTAAGATTAAACAATGCTTCATTAACAAGTCAACAGTGCCCTAGTCCTGGCCTTCAGTAAAACGCAATGTATACATTCTTCCCAAGGCACCTGAGAGATGACCAGGTAAACTGACAATGGATGTTACATCAACTATAAAAAAGAAGTGCACCCAATGTCCTGGAAAAGGGTAGGGTGTCAGACCTTACACAATTCACTGCACTGGTATAAGACGAGCTAAGTGAAAAGGAGCATCCTGGCTTCCTGACTGAGATCACCCGAGGTGAAGAGGAAAGACATCCTTATCTGGCAGCTGGTCAGGGTATTAACTCAACACGAACTATGTTCTGCTGTCTTCTGCACTAGAAATACAGTGGTAAACAAGACCAAGTCTAGGAGAGGAAAGCAGACAGCCAACACTTTAAAAAGAAACACACCGGGCGGTGGTGGCACATGCCTTTAATCCCAGCACTTGGAAGGCAGAGGCAGATCTCTGTAAATCTGTGGCCAGACTTGTCTACAGAGTGAATTCCAGAACAGCCAGGACTATACACAGAGACACTCTGTCTCAAAAAAACTGAGAGAGAGAAAGAGAGAAGATGAACACCTACTTAAGGCTCTCAATTATCAATACACATGAGAAAAATAAATCAGAGTAAAGGAACAGGAATTTCGTTTTGGTATTTAGCTAAATTAGGTAAGTCTGACATGGTCTGTTTCAATTAACCTTGGCCTGAGAAGCAGGTAGCCATACAAAGATTCAAGGGAAAAGGACTCCAGTCAGAAAGAACAATGAATAAAGGCTTGAAATATAATAAATCCTGCCCAGTGTAATGGAACAAAAATGAACAAGCAGAAGACCAGAGAATAGTATTGAGTTGAGCTGTTAATCACAATTCTGCTTACTCGTCTTGGAAGTGACTAGTCTTGCACAGACTAGCTTGTCCTAAAGTCAGGTAGATCTTGGGACTGATTCTGGACAATGAAATAAAGGACAACACAAAGAAACAATTTCAAAGCCAAGTGTTTTAATAGGCGGTTATTTTCCCTCTCATCTACTAGTAAGATACAAGCAGTTATCAGGCCTCGAGAACTACTTCCTGACGTCACTCTATCAATATGGCCCATTATATGAATGCAAAATGACCTTGCTTTTGACCTTCAGCCAGAATACACTTTGGGTTTGTTGCTATAGCCAAGCCTAATCTCTCTTGCCTTACACAGGGCTTGATCTGCAAAAGCTTTGTAACAAGTTTGAATTATACTCTTACTGCAGTGGAAACAGAAGTAAACAACCTGGTGTTCCTATTTATGAAGATCATTCTGAGCTATCCTAATGAGAAAGAACGCTGGTTTATACTAGGCAGTAGCAGTAGATAAGAAACAGTCAAATGTAGGATTTGTTTTGAACATAGAATCATGGGTACTTAGTGGTGAGATTGTGGGCACAAATGAAAAAGAAAAATCAAGATTAAGTTTCAGTTTGAGCAATCAGGTCTAAAAATATATTAGACTGAAGAGCATTTCCTGTTGTGACTAAGAGCATCAGACTTGGGGAATACTGAAAACACCAGAAGAGAACTGGAGAGTCCTAAAACAGGGAAGGAAATCAACAGTGCTCTTTTGACTATTCTGTATGAAATATCTTTTAAAAAATGTACAAATGAAATAGACAACAGGCTATTTGAGAGGGACTAAAACATATAATTCCAATTTACCATAAAAAAAAAGATTATTTAAAGCTATGGGAATTAGCTTTCTTCTTCTACAAAACAAAGTTTGAATCCTAAGCCTGTCACTGCATGGTCTTTTACCACCTGAACAACCTGCCAGCACTTCCCGACTCTATACATACTCTGCGTGGTGTCACTGTCTCTACTGCTGTCTCTTTACTTTGTTTCTTGTGGTGCTGGGAATGGAAATGGCCTTATGCACGCCAGGCGAGCAGTCTACCACTAAGCCATCCCCAGTCCGAGTGCTATCCATTCCTTAAGGCTCATATCAGAACTTCTTTTGCCATAATTTCCCTAACACGGCCCAATTTAAAGTAACATCTCCATTTTCTGTAGTTGCCAAGTAATTATTTTCCATGTCTGATACCTACTTAGAAAGGTAAACGTCACTGCTACATGCTAGCTATTCCACTGACATGCTAAAACCTAATGGTCACATATTTTGTTCCGACAACTCTAACTAGTGATTAGTTAACAGAACAAACACATTTTACTCTAGACTTGTTCTGGGACCCTAGTACAATCCCATGAAGATGGTGTGCGATCTTAGTTATCTGGCACATTTTGGATTACACTGAGGTAGTTAGGACTTTCAGGAGTATTTTCATTAAAATGAAAGAAAGAACAACTCATAAGGAGATATCCTTCAGTTATTTGGAAAAAACACTAATTTACATAGTTTTCCAACAAGGCAGACAAGACATCACTGTATTTAAAATACAAACACTCTGGTCCGGGGAACTCACCTATGTCAATGTCAGTAAACCCTTCTGCGCTTATGGCATCCATCGTGCTTTTGTCTATCGTGTCGAGACAAAGACTGGCCAGCTGAGGCTCGTCAAATAACCGCGCCTACACACAGAAAGAAAGCCAGCTTACTTTCAGTTACTTTAGGCTGTGCACAATCAAAGCTGATACTGTAGACGACTGTAATTGCTAATTATGTAAAGATACTGACAATGAGAACTGGAAGGCTAAAGAAGGCAATGTTTCACCGAGCAATGAATTTACATTGTCAACCATCTTGCTACTGACTTTTATATGCATATCCTTTACAGCCTATTTTCTTTCTCATCACTTAGTCTGATCCTGAACACTCTAGATTAGAGAAAGCCCCCATCCAGTGATGTTCATCTATTTGTCTAAGGTCATGTAGTTAGAAATGTTGCAGACTAGTATTTAAAATTTTAGTCTTACCATCACCAGAACATCAACTGTCAAGGATAAAAACAGATCCGTTTTGTTGTTTGTTTTAACATTTCCTGCTGTGAGGGGACTGTGGTAAAGAGGCTTAGAGCACCAGCTCCGGCACCCAACGAACTAACCACACTAGAAATGACAGCATAACATGACATGACTGCAGTCTTCACTTAATTTTAGGTAAAATTCTTCTCTTAAGGATTTATTTATTTTTATTTTATGTGTCTGAGTGTTTTGCATGCATGTATGTATATATGGGTACTGTGTGTGTGCTTGCTGTCTGCATACACCAAAGAGCTTTGGATCCCCTAGAACTGGAGTTACAAAGGTTAAGACATCATTCGGTGCTGGAAACTGAACCTAGGTCCTCTATGAGAGCAGCAAATGCTCTTTAACTGCTGAGCCATCTCTTAAGCCCCAATAAAATTCAACTTAGTGGATTCAACAGCTGAGTTTCTGTGCATGTGTGTGCACATGTATATAGCAGATATGAGCTCACTCATGTGCACACAGAGACCAGGGATGATATCAAATGATTTCTTCTGCCACTCTTCACCTTCTTTTTAGAAACAGGGTCTCTCACTGAAGCTCAGCAGCTCAGCTAGGCTGATTGGCTAGGAGTCTCCAGTGTCTACCTGTCTCTGCCCATCACTGCCGGTGTTACAGATGCATGGTGACACTCACAGCTCTCATCTGAGTGTTAGGGATCTGAATGCATGTCCTCTGGATTCTAACAACAAGCACTTCGCTGAGTCACTTCTCCAACCCAGATACAGTAATTCAGATGCAAATGAACAAATGTTCTCATTAGATTACACATTGGGCTTGTTTATATTAATTTGCTTTTGTCAATTTGCTAATTTTAGCTTTAAATAATAAAAAGATATTAATATATTAACTCTATTTCATGTGATTTTTCCATAAAATTTGGAATTTTGAATTTGTAGAAAGATTAAGGATAGCGTGTGCTTGAGTGCGCATGCATGCACACACATGCATGCACACACACACACACACACACACACACACACACACACACCCTCAATGTACCCTATATCAGATTACCTATCTAAAAGTTATCTACTCTATCTTACTCTCTTTCTTCCACACAAACTTGTGTATACATACACCATTTGTGAAGGACTGGGCCATGAGAATAAGCTGCATATATTGTGGGCTTTTAAACTTCCTAAGATATTCTCACATAATTTTAGCTTTGGTAAATACAAAATTAATATAATATTTACTAATCTACTAATTTACCAATGTTGGCTGATTTCAGTTTTATAACTTTGACCTGATCCTATTTTTGTAACATTTTCCCTTGCAGTACAGGATCCAGTCTAAAACCAGAGTTTGTACATTCTTAAAGGAAATTGAATGCATTTTTCTATAAAGTAAAACTATCAAATAGGTTTTTGCTTCATTGTTTTGGTTTTTTTTTTTTTTTTTGAAACAGGGTCTCTCTATGTAGCTTTAGCTATATTGGAACTTACTATGTAGACATGGCTGGCCTCAAACACACAGAAATCTGCCTGTCTTTGTTCTCTAAGTGCTGGGATTAAAGGAATGTGCCAACCCTCGTCAACAGATATTTTAATTGGCTATCAGACTATTTTTTACTTGGTGCTCAGGAAAAACATTAATCTTTCAAGCGAGGAAAAATAAGTTCTGTCCAAAGTTGTATGGTAGTAACCATTTGTTACCTCTAAGACACTATGAGCAATAGTTCTGTATGTAATCTACTGCTGTCAGCAGTAAGTTTCTCAGTATTTACTTTAGCACCGTCCCTGGGAATAATTCACAAATGGTGTCCTTCATATAAATTAAATCATGCAGAATATACTAACTCTCTGTTTTAGAGTGACTTCTACAGATTCAAGTGAATGATTAGGTTACTTTAAATCACTTTCATGATAGGTCAAAGTTTACTGATCTGGTTGTGATGTGATTCTGGTTCTCAGGCCCTCAGGCCACCAGGACTGAAATATTTTGGTTTTTGGGTTTTCCCCCTCATACTAACTAACATGCCTGCTAATCAAAGTGTGGATCAGGACCACTGGGGTCAACTTAAAGCCTATTAAAGATACAGATTCTCAGGTCCCATCTCAGACCAAAGTTGTTACTTAGCTAAGTATAGTGGCACATGCCGTTAGTCCCAGCACCGGGGTGGCAGAGGCAGGTGGATCTCTGAGTTCTAGGCAGCCTGGAAAGTCAGCACTACAGAGAGAAACCCTGACCCTGTCTCAAAAGCAAAGAAAAGTTGTTACTTAATCTGCTCCAATACAGTAAAACTCCTTGAACAACAATCTTATCAATCTTAGTATCAACTTATTAATTAGATATTAATGTAGAAATAGTACATATTTGTTATATAGCTTTAGTTAAGCTATTTCACCTTTGCCTCAATTTCTGTCCATCCCTTGGATTGAGCGCATAACCTTGCTCCTTCCCTAAACCTCCTCAGACTTTCAGTTTCTTAATGCTAACAGTTCATGAAGTTATAATAAGGACTAAATTGCCATAGATAAAATACTAAGAAAGCTACTTGACTCAATAGCCATTATCCAATACATTCTGCTACAAATATTTAATAAAAGAAGTCTGTTTTCAGCTGGGCGGTGGTGGCGCACGCCTTTAATCCCAGCACTCAGGAGGCAGAGGCAGGCGGATCTCTGTGAGTTCGAGGCCAGACTGGTCTACAGAGCTAGTTCCAGGACAGGCTCCAAAGCTACAGGGAAACCCTGTCTAGAAAAAAAACAAAAAACAAACAACAACAACAAAGGAAAAGTCTGTTTTCCAAGCACCTAATGTTTCCTACATGACAGGATAAACAACTGTAAAGATGAGCTTCGGGCCCTGGTATCACTTACTGTGAGGTTTTAGACAGGCAGTTAATTTGCCCAGATTTTAATTCTCATTTATAAAATGTGAAATGACTTAAGAGTCACCAGTAATTACTTCTAGTACTAAAATTCAGCAGGAATATATATTATTTCACAGTTGCAAAATGTTGTCCAGACTAGTCTCAAACTTCTGAACTCAAAGTAACCCTCCTGCTTCAGCTTCCTGAGTGCTGCCATTGTAAAACCATTCATATAAAAGTATTATAACACTGTTTAAAGAGAAATAATTTATTTTCATCAAAAAAGCTCAGATTACAGACACTTAACAGAATGCTAAATAATACATTTAGGGATGGCTTATGGTCCTTTAGTTACGATCAGTTTATAAAAACAACATCACTGGGAGTTTGGGGATCATGGGAGAGGGAAGAAGGGGAAGGGGGAGGAAGGGAGAGGAGCGGAGAAAATATATAGCTAGATAAAAACATTTTTTAAGCCGGGCGGTGGTGGCGCACGCCTTTAATCCCAGCACTCAGGAGGCAGAGGCAGGCGGATCTCTGTGAGTTCGAGGCCAGCCTGGTCTACAAAGGGAGTTCCAGGACAGGCTCCAAAGCTACAGAGAAACCCTGTCTCGAAAAAAAAAAAACAAAAAACAAAAAAAACCACATTTTTTTAAAAAAACATCAAGCTGTACACTGGTAGTATACGTACTTTTCTATATGGATTGTACTTAATGTGGCACGAAGAGTATTTCATATAAACCTAATACCATTACTGCTACAGTAATGGGTCAGGAAGCTTCCAGGCTTAGGCACAGAAATAAACAATAGTCAAATATTAGAATCCCTCTAATATTAAATACTCAATTTTTATTTCAGACCTAGCAAAAATTGAAGATCTGAAAATTTCATTGTATCATACTCTCAATCATAGAAAAAAATAATGTATTTTAATGACTTGTCAAATCCTAAATAGCTTTCTAACCTAATATCACTTAACCAAACTTATAAAGGCTTCAGTTTCTTTTCCTATGACTGAGCCTATCAATTTACATTTCTATTCTAAAAATCTTATAAATACATATTTTCCCAAATAATCACAAAATTAACTATATATAGAAAAATAACTACATACTTTAAAATAATGATCTAGAATTAAACAGAAACTATTACTATTTATATATAATTATATTTATGTTTAGTTTCTATTGTTTTGTTGGTTGTTTTGAAACAGGGTTTCT
>NC_022023.1:12114444-12121615 GCF_000317375.1 Microtus ochrogaster
AGGCTTGGACAGAGACTTCTTATAAGCAACTTTTTGGAGACCTCTGGCAGCTGGGACCCCTTGAGGCTGAGCCCATCTGTGAGGAGCTCCACAGGCCAGGCTCCACTCCCTCCCCTCCACAAATTTCCCTAAGGGCCCTAACTGTCCATTCCCAGACCAGAGGCCAGGCTCTGCTCTTCAGGAAACCCCCCCCAGATCCGACCACCCTGGAAAGCTTCCCCCACCCCACCCCCTGCAAAGAAACCCTATATAAAAATGTGTTCTGCTCAGTTCTCTGCTTTGTCTCCCTAAGCAGAAGCAGCCACTCTCACTGGTCTTTCCTTCCCAATAAATCTCTTGCAAAGTTTGTTGTTTGGTGTGACTTTTTGGTATTCTTTGGCTCCTGACTGCCAGGATACCTTTCCATCCAAGCTATAACACTTACACCAAGAGCTGGGATAAAAGCAAGCACCACCTCACCCAGCTCATGCCCAGTTTTTTTTTTTTCAAATATTTATTTATTATGTATACAATAATATGTCTGCATGTATGTGTGCAGGCCAGAAGAGGGCACCAGACCTCATTACAGATGGTTGTGAGCCACCATGTGGTTGCTGGGAATTGAACTCAGGACCTTTGGAAGGGCAGGCAATGCTCTTAACCACTGAGCCATCTCTCCAGCCCTCATGCCCAGTTTTTAAGCTACTATTTTAGCTCTATTTACTTACCTGAGTAAGTAACATAAAGGCATTATCCGCCCTAAGATGTTTGGTGAGAAAGTCTACACAGTGTGCTTCCAGGGCAGGGACTGCATATTTCTTAGCAGTATAAAGAGTGGTCATAACGGTTTCTGGCCCAATCTGAACTTCATCTGAATACAAAAATCTGAAAAGCAATGGAAAATTTTAAATAGATAATCAGCATTGTTTTAAACAAAGCAATCCCACCAAAATTAAACTTTAACGAGAAAATAAACAAAACCCCTGAAACTTACATCAGGGTAAGAGGAACCTGTACAAACATCGTATTCTTATTCCTGAGAGGTACGAAGTATTTCCGCTTTCAGAGGAGGTTAAGCAGTGCTCAGGAGACCAAACAAATACATGTCCCTTAAGTGAAACTCTGGCTCTTTTTAGCACTCCATAGCTGTGTCCTAGAACAGTAGTTCACTAATGTCTCCCTCATCAAAGATGTCCACCTGAGTAAATCTACAGTTTGCTAAGGTCGCATTTCCAAATTTCTTGATAGCAAAGCCTTCTTATTCTTTAAAAATTTTCATAGTCATTCTGGAATTAGCTCAATGGCCACAAATTAGGGTGCTGCGGCTTTATTTAGGAGAATAAATAATAATCCAGTTGGCCTGTATCCACAGGTTACATATCCATGGACTCAACCAAATCTCTATAATAATACATGTGAGAGGGCTGGAGAGATGGCTCGGCAGTTAAGAGCACCGGCTGCTCTTCCAGAGGTCCTGTGTTCAATTCCCAGAAACCACATGGTGGCTCAAAACCATCTGTAATGAGTTCTGGTTGCCCTCTTCTGTCATGCAAGCAGACCACTGTATACATAATAAATAAATAAATCTTTAAAAAATACATATGAGAGAGGAAAAGATAAAGGAATTGTGTGGTTCTGAGCCAGTGCTATCATTTACTTGCTGTGTGGCTTTAAGCAAATTTATCCCCCTGTGAGCCTCCAAGGAGAAGGAAACAGCAGTACCTACGGGCAATGTTGTGGTGAGGATGACCACGACCTAAAACGCAGACTTCCAGCAGAGCCCGGCACAAGATAATCTGAGTAAATGCTATCTGCTTATTAAATTTGATCTCATTCAAATTTTTTTCCTCTGTATTTTAGGGTATTTCCTTTCCCTCTTTTCTAGTCCTACCCCACCTCCAGACCGGCAATGATATTCAAATTTCTAAAAACTCCTGCATTGTTCCTGATTAATCTTTCTTCTTCCCTCCACAACTTTATGTATTTGTTTTATGGATACAAAAACTTCCACAGGTTTCCAAGATACTTAACAGAAATGTTTAGATTTCTTCTTTTCCCTCAAATTCATGTTTCCTTAAAATGTGTATGTTATGTCTATCTTTGTCATTCACGTTCTGATTTTCTGTGTGTGTCCGGGGTCAACTCTAAATTCATTAGTTAGCAGCTGTTCTGCTACCAGATAAAAATATCTTACAAATGCAAACACTTAAGATGCTCACATTAAACCATGCCTTCCCACACTAATTCTGCTACATAGACCTTTGCTGGGTCACATAATTCCCAGTCACAAGTGTGCAAAGCCAATGTGTCAGTTTGAACCCTACACTTTAAGTATACCTGGCAGCTCCTACTTTTGTCCAAGAAATGACCAGCGAGAAGAGGCGCATGGAAAGGATCTCAGAATCTGAGTCAAATCCTCCACCTGACACCAACCTTAGATGCTATCTGAAATCAATTCATGAAACCTTAAAGATATGCCAAACAATCACCCAGGTGATGCCATCAGCCCACACAGCTCTGAAGATAATGAAATGGCTGTTTAAAACCACCAGGTGTTAAGAGTGGTTTGTTCTAGGGCAACATGTAACCAAAACACCCAAGAGATTAAATGAACTAGTGTACAAATCTGCCCATAGGGGAGAGAAACAGTGATTTAATCAAAAAAGGAAAACCCAAAATTATTACCTGAAGTATAATAATTACTGTCTTCTAGGTAAAGGCTAGAAAGAGGCCTTGGGAGGCAGACATTGAATAAGGAAAATGCTACCAGTAATTAGGTGGGGACACTGAGTAGACAGAGGAAAAGGGAAGGGGATCACATCACAAGGCCCTTTAATACCTGCAAAGTATTAAACTGTATCCAACAGACAAAAGCTCCTAAGTGACTCGAAATCACAGAGACAGGAGCGCTCAAGGGAGGCGCTAACACACACTGTCTAAAGAGAAGTCTGGATAGAGAAACGCAGGGTATGGCCAAGCAAGGAGAAATGTGCTTGCAGAAAACAAGAGCACCAAAACCACAACTTGAAATCAAGGCCACAGGTCTCTTCCCAAGGAGTCCTGAGGGAGAGCACGTGGGTGTTTTGTTTGCCCTCCCAGGGCTATCAATGGCTCACATCTCATCTCACCATCACAGGCTCACTTCCAGGTCACCCTTGGTGCCATCCCTGCAGCTGACCACCCGGAGCAGGAAACGTTTCCACACTCCTTTCCTATGACTGGTCTCAGGATGCTCCAGCTTCCTGTCTCACTTCCCTGACAGCTACCATATATCATGTTTCATCTCCCTTTCCCTACACCTGTGAGCTGCGAGGTCTCCAGGCTCACCCTTCCCGACGCCATCCACTCTTTCTCAAGTTAGTTTCATTTACTGTCATTCATTCTTAACTTTCCCTGCTTCTACCCTCCAAATATAACCAGAATGTGACCACTTCTCACATACCCACTCCCCCCGGGGCAGCTCTCCATCATCTCTTACCAAGGTAGACTGCAGCAAAACCTCTTCCTCTATCACCTTGCTTCCCCTGTTACTCCCCTTCTAATCGCCAGTAACAGCCAGAGGTTTAAGATGTAAATACGATCACAGCACTCCACTGAAAGAAAACCCTCTACAAGTTTTCTCACACCTGAGAGGGAACTCAACAGTCCTTCCTCTGTCCGGCAAAGCCTGCACTCCGCAGATCTTCCTCAGTCCGGCAAAGCCCTGCACTCCGCAGATCTTCCTCAGTCCGGCAAAGCCCTGCACTCCGCAGGTCTTTTTACCACTGTCATCTTTTATCTCCCTAAACCACACGAGTTTACGCTGGGAGTTTCTTTAGCAGGAGAAAGTTAAAATTCTAAAATATGCTTCCCCTCTCCTTAGAAAGCTCTCCTTCTCTTATGGCGTGACCATTTTTCTTCAAAATACTGTCAATTCTTAATATTGTATTCTCCTAGTCTCCCCTTAACTATTCACTTCATGAGTGCAGGGACTTTTCCTTGTCACTGCTGTATTCTACACCAAAAGCTACACAGGGAGACACAGTATTTCTCAAATGAACAAGAACGCCGTTTAGAAGTCAGAGGGCTTTAAGTGAGCAGTTTATTAAAGAGTTTGAAACCCAAGTTCATAAGCCTGTAAGTAATGTTAATTAATTTAGATTGTAAAAGCAATAAAAATAAAGCCAAGTGATGGTGGCGCACAGCTTTAATCCCAGCAATCGGGAGGCAGAGGCAGGTGGATATCTGTGAGTCTGAAGCCAGCCTAGTCTGCAGAGTGAGTTCTAGGACAGCCAGGGCTACACAGAGAGACCTTGTCTCCAAAAACAAAACAAAACAAACAAAACCAAAACCAACAAAACAAAACAAAACCAGCCAAACAAACAAAACACAATAAAAATACATCTCAGCTGACTTTTCCAGTTCAACAAGGTCTACCAGACTCTCTGTCACACAGTATTAAGTATGCTATCAATGTTTCAAAGCTAATTAATACCTAAGTAAAAATTAGTCTAGGCATTCATTTCAGAATAGAAAAATGACCAGAACCTGAATATCTTGAAAATATATATTTTACTAAAACAAAAAATGAGAACTCAAATGGCACTGTATATTTTAAGGGTTCTAAAATTCACTTATTTCCTATGAAAATAGATTAGCACATGCAATGAAAATACAAATTAGAAACAAAAGTATGAAATAGCCCCCTCTATAATTTTATTCTAGCCCTAACAGTTTTAGAGCGATAGTTCTCTAATTTAGCCAGTGTAAATATCACTTAGGAAAAGTACTTACAATGCTTTAAGGTTTCACCTCTAAACATGATACCAAAAGGAAAGAGTATAAACTTAACCTCCCAATTTTGTATTCTTTTTGTTTCCTGGAAATCTGTGTAGGCAGGCACACAGCGGCACACATATGGATGTATGTGTAGGCATGCAGCGGCACACATATGGAGGTGGAGGGCAACTTGCAGGTGCAAGTTCTCTCCTTTCATGTCGGTCACAGGTAGCTAACTCAGGTCTTCATTGTGCTACCTCTCCAGCCCTATCGTTTTAAGAAAGACTTCTAAACTGCATAATTACTCAAGATAATATCTAGTCCTCCTAGTCAACTTCAAAATCCAAAAGACCCAGATGCTAGCCTTCAGGCTGCACAACTAGCCCATAAATCAAAGTGAATTAAATGCTAGAAATAGGAGAACAAAAAAAGAAAAGGGGTGCTATCAGCTTTCCAAACCAACACATCTTACTTGGCATATTGGTTTTCCTTCTGCCCTATCCCCAGGTACACATAACGTTTGTTCTGTTCCTCCCCAGTTGCTACTAGGGTGTAGGAAATTCAAAATGCCATCATAAACACTCCCCACAGTATTACCTGCCTTTTCATGAATGTCACAGCGACTGCATTAGAGTCCGTCAAGTGGCCCTATCAATGCTTGTGGAACTCTTTATTGCCTTGGCTTGGCTTCTCTCCCCATTATTATGAAGAAAGCTACTGAAATTTTTTTCAACGTTTCCTAAGTGTGGAAAAGAAACCTAAGGTGTCCAACTATTTTCCTAAGGCCTTTCATCAACATCCTTGTCAGAAAGTGTTCGTTCCTAGTTATTTTATAAAAGTATTTAATGGGTCAGCACGGGGTGGGGGTGGGGGTTGAAAGTAGGTGGATTCTTATGAGTTCGAAGCCAACTTGGTATACATACTGGGCTCCAAGTCTACAAAATAAAACCCTGTCCCAGAAAATAAAAACCAAAACCTGGAACAAAACAAAACAAAAAAATTGGTGGGGGTTCATGAGAAGAAAAAACTTCACTATCTGAATTTTCACTTCCTCATTTACTAATGAGGTTAAACATTCTTTAGTCGTATTTTCTCTTCTCTATTTATCTTGTCCTTTGCCCATCCATTAATGGGACCTCAACATTTATTTCTAGTGGCTTTCTCGTCCACTCCGTATGCATCTTTGTGACGAAGCTGCGAGCCTCTGTGGCCACTTCTGCTCCACTGACCTGCCTGTGTGCGTCAGAATTACTCAAGACTGCTATCTTAAAAACACACCACTCAGGCGGCCAATCCATCCTAGCAGAATGAAGCCCACATGGTCTTCTGGGAGCTGGCTCAGTTACCAAGTTGCTTTTCTGGGCCTCAGTCCCACTTGTAAAATTGGGGTAAACAACACGCCATACCTCCTTAGCAGGACTGCTGTGATTAAAAACAAATAATAAAAATTAATAACGCCCCCCTTCCACTAGCGGAAACTAATCAGCTATCAATCTCCTACCCTCAGAGCATCGGAAAGCAAACTCTCAACGCCAGTAGCGGGGTTGCGGATACAGTAAATGTCACTTTGTTTGCAGAAACACGAAGCGGGTCCGCTGGTACCTGTTACGGCTATTACTTTGCCGGGTCTTGACGACAAACCGTGCGGAACCTGAAAACAACGAATCCTCCAAGATCCTACCGCTACCCCCGTCCTCCAAACAAAAACAAATCTTGCAAGTGGGCAACCAGGGCAGCCAGCCCCGTCCTCTACTCTGCCCACTTGATCCTGAAGCCCGGCACTGGAATATGACAGCGCCCTTCAACGGCAAAGCGCACACCGGTGGGGCTGGCGACACTGGCCGACCTTCCCGAGCATCCCCGGCCGGGAAGGAACCGAGGGAGGCCGGCGCGCCTGGCCCAAGGTCACCCGGGGAGTCGGCGCAGGCCGAGCGAGTGCCGCCTCCCTCCGGGCCGCCGGCCACCGGCTCCCCGCGCCCGCCGCTCACCTCAGCAGCGCCAGGAAGGCGGCGGGCTCCACGTCCGGCAGCTCGATCTCGGCCGACGTCGTGGCCATGCCGCCGTTGAACATGGCGTCGAAGACCGCGCTGCCGGCCGCTAGGACGAAGCGGTGGGCGGGGATGCGCTGCGGGCCCCCGGCGGCTGCCGCGCCGCGGCCCTTGCCGAGCACGAAACGCACATCGCTCAGCAGTTCCGAGTTGAAGAGGAAGGCGAAGCGCTCCTTCAGCGACGCCTTGGTGGCCTGCCAGTTGTACAGCGGCTCCCGCTGCAGGGGCAGCAGCGGCCCGAGAGCGGACGGCGAGGGCGCGGGAGGTGGCGGCGGCGGCGGAGGGGCCGGAGGACCTAGCTCCGCCTCAGCTCCGGCAGCCGGCTCCCCGGCCGCGGCCGACCCGAGGGAGGCCATCCTCCCGCTGCGCGGCTCTAGCTCACTGAG
>NC_022023.1:12121746-12202113 GCF_000317375.1 Microtus ochrogaster
GCCCGCGGGAGGGCGGAGGAGGTGGAGGCGCGCGCCCGCGTGCTCGCTCGCAGGCCGTCGCCCGTCGCTGCTCCCCACCGGCGACCCCCGTTTCCGCGGGGTTTTTCCTGCCTCTTCGTCTTTGCTGCGACGCGAAGACGCGGCCCCAGCCCTCTTGGTGGAGGAGCTGGAAGTGGTGGGACCTCGAGGGCATGGCAAGGCGGTTTGTGGAAGGGAGGCGCCCTGATGTACTCTAGGCGAGATGAGATGAGATGGTGGCCCTGTCACCTCCCTGATGGCTGCACCGCTCTTGGAAACCCCATTAGCAGAGCTGAGAGGCTAGGACTCCTGCTTGTCTCTCCCCAGGTCTGCAGGTCTTCAGACCCCCACCCCCACCCCTACCCCTCCCATTTGTCCAAGCTCCAATACGCCCTGAGAGAGAGTTCCTCCTCCATTTCCATTACTGTGGTTGAGGCTCCTGCTCCACCCTCTCCTAGGTCGTGACTCTAAAACAAAGAGGAAAGGCTGTGTGACTCTCCCTTGGGGCAGTGTTTCTATGTGGCTGTCATGTCTTTCTTGAGTAAGTAATAAGCCTTTCTTTCTGCAGTAATAAGTGGATCGCAAGATGAATCAGTTGTTAGAGGCAGAAGGTAAAATAGATCCAGAAAATGATTCTTTACTAGGTGAGACTAGTTGGGGAAAACTTCCAGTTTACAAATGTCAGTTAATCCCAGAATCCTAAACTTGAATTCTGTAGTGGGATTGGAAAACAAATTTAAGATGATTCTTTCAAAACAAAAGCAAGATACCACAACAATCTTTTCTGGATTTCATAATTTAATCCTCATTTTTATGGCGATTAAAACAATCTGTAAAGGCTCTATTATTAATTTTGAAACTACCAAAGACGTGAAACAGTTTGGTGGATGTGTACAATTCAATGATCTATTGTAGGATTTTAAAAGTAGAGATGTGCTTGCCCCCAAGTCTGATGACCTGAGTTTAATCCCCAGGACCTACAAGGCAGAAGGAGAAAACCCGACTCCAGCAAGCTGTCCTTTGGCCTCTAGGTATATACACCCATCCTGTGATGAAGGGCTGTCATTTAAAAAGATAAAGCTGTGCGTGGTGATGCACGCCTTTGATCCTAGGAGGCAGGGGCTTACTGAGCCCTGTGAATTCCTGGCCAACTAGTGAGACCCTGTGGTAGTTCGAATGTATTTGGTCCCCAAACACTCATAGACAGTGGCACTATCAGGAAGTGTGGTCTTGGAGGGGACTGAATGACACACTTTTTTGTTTTGTTTTTTTTTAGGCAGGGTTTCGCTGTAGTTTTGGATCCTGTCCTGGAACTAGCTCTTATAGACTAGGTTGGCCTTGAACCCACAGAGATCCACCTGTCTCTGCCTCCAGAGTGCTGGGATTAAAGGCGTGCACCACCACCACCCGGCTCACTTATTTAATCCAGACCTTGAGACTGGAGGGCACACCTTCTCTTGGGGGCAGTCTTTGAGGTCTTTTTTTTTTTCTCTAGCTTTCCTCAGTATGACAGTTGACTTCCTGTTGCCTGAAGATGTAGGACTCCCAGCTTCAGCATCACATCTGCCAACAGCTGCCATGCTCCCTGCCATGACAGACTGAACCTCTAAACTGTAATCCAGCCCCCTCAGTGAAGTGTTTTCTTTATAATAGTTGCTGTGGTCAAGGTATCTCCTCACAGCAATAGTAAACCCTAACTAAGACAGATTCTGTCTCCAAAATAAATAAGTACACAAAAATAGCCCACAGGGCCAGAGAGATGACTTGGTAGGTAAAGGTGCTTTCTGTGAAGACTAAAGACTCGAATTCCATCCCAGAAGAGACTGGCAGGTTGTCCTCTGACATCCGCATTGGCTGGTTACTTCAATGTGCGTACACACCTACAAACACACAAAAAGTATTTTTAAAAAATCTACAAAGTGGGAGGAACACAGTGTCCAATCTCTTTAATTTTAGAACTAGAGAGACAGAGGTCTCTTGTGAATTCCTGACTCTACAAAGCACGTTCTCAGCCAGCCAGGGCTACAGAGTGAGACCCTGTCTCAAAGAAATAAAACTTTTTTTTTAAAAAAGTAACCCACAATAAAATTAGTTGCTGTCAGGTCCAAAATTCCCCTTTTCCCAAAATGGCAGCACTGGGGATATTGTCCTAAGCAGGAGGATTTGGGGTAAACAGAGGGTTGCTGTTGGGTAAGCAAGCCAAAGGTTTGCAGTAACTAGAAAAGCAGATCTCCCAAGGCAGCTGCTCTTCAAGAATCTCCCTTAACCCTCCAGGAACCAGCCAGTAGCTGGTGGCGCACGCCTTTAGTCCCTGCATTCATCTGCAGCAGAGGCAGGTGGATCTCTGAGTTTGAGGCCAGCCTGGTCTACAGAGTGAGTTCCAGGACACCCAGGGCTACACAGAGAAACAGTCTGGAGGGAAAAAAATCCTCCAGGAACCTCCCTTAACCTTGCCCCAAAGATCAACTACTTCAGACAAGGGCACCTACTTCCCAACCAATCCCGACAGCCCATATCATCTCAGCTTCTCCACCCTTCTGTCACTTAAAAGTCCCCTCGCTTTTCTGCCATTTTTCTCTCCTCTCTGGCCCCCACCCTCCTTGATAGTTTCTCTGAGCCATTGCTTATGGTTCCATTACTGTTTTCAACTGTAGTGGTGTAAGAAAGATCCAGAACAATGCATTCTTGCTACAGAAATCAGCAGGCATGGGTCCAGCCATAATGCTGTTATGGGGCGATAAAAGAGACATCTCACACCTGATGCTGTTTATAGTCAATTAAAAATCTTTTGATGCCAGCTGGCTAGGACCACACCCAAGTGTTTCTGGACCTAGGTGTGGCTCCCAGCGTCTAGAACAAAGGGTTTTAGAAGTTTTGAAGGCAAAAACCACTTACTGGCATCATGCTAGGTGTGGGTGGGGTGGGGAGTTGGGGGGGATGTAGGAGTTCAGGTAAGCAGGCAATTTTATACAAACTAAGTGGTTTGCTGGAGGGGGTTCTGCACAAACAGGCAATTTAACAGAACCTAAGTTATCCAGGGCACCCTGAGCTTCTATTTCCTACAACAGAGTTTGGTAATTTTCCATGGGATTCCTCATCGAAGAGATCAAACTGTCGTTACAACTGAAATGGCCTCAGAAAGACCTGTATTTTGATTATAACCATCTTAGTCACAAATTAAGTAAGATATTCACCTCTGCAGGGCAAGTTCCCAGCCTAGGAAATTAACCCAGTGTCTTATCTCCCTATGAGACCTGCAGGCCCCAGGCTTCAGAAGCAATCAGCATTTATTTTGTTAGATAACAGTCACAGACCCTCAGTATCCCCTTCATCTCTTTCTCTCAGCCAGAGGCGTCTCCAGACCTGACATTCCAGCATCCACCCCCCCCCTCCCGTCCTTTTGCCATAAAATGCTCCTGAGAAAAAAAATAAAGTTTGCAGCTTGATCAGAATTCAGACTTGCTGTCCATTTCTTGTGTCTCCTGTCCCTTTCATTCCCATTCTTCCAGGGTTCGGATCCCGTTCATGTCCTGCAGGTCAGCACAATTCAGGATTCCAAGAAAAAAGACCTATGGAAAAATCAGTTCTACTTCAGTATGCTAACAATGAATAATACCAAACAAAACTAGGAGAATGATTTAATCTTGTTAAGAAGATGTCTCAGTCAGTAGTGTGCTTGCCTTGAAAGCACCTGAGTTCTAGCCTCAGAACGCACGTAATATTCATCAAGAAGGAACTGATTAAATTATGGTTTACTTATATAGTCTAAAAGTATAGTCATTTATAGAATGAGTACTGTAGGAGGCATGGAGGTCTTTGGGCTCACAGATAAGCACTAGGGAACCCAAAATGTTAAACATACAGGGGTGTTCCTTCAGAGGAAGGCATGCGCACAGTCTCATTGCCCAGAAGGCTGGAAGAAGAGGTGGTGACCACCTGGTGATCTGTGTGCTCTCTGTGTGGTCCGAGACCACACTGGACCCTCCCACAGACCTCTACCATAAACTTGTTATTCTCAGTGAGTCTATAGAACACATCTTTATGGAAGGTGGCGCAGGTACTTTGCAAAGAGTTTTTATTCCCCCAGGAGATTTAGATCTGCTTTATTATGCATGCAGGTTTGAATTTATTATCACCAGGAATCTTTTCATCAAATTGTTCTGTGGTGTGGATTCTAATTGGTCTTAATAATAAACCCGGAGTCAGATTGTGGTGATATCTTGTTTGTACAAATAAAGCTTGCCTGAAGATCAGAGGGCAGAGCTAGCTAGCCACTAGCTAACCATAGAGTCTGGAGGTCAGTACAGACAGGAAGTGAAATGACTGGCGGGAGAGAGGAACGGATAGGTGGGAAGAGACAGGAGCTGAGTCTCTTTTTAGCTGGGAAGCTCAGTAGCTAAGGTGGCTGTGGTTTATTCCTTCATCTCTGATCTCTCAGCATTCCCCTCTATATCTGATTCTGGGCTTTTATTATTAAGACCTATTAGAACTTATGCTATATCAGATATTAGGGGTAAAAGCTGAAAGGCCAAAGAAGCAGAACAACCAGCTGGGTATGCTGTCTCTGCAAATCCTCAGACTGAAAGCCCTGAGCTCCTCCCTCTCTGCCCAGCCATATCCCATCCTGGCTCCACCTCCCTAGTGCTGGGATTAAAGGTGTGAGCCACCACCTCCTGGCTCTGTTTCTCTTTTAAACTGGATTTATCTCATGTAGTTCAGGGTGGCTTTAAACTCACAGATATCCATCTGCTTCGGCCTACCAAGTGCTGGTACACAATGCCTGGCCTTTATGGCTAACTAGTGGCTTAGCTCCGCACTCTGATCTTCGGGAAAGCTTTATTTGTTATAGCACTTAAATATGCCTAAAAACATAACTAAAAATATGCCTAAAAAAACTAAACTACTTGGGCTGGGCGGTGGTGGCGCAAGCCTTTAATCCCAGCACTCGGGAGGCAGAGGCAGGCGGATCTCTGTGAGTTCGAGCTCAGCCTGGTCTAGAGAGCTAGTTCCAGGACAGGCTCCAAAGCTACAGAGAAATCCTGTCTTGAAAAACAAAAACAAACAAACTAAACTACTTGGGGTCAGACTCCCAAAGTTTGATCCAACACTGGCTACTTAGGTTGAGCAGACGGCCTTTTTGCCCCCTGTGGATTGTTACTCTGCTGACTACCATGGTCACAGAGCCCCCTGCAGAGTATCATGTGTGCTGGTATGGAAAGCTCTTCAAGCAATATTTCCCAAGATTGGGCTCGAAAGATGGCCCAGAAGCTAAGAGCACCGGCTGCTTTTCCAGAGGACCCAGGTTCAATTCCCAGCACTCACACAACAGCTCACAGCCATCTGTAATTTCACTTCCAGGGGATTTGCCATCCTATCCTGGCCTCCGAGGGCACCGGGCATGCAAGTGGTATGCAGACATACACAGAACTGGCAGACACAACACCCTTACACATACAATTAAAACCAAATATCCTCAGAACTATAATGCTGAGATAGAATGGAGCATGGTCGTTTACAGACAGCCTAGGTCGGTACTTCAGTACTGTAATATACTGTTATATTAATTAATAACAGTAATATACTGCTAGTGGCAGTATATTAACCAGTGTTGCCTTGACCTCTCTTTATTTCATTTTATCATCTGTAAAATGATTGAATCATAGATGCATATTTTATGAGGAACTTTTAAGAAAAAAATAATGCAAAGCTAAGTAGAAAACAGGCCTGTGCAGCCTTTGTTACATACAGAAGTCTTTCGAACCTTTCGGCACACTTGAAAGAGGAAGAATGAAGTCACCGAAACACCTCTGTAAGGCTGTGCCCTGGAGTTCCGACTTTCCTAGGGCAAGAGAATGTTTTCTAGAGAGAAAGCAGAAAGACTATACTCTAAAATGATCAGAAGGTTATTACTGGCTGTTGAGCGAATGTCATCAGCATTCACAGTTGTTAGTGGAGACAGTCTCTTTTGTGGGGTGTTCTGCAATCCAGGGAAGACTGATGCTTCTCTGTGGGAGCTGTCACAGACGTTTACAGTACAGATGTGTGTTTTATAAACACAGGAAGGCTGATAAATGCATTCTGTGTGATTTCACAAGAAGGATGTGATTATCCAATTGAAGTCAGTGACTTACCAAGAATAGTCTTGACAGTAGACTTCATCGTGATCAACTATAACCGAGAACAGAATCCCCTCATAAATTTGTACTTTGATGGATTGGAGGAAATCAGACCGATTGGCTTCAAGTCATGCAAATGTTGACTCTGTTTTTCCTCTACTACACATACGCTCTAGGGCTAACCCACAGCTATAGAAAAGTTCTGACCCCGTCTGTGTCCTGACACACTGCTGGCTTGATCCACAGAGTAGGCGGGAGGAGTCTTCCCGGAAGCTTTTCCTACCTCGTCACCTAGCACTAGTGGTGGCAATTCCAGAAGGGTATCCTATTAAACCCAGCTAAGTGCACCCCACTTGGCTTCTTATTATGCTCTGACTCAGGGAAATTGCCATGGGAGATTTTCTTTTTCATAAGCAGCAGTAAACTAACTGATGCGAAATACCTTATTTTTCAAAGTCTATAAAACACAGGCTTGTGTGGAGATGTTGCTGGCGTCTGCTCCAGGGAACTGTCCTGAGTTTGAAGACGAGGCTTCTCCACGGAGATGCTGTAATGGTTATCTGAAATGAAATAGAAAAAGCAAGTAGAGGAGTCTGGGGACATATAGGTGCTTGACAGGTGGATCTATAACATGTGACTGATAAAGAGTAGTGTGCCATACTTGAAGAGACTAGGAACTCTATTATAGACAGACAAACAAGGAAACATTTCATATTAGTGGGAAAAGCATGGAATTCACTGGTAAAGGTACTAGGTATAAAATTACTTAGCTCACATGAGTTAGATTGTAATTCTCTTCCTACATATTTGAAGTAGTAGTCTATATATTTCGAAATATGATGGGAATCTGGGTGTTGATCCATGTATGCAATCTCTGCGCTCAGTGGCTGAGATAGGTAGATCATGAGTTTGATGCCAGCCTGGCGTGCATTGTGAATTCAAAGCCAGTCTGGGCCATGTAGAGGGATCTTGCCTCAACAACAACAAAACCATAATAATAAAAAGGAAAAGCAAGGGGGAACAATGCCAAGAAGAAACTATAAAGGAACCAGAGTAAAATTCAAGTAGAAATGATTGCTCTTAAGGTAGGAAATGCTTTTCTAAAGAGAACATCAATACTCATAAAATAAAAAAATTACAGGCTCTTCAGTTCTATCTACCTAGATATAATGCATAATTAAATCAAACGTAGAAAAACCAAAAACCTTGAGTTTACATGATTTATGACAAAGGTGTGGTGTTGTAAAATATAAAGACACCTTTGTAAATCAGTAAGTAAGGCAAATACCCTTCCCCTCTTTCATCCTGGAACTCAAACCCAGGGCCTTGTACATATGAGGGAAGCACTCTACCAGTGAGCTATACCAGGGAGACCCCAGCTCAGTCTCCCTTCCAGTGGCTAAAGCAGTGAATTCCCTGGGGTAATTCAGAAGTATAAGTCCACAGTTTAAAAGCCAATGCATTCCTTACTTAAGAAATTGTGTCTATCTATAGTAATCTATCTTGGAGAAATGGAGCTGGGTGTAGATTTTAAAGCAAGGAGCTCCAATTGCTATGCTGAGTTTTAAAGTGGAAATACCCTAGACAGTTACTCGACTGTCGTTCCAGGTTGGGCTCCCTTGCTTTGCTGCCATAAAGTAGTGACCCAAGGCATCTTGGGGACGAGAGGGTTTATTTCATCTTCCAGGTGGCAGGCAGTCCATCATCGAGGGAAGTCAGGACAAGAACTTGAGGCAGGAGTCCGAGGCAGGAACTGAAGCAAAGAACATGGAGGAACACTTTTTACTGGCTGGCTTTCCCTGGCTTGAGTTCAGGCAGCTCTTACACTACTCAGGACAACTTCCCAGGTGGCACCGCCCACCCTGGGACAGTACCGCCCACGCCAATCATTAATCAAGAAAATGCTCTGCAGACATGCCCACAAGACAATCTGATCTAGGCAATGCCTTAATTCAGGTTCCTTCTTCCCGCGTGACTGGGTTTGTCCCTAGGACAGCTGAAGCTAACGAGGACACCTACAGTACAGTCAGCCGTGTGACGGGCTCAGGATTATCTGCTGGAAAGCGGTCTATCGATGTGAAAAGATATTCTCAACCCATAATACTGACAAAGGAGGAACAGGCTACACAGCACGGGCCACACACACCGGTTTGTCCTCTGGGCTCAGAATAAGGCATTCTGTGTGAAATGCCTAAGGCTTTATGAAAATATATGCTCACTATATATAGGAAAACACATAAGCACGCTGTTAGGTCTTACAGAGTGATAGATAAGGTTATGGGTGATTTTCTTCATGATCATTCATTGAGGAAAAAGAAAGAGGCTGGGTTTTTATAAGGAAACGCCGAGCAGAGACTACATTGAAGTCTTGAACGAGCGAGCTCCTGGGAAAGCTCCAGGAAGGACCCCAGGCGCGACTATAAGTAGCTGCCGTTGATTTATTTCCTTGAGCCCCTGCAGCGCTGTCGGGTATTACTTGGAATCGGAAGAGATGTCATTTAATCCGCTCCCGCCCCCACTGCAAGGACTAGAGGTGAGATTACAAACACGGCCAGAGCATCACTTGTCCCACGAAGCTTCCTGTTTATCGAGAGGTGGAAACCCAAGAGAGGCCTGCTCAGCTCGACGTCAAACTCCCATGTTCTGTATTCCTTTAAATATTGCAGCAGCAACGGCAATTTGCCGTGTCCTACGCTAAATTTCTTACAGAGCGTTTCTTTCTCTGCTTGTCAGTGCTCTCTGGAACCCAGCCGAGGGAAGGTAACACAGCCACCATGCATGCTAGTTTATAATTAGAACGAATGGGAGCACGCCGAAGAAAAGGATCTGCTGCAGGAAGGCATTTCGGAAAACCCTAGAAAAGGCAGCCCGGGGGAAAGGAGGAGGAAAAGATCTATTTTGGAAAATGATCTAATGCCAAAGAAGAGACGAGATCTGGAAAGCGTGAAAGGCGGTGATTAGGCCCCTGGAATGTGGGTTTTGGGGAGTGTACGGAATGGTAGCTGCCGCTGGACTACCCGCTCTTTGAAGGGATGAGCGCTGAGGTATAAATAGAAGCTAAAGCCACGGCGCCAGAGGCAGAAACACTCACGTGTGCTGTGGACATCAATGAGCGCGTGAAATCCCACCCTCTACACTTAAGGCTGCACTCAAACCTTCCACTACAGTTCTAGTTCCAGAAAGGGCAAAGGTCAAGGAGAGAAGAGCTTAAACTTGCCCTTTCTTCAGTCAACCCCAGCCTCTCCCAGGTTTCACTGGAACTCAGAGACCCGCCTGCCTCTGCCTTGTGAATGTGAGCGCTCCTCCTCTGCCTTTTTCAAGACGGATTTGTCCTCCCTCGGAATGAAAGAGTGGACGTCCAGCCTCCTCATCAAGGTCATTTGGAGGAAGTTTCGTGGTCAGGGGGTCGTGCTATCCACTCCTGAGCCTCCCTTAGCTCCTAGGATTGCAATTAAGAACAACTAGACTTCCATAGACCTGGCTGGGTGGGGACAAAGTGACCTCCTTGCCTGGTAGACGACGTGTCAGTGGAGCGTAGTGGGTCAGTCAATGCCAAACAGAGGTGGAGCCAGCTGGAGATCAGCCCTCAGGCTCTGACCAAGAGAAACAAAACTAGGCTACAGGTTAATGTGACTGCTAAGGTCAGCTGTGGACACCAGAACACCAGGGCCAGAGCCAGTATGTCAACCATCACCAGCCCATACATATCCCTGATCCAGGGCAAGGATAAGGTAGTCAAGCAGCCCAACAATATCCTGAGGGCACGTGGTCTTTCCCCAGATTGTCCGGTTTACAGATAGGCTGGGCAGCAAGGGAGAAGCTAGGAGAGTCCGTTCACTAAACGGATGGGCACACGGGGATTGGTTGTCTTCCTGTCTTGGACAAGTTACTGAAACAGGCTGAAACACATTTCCCCATTTTGTCTAGTCTAGGTGGGACCTGCTGAGACCAATCCGTTTGAAGATAAATAAGGAAGTTCCATTCCTTAGTGTTTCTGAGTGTTGTGTGGGTTCACTTACCACCCTCTTTTGCTTGTTTTTCCCTTGGTTTTGCCAACTTTCATGGTTACCGTGAGAGTAGTTTACTTTGACCATTTTCCTAGACTTCCGGTTAGAACTGAAGGAGGCTCTAAGCATCACTGCCCCTCACTCCCCTTTATCTATTGGTAAATAAATAATAACCTACCCGGAGCAGCAGCCATTTCTTTCGAGTCACTTACCAGGTATGAGAGAGAGAAGATGGAGAAGACGGTTCCTTGACATCACGTGACTCACAGATGGAGAAGCTGGTCCTTGACATCACGTGACTCACAGCGGTCCAGCCACTCTCCCACACAGACACAGATGCCTCACTCAGCACCTACGTGCCACTTCTGAGCCTCAGGACATGATGGCAGTCATCTTCTGTGCTGTGGAGGATGTGATGCTCCTGCCACCGACCAAGATCCTAGGGTTGTAACATGTTATCCCATGGGTGGGTTTTGTTTGTATCGCTCGAGTTACTAATGCACTTCTCTATTGGTTAATTCCAAGTGCTTCTTGGACATTTTAAAATTGCATTCCAGGACAGGCTCCAAAACCACAGAGAAACCCTGTCTCGAAAAACCAAAATAAATAAATAAATAAAATTGTGGTGGGACATGGTGATGCGCAGGTAGACACGGTGCTGGAGAGGAGCTGAGAGTCCCACATCTAGACCTGCAGGCCGTAGAAGGAGTCTGTGACACTGGCAATAGTACGAGCATAGGAGGCTTCAAAGCTCACCCCACAGTGACACAAAAAGCCACACCTACTCAGAGAGGGCTACAGCTCCTAATAGTGCCACTCCCTGTGGGCCAAGCATTCAAACACGTGAGTCTAGGGGGGGTCGGTCATTCCTGTTCAAACTGCCACCACCTCTGAGCCATCTCTCAGCCCCCAATTCTTTGATTTTCAGTTGAGATTTTAGCATCCTTTTTAAGAATTGCTTGCTAAATCCCAAATAGTGCATATTTACCCTCATGTTTTATTCTAATAGTAAAATAGTTTAATTCTTAGCCTTGTGTCATGCATCCAGTTTGTGTTGATTTTTTTTTTTTTGCATATGATATGGGGCAAAGGTCCACCTTCATTCTCTTTATTTTATTTATTTTTATTTTTGGTTTTTCAAGACAGGATTCTCTGTGTAGCCCTGGCTGTCCTGAAACTCACTCTATAGACCAGGCTGGTCTCGAACTCACAGCGATCCGCCTGCTTCTGCCTCCCTAGTGCTAGGATTAAAGGCATGCACCATCACTGCCTGGCCCCACCTTTGTTCTTTTACATGTAAATATCCAGTTGTCTGAGCACCATTTATTTATTTATTTTATTTATTTATTTATTCTTTTTTTTGGTTTTTCGAGACAGGGTTTCTCTGTGGTTTTGGAGCCTGTCCTGGAACTAGCTCTTGTAGACCAGGCTGGTCTCAAACACACAGAGATCCGCCTGCCTCTGCCTCCCAAGTGCCGGGATTAAAGGCGTGCGTCACCACCACCCGGCCTGAGCACCATTTATTGAAGCACCATTTTTTCTCCCATTCAATCAGCTTGGTACTCTTTTTGAAAATCAATTGACCACAGAGGTTTGAGCTTACCCCTAGACTTTCAATTCTAGTATATTGATCTATACGGTTATCATTTGCCAATACCACACTGGTTTAATTCGTACGCTTTTGTGGGTTTGAAATTAGGAAATGTAAACCATCCAATGTTAGTTCTATTTCCCAAAACTGTTTTGGCTAACAGGACCCCTTACAATTCTTTTTCAACTCTTACTTTTTCATTTTCTTCAGAAAGGTCACTGTTTGCACGAGCATTGTTCACAGTCTGCAGACAGTATTGGGAAGAACTACCGTCTCATTAACATTAAGTCTTCCATGAACCTAGTCAGGAACCTAGAATGTCTTTCCACTTAATCTAGATATTATTTTCTTTTAGCAGTGTTTTTGTTTTTTGAGGAAGGGTTTATCTGTGTAGCCCTGACTGTCCTGGAACCTGCTCTGTAGAGCACACTGAACTTGGAACTCACAGAGATCCACCTGCCTCTGCCTCCCAAGTTCTGGGATTAAAGGTGTGAACCACCACCACCCAATTTAAGTTTAATACTTTTTATATTCTTCAGTGTATTAACCTTATAACTTGGGTTGGGACAATAGTTCAGTCAGTAAAGCGTTTGCCTTGCAAGCATGAGGGTCTAAACTGAGTCGCCAGTATCTGTGTAAAAAGCTGTTACATGTGAAATTTTTAAAAAGTTTTTTTTTGAATAGTCCATTGCTCATATACAAATAAAACGTATTTCTGGGCATTGATCTTACATCTGCCACACTGCCAAATTCAGCAATGGCTTTTGTGCATGTATTCTTTGATAGCTTCTTTCTATACACAGGCCCGGATAATCTGTGAATAAGAACTGTTTTATTTCCTCCTGTCCATTTTAGATGCCTTTTTGTTTGTTTTCTCTTTCTTTTGCCCCGATTGCTCTGTGTGGGATTTCTAGAGCAGTGTCACCTGGGGGGATGAGAATCAGCAGATGGTGTTCCTGATTCTGAGAGCTGCTTTGGACGTTCTGGAAGGAGGATGCGGCACTGCATATCCTTGCCCACAGCAAAGCTCTTCCCTTTAGGGAAGGTCATGCTCTTCGTGCGTGGGTGCGTGGCTTCAGGAGGAACAGGCGTGGGATAGTGAGGGAGAAACAACACTCTATCCATCCAGCCAGATCAGCCGAATCACGCCTGCTGATCAATGATGATCAATAAATTGTGACCACAGATGTCGTAGGCAGACCACCCTCCCATCTCCAGCTAATGCTTGCACGTTCAGGGCAGTGTCTTAAGTATTTTCACATCGAGTACCATGCTAACTACAGTGTTGGGGATACTATTTTAAGGTGTGTTGCTTTTGTTTACGCTGTATTTGGTCTAGCGAGGCAGGAGAGAGAAATAGGTGGAGTTGACAGGCAGAGAGGATAAATATGAAGAGAAATCTGGGAGGGGGGAAGGATCTGGGAACAGCAAGGAGAACTTCAGGGGCCAGTCACCCAGCTACCCAGCCACATAGCCAGACATGGAGTAAGAGGGAAACAAAAGGTGTACAGGAATAGAGTAAGATAAAAGTCCCAAGGCCAAAGATAGATGGGATAATTTAAGTTAAGAAAAGCTGGCAAGAAACAAGTCCAGCTAAGGCCGGACATTTAACTAAGAATAAGCCTCCATGTGTGATTTATTTGGGAGCTGGATATATTTGGTCCCTCAAAAAGCCAAAAAAGCCCAAAGAGTAAAACATCACACAACACTTGGGGTTGTTCGCAACTGCTCTTTTCTGTGTTGAGGGGGTCAATTTTTTATTTCCACTTTGTTGAGGACTTTTCATCATGAAAGCCGTTATATTTTCTAAGATCCCAAGACCAAAGAATAAGATACTTGAGACCGGTTTCAGAACTGCTGGCGGAGAGTAGGGACTAATGAGAAACAGGTTTGGAAACCAATCACCTGGGTTTGAGTTGTAGCTGGGTCACAGTTTGCTACGTGGTACATGACCAACTTCATCCATTCCCCATTTTCCTTATTACAAAACACTAGAAACTGCTCAAAAAGGGAGTCAGTTTAAATACTAATTGCTGATTTCTTTTCCTTTTGGCTTTGTTTGTTTGTTTTAAACATTCTTGCTATGTATCCTAGGATAGCTTTGAACCCTTGACCCTTCTGCGGCAACTTCCTTAGCATCACAGGCTCAGGTTCTCACCAGTAATGTCTGTGCTAAAAATTTCCCAAGGTCTACTCTGCATGGACTTAATAATTTGACTTTGCCTTGGTTTAATTCATGGTGCCTCATTTCCCCCCCAAATTCCCATTTCTGCATTTGCTGCTGTTCAAAATCTTTCATTGTCTTTGCTCCCTTTCCGTCTTTAATCTACTTTTATTGTTCGGTAGCACGATTACTGTTAGATGTACCGGACTATTTTTGATGGGATCAAACATAAGGCAGATAGCTAAACATTAGTCCAACTTTTGTCATGTCAAGATTTTCATGATAATAAAAATAACCCGAGGGCTGCAGGGCGTTGGACACTTCTCTGCCCCATGTGTTCTGAGCACAGTTGGTGTGATCGTGCTATGGGGATTTAAATATGACCTTCCATGAAAAACATGTCCTGGCCAGAAACGAAATACAAAGCAGCAGGCTGGGTTTCAGAGTCCGCTTCTCCAGCATCTGCTGCCTCTTGGGTTACAGGGAAGTAAATATAGACGCTGATTTATGTGAACATGGTTCATTTAGCTCTGCCCGTCTCTACTTATTCCCCAGCCCTCGGAAAGCAGATAATCCTACTGTCAGCAGTTGCTTGACTCTTTCTGCCAGCTGCAGAAATCCCCCTTCTTTTCAAGACGAGTTTTCCTATCTTTGCACTTGGATTCATCCTGTTATCCAGAACTACTGTGTGTTCTCCCTCCGGTGACATTACTGTTCCCATGCCATGGCTCCTTCTCCAGACAGTTGCAAACATACGGCTAGTCCCCATTGTGAAATTTCCTCCACCCCGCCTCAGCCTCCGTTGCCTCTTCTTCTTGCCAAAGCACCCTCATCTTCTCACGCTCCACAAGCAGCGTTGTCTGGTTCAGTACCCACTTCTACAAGTCTAATGCTGCTGGCTGGTGATTAACTGTCAGTCCCACTGGGTCTTCGTCTTCTGTGGGACTTGAACTCGTTGGGCATGATGTTGATATGCACGCTCCGGAACTTCCTTTCCTGGGTTTTGTAGCCCAATTCCCATCATTTTTCACAGCAGCTTTAAGCTTTGGACCATCTCAATTCCCAAAGAGTTTCTTCATATCTTAGCCATACCTACAGTTGTTCAGCTAATGCAGGTGACTTCACAGCTCTCTCTCTTTCCAGCCCTGGCCGTTCTTTGCATAGGTCTTTTTTTGGATGTCCACACTTCTACTAGAAATGTCCTATCGATGTCTCACACATCAAACCAAGCTTACCACATCTCTTTGCCTCAAACTTTCTTATAAAGTCAATTGCTGCTACCTTAAAAAAATTCAGAGTCAAGGACCCTGTTTTCCTTGGGGTTTCTATTGCTGTGATAAACCCCACGACCAAACCAACTTGGAGAGGAAAGGGTTTATTTCACCTTATGACCCTCAAGTCACACTCAGTCACTGAAGCAAGCCAGGGCAGGAACCTGGAGGCAGGAACTGAAGCAGAGGCCATGCAGGCCTTTGTTGCACGCTTTTATTGCATGCTGTTTTATTGGTGTGCTCACTCACGGCTTTCCCGCCTACTTTCTTATACCATCCAGGACCAACTAGCCAGGAGTGACATCACCCACAGTGTCCTCCCACATCAACTCTTAATAAACAGTAAAATGCCATATAGACTTGCCTCCAGGTATCTGATGGAGGCGGTTTCTCAACCGAGACGCCTCCTCCCAGATACGTCTAGATTTGTGTCGGTTAACAAAACCCAGCTGGCACACGCCATCAAGATGACTCAGTAGGTAAAGGGTAATTTGTCTCCAAGCCTGATGACCTGAACTTGATCCCCCAGAACCCATACGCTGGAAAGAGAGAGCACAATCTCTGAAGGTGTCCTCTGACCTTTGCCTCCATGCTGGAGCCCAGGTACCCACACAGACACACCAAACGGTAAATAAATGTAAACAAATGTAAGAAGTTCTGCCCCGATTCTAGTTGGGAAGCGGAGAGAAAGTCACACCATCTGGCTTTTGCCTGTGGTCTCAACAGTTACTTACAGCAGAATACAACAAACCTCTTTAACGGGTGTCGGCCACGGTGTTTACCGACGTGGTCACGTGACTCCATTCCTGGCTCAGGAAATGGCACCACAGAGCAGTCAGCCATCGCCATAGCAGAAAGCCTCCAAGCCCTGGTGCTATGCTGCCCTGCTCCGTCTAGATGACCCCGGGTAAGGGTTTCAATCCTCCAGGCTTCGACTTCTTCACCTGTCTAATGGACATGATAACACTGTTGTTTACTTGGGATAACAAAGGGATTGATTGTTCAGACTCACAACTCCCAGAGAGCTTACCCAACACTGGCCTTTATTGCCAATTAAAAAGATGACATTGAGTCTCACGCAGGCGTACTGCTGTCTGGGACCAGCAGTGGAGGGCTGGCCTCTCCCACGGTAGGATATACAGTGGCCCGTAAGGAACATACCAGATTATTAAGAGGTGCATGCAGGACACAGCTTACACCAAGCTGAGTTAAGAAACACCCTTATTTTATAGTTCAGTGATAAAGGAACTGTCTCTAACACTTTCCACTATGCTAGGTCCCCAGATACCATAAGACATGTAAACCAGCCGTAGCCTGCTAAGTGTGTTGCATGGAAAAGGCTTTTAAAAAAACCTTTCTTATTGTTAGATGCCACCAAGAGTTATTTAGGAGACCTCTTTGACTTTCTCTTTTCCTTCCTCCCTCCCTCCCTTCCTCCCTCCCTTCCTTCCTTTCTTTTTTATTATTTGTTGGGCTGATTTTTTGTTTGCTTGTTTCTCTGTATAGCCCTGACTATTCTGGAACGTACCCTGTAGACCAGGCTGGCCTCGCTGGCCTCAAACTCAGAGATCCGCCTGCCCCTGCCTCCCAAATGATGGGATTAAAGGTGTGTACCACCACTGCCTGATGGTTTTCTCTTTTTCTAGTTTTTTCTTTGTTTCTTTCAACATGTCCCCACCTCCTGTGATATTCCATAGGACAGACAACGGCTATATGTCAAATTATTTCTTCTTTTCTAGACTCTGGAACCTGATTTCATTCAGTGGCGACCCAGGCCTAAGAGCACCTGACTCTGGCCTCAGGGAGTAACCAAGACTGACCATGTCTTCCCACGGTGACTCCTTCTGAACTGATCAAAGCCCGGGTTCCAGCCAATGAGAAGGTTTTTGTGGTCTCGTTAACATTAAAAACCCCAGAGGAAACGGGCTTGTATTAACAAGCTTAAAGGTGAAAATCCAGCAGGCCGAGGATGGAATTAAGAAGGCCTAAAGAGGCCAGGTCCTAAATGACAGACATCCTTGATGTCCTCGCACTGAAAAAGGAGTCTTATTTCTCAGGGACTTTCATATGGGATTTTCAAGGATCGTTTTCCTTAAGCTGGGTGAGGTGTGCCTGCTGATCTTAGTACTCCCTGTGTTCCCAAGGGCAGCAGAGCCTCGGGGAGCTGTTTGAGGATGGGGCACTGGGTCTAGCATGACAGCAAATTCATAGACTCCTGTGATAAGGAGACTGAGATAGGAGAATAATGACTTCCAGGGTAGCCTGGGCTACAGAGAGCCTTGGTGGAGAGTGTTGGCATTCAGGCATATCTGAGCCTGCCCCCTGGGGACCTCGCAGAGTGCATCACCCTGTGTGGCTCCTATGGGAGTGTCAAGCAGTACATAAGCAGGGGCAAAGCTCTGCCCACTCCCTCCCTGTCTTTCTGCTGTCCCTTTGTTCCCCTCCCACTCCATCTCCCCTGTCTCTTCCTCTGTCTGTCTCTGTCTCTTTCTCTTTTCTTCCGTTCCTGTCCCCAGAGGCCAGTCTCCCCTCCCCGCTCCCCCCTTTCCCGTTCCTCTTCTCTCAATAAAACTTCTCACTTAAGCTCCAATGTGTCTGTCTCGCACCTGCCATGCTCTGGTGCATCTGTCTCGCACCTGCCTGGAGACTCCTTGTGGTCCAATCTCGCGCTGTATCTTAACAGACAGGGTGAGCAGATAAAGCATTCAATAGATCTTTATCCTACAACTACTTCCTGATTGATTTTCCTTTCTTTCCCGGTTTATAAAACTGGGGTAAGGAAGGAGGCTCTAGAGAAAAAAACAAAACATAAAAGGACTCGGTACGTTTCAGAGAATCTTGGTTTCCTTGGCTCCCTTCCTCCTTCCCTCTCCTAACCACCTGCCGCCCCTAAATCCTCCCGTTACTCTCGGGCAATTAATCGCCAGGCTCCAGGCTCCAGTTCCTAATTAACTCATCCTTTCCGCTCTTGCTCTAACTGCCCAGAACAGGGCCCGTGTTTCCTGCTGAGATGAGTCTCCTGTTCCTCTTTGCTGCCCGTCTGTTCTCTGCACGCCTAGCAGCCCCAGCTACTGAATTAGCCCAGCGAAGGTGTTTCTCTCATAAAGCTCCCGCTAGTCCCCTTGCCCTGAGGATTTTCTCCACTAGGCTGGTCCACATGCTTTGTGAAAGGCCTCCTCCACTCTGCTCCTTCTAGGGTCACATTTGCTGACTTGCCTGCACCCTGAGGTTCAGGACATGTTATCTCTCGTAGTGGTTTCCAGAAGAATGGTCCCCATAGGCTCATCTGTTTGAATGCTTAGTCGCCAGGGGTGGCCCTACTGGAGAGGGATTGGGAGGTGTGGCCTTGTTGGAGGAAGTGTCCTTGGGGATGGGCTTTGAGGTTTTCAAAAACCTAAGTCAGGCCCAGTGCCTCTTTCTCTTCCTGTTGCCTGTGGAGCCAGATGCAGGATTCTCAGCTATTTCTCCAGCACCATGTTTGCCTGTGTGCTGCCATGTTTTCTGCCATGAGGATAATGGACTAAATCTCTGAAACTGTAAGCAAGCCCCAATTAAATGCCAGCTTTCTGTTTGTTTGGTTTGGTTTGGTTTGTTTTTTTTCTAGACAGGGTTTTCTTGTAGCCCTGACTGTCCTGGAACTTGCTCTGTAGACCTGGCTAGTCTCTAGCTCTAGCTAGGTGATCCTCCTGTCTCTGCCTCCCAAGTGCTGGGATTAAAGGCTCAATGCTTTCTTTTATGAGTTGCCTTGGTAATGGTGTCTCTCACTGACTACAACACCTCTGCATCTTGACATCTGAAAAAAAAAACAGGAAAAATCATTTCCCCCTCATTCTGTTCCCCTGAAGCAGGTCTGAAAAGTTTCATTCTCAGGGTGCCTTTTCTAGACCGTGAATAAAGGGGACTTCTCATCCCTGAAGACACAGAGATGCCAAGAATAACCCGAGCAAACACGTCTGGTGGTGTGATTGCTGTCTTTGTTTAATTAATTTTATCTTCCCACGACCATACACTATTCACCAAATAGCATAAAACTGCCCAGGCTTCTGTGTTTCCTCATGCCTTCATTTCTAAGGCTCTGCTGTCGCAGAGAAGTTATACATCCACTTAGATGACTGCCTCTTGATTATTTATCTTCTGTTTTAGGTGCCTCAGCCATGAACCTAGCAATGGGCAAGGAAGGTATCATCCCTCACAATCCCGCATGCTGTGGGGCTTACACACTCCTCGTGTTTTCCCAACACAACTGTGATCGTGATGAGTGACACACCTAACTCCCTTGCACACTGTGAATGAGTTGGTAACTTACCCTCCATGCCTAGTACAGGAAGTATCCGGTCAATGCCGCAATGCCCTTTGGATGCACTGCACTAGCCTGGCAGCCAAGGTAGAGGTTCGCTTTGTTCTCTAGTGCTGAGGGGTGTAATTAGTTAATCTCTGTGCTGTGTTTTCTTTCCCACTTCTCCTTTCTACTTCCTGACTGTGGGGCAGCCTTGCCAACACTAGGATGGAGGAAGTGGTGAACTCCCGATGGTAGAGCGAATGTGACAGCTAATAAATATCACAACAGCCAGCATTTGCCTGGCCTGGATCCCAGAGGGGAGGGTGTGAAACAGCCTTCACCGCTGTTGCCCCAGAAAATGATGGACTTACAGGGAGGGAAGGTTTGCTTCTTCTGAAAGGTTCATGGATTTCTGTCCTGAGGCAGAACGTCAGGAGCCTGTGGAGGAAAATCATTCACCTTGAGGCAACCTGGTGAGAGCAAGAGGCACTGAGAGGCCAGACAAAACACATCCTTAAGATTCACTTAGGTGACTACTTTCTCCAGCCGGGCCCCACCCTCAACCGCCCATTCTGTAAGAACTCCTCAGTGGATTGACTCACTGGTTAAGATTAGTGTTCTCATGGTCCAGCCACCTCCCAACAGCGCCTCCAGATGGGGACCAGGCTTTGAACATGTAAGCCTCTGGAGGGAGGTGGACTGTGACAGGACTAACAGTCAAACCGTCGCATACAGCTGGTGAAGAGAAGCAAAAGTCAGTAGCTCTCCAGAATATTAGCTAACGGGCTGGTCAGTGATAGAAAGTGTGCCCGCTGGGTTAGCCCACAGCCCATCTCTGCATTGATCCTTTGGTGGCCAAGCATCAGTTTGGAAGCTCTTACCACATCTATGTCTTTCTTTGTTCTTTGTTAATTAATTTTATGGTCAAATTCTTATAAGCCATTCTCCACCATCACTTTGATGAACTTTTTTTTTTTTTTTGAGACAGAGTTTCTCTGTGACTTTAGAGCCTGTAGCTCTTGTAGACCAGGCTAGCCTTGAACTCACAGAGAACTGCCTGCCTCTGCCTCCCAAGTACTGGGATTAAAAACGTGCAGCACCACCGCCTGGCTCCACTTTGATGAATTTTATGAAATTCTGCAGGTCAGCAATCCAGGAGAGGCTGAATGTAAGGGGAAAGGCCACTGATGCCTTGGGGAAGAATGGGCTCTGACGTTAGAAGAAGCAGAGCCAGAGGTATTTATAAACGTGAAGGGTTGCATTGTTTACATTGTGTTGGTCTGAGAAGATTCTTGAGGGGTCTCTCAATTCCTGGCTACCTTCCTTAGTCCTTCGGGTTTTCAGTTTCTTGTTGCCTATGTTACCTTTCCCTGGGAAGTCATTTTTTTTTGTTTTACTGAACAGTATTTATGATTAATTTTCTCATCTAGGGAGTACAGATACTAAATATCCTGAGTTATAGCATGTCTTAATATTTATCTGCTCTTTAGTTTTCTACTAGTAATTGCAGTTTTGGCAGAATTTATTATTATATGTCCAATATCTTCCTTGCTAACTGTGTTTCCTAGGATCTAAGGCTGTTCATGTTGGGAGACAGTCCTGCTTTTTGTTCCCTTGGAGGAAATACCAACGATTTTGTGCTTTCCTTCTTGTAAGTGGAGTTGTAAGATATTGCTCTTTGTGTCCAGATTTTAATTTAATTCACTAAAGCTTTATGGGTGCCTTTTGGGTGCCAGGTACCAAGTTCCAGACACTGCTCGTTAGTGGCCGAATCAGACAGCAGTTCCCAGTTTCCTGGAGCCGGCAGGATAGGAGGGGAGACAGATCCTAGCTAACAAGTATAACGCATAAGGAAAGCAGACAGCCTGCTAGTGATGGGCAGTGCTATGGGGGAATGAAGCACACTGACCAGGTTCAGGGGCATGCTGGGAGGGGAGTTTTCTGTTTTTGTCCTAATTCTGCTCAGTGGGATTTTTTAAAGACCCATGAACTTAAGTAAATATTTAGTTCGCATGGTGGTACGCATCTATAATCTCAGACTGGGAAGATGATGCAGGAGGGTCTCTGAGAGTTCAAGGACAGCTTAGGCTACAAAGTGAGATCGTATCTCAAACACCAACTGACCAAACCCAAGCCAACCACCAGGCAAAAAGCAGAAACAAACATGGTGTTCCATTACTTAAGGCGTTTTCTCGGTCTTTTCCTGATTGCGTAGTTGCTGGATCTCTCGTTAATACGTCCAGTCCTTTGTTTCTCTCTCCCTACATCAGCAGTTCTCAACTTGTGGGTCGTCGTCCCTTTGAGGGTCAAAGGACCCTTTCCCAGGGGTCACCCATCAGATATCCTGCAGAGAAGATGTTTACATTACGACCTATAACAGTAGCAAAGTTACAGTTATGCAGTAGCAATGGAGATAATTTTATGGTTGGGGTCAGCACAGCATGAGGAACTGTGTTGAAGGGTCGCAGCGTTAGGAAGATTGAGAGCCACTGCTCTACACTCTGAGATTCCTGGAGCAACTCCTTAGTCTGTGTTCTTGGTCCCTTTTACACAACTCTACAACAGGCTTTCTTTTGGGCCACCAACCAGCTCCCAAAATATGACAGGAGACTTATTAGTTTGAATGCTCGGCTTTATCTTAGTACGTATCTGGCTAGGTCTTTTAACTTAAATTAACCTGTTTCACTTTATCTACCTTTTTGCCTTGGGTCTTTTCTTTCCTTCTGTGTGCGTGTATGTGTATAATTTGTTTTTGTTGTTTTATTTTTGCTTTTTAAAATTAATTTTTCTTTTATTTTATGTGCATTGGTGTTTTGCCATGGGTGTTGGGTCCCCTGGAACTGGAGTTCCAGAGAGTTGTGAGCTGCCATGTGTGTGCTGGGAATTGAACCTGGGTCCTCTGGAAGAGCAGTCAGTGCTCTTAACTGCTGAGTCATCTCTGTAGCCCTCCTTCTGTATATCTTACTTTCACTGCTTCTCCTGTGTTTCTGTCTGGTGGCTGCCTGGCTTCTTGCCCCAGGTATGTCCCCCCTCCCTCTTCCCTTTTCTCCTTCTCTTGTCTTTCTTCTATTTGTTTCCTCTGCTCTGCAGCCCTGCCTAGCACTCTCCTGCCTAACTATTGGCTGTTCAGCTTTTTATTAGACCAATCAGGTACCTTGGGCAGGCAGGGTGAAACAAATGCAACAATCTTTACATAATCAAACACACATCTTTACATTGTTAAACAAATGTAGCACAAACAAGATCACACACCATTACACAGTTAAATGCCCTGCAGCACAACAAATGTAACACATCTTTGCCCAGTTAAACTAGTCCACAACACCTCTCCTGCCTCCCACGATGACACCCTAGATTCTTCCAGACAGTAACTAGCTGTTACTATAACACTATTCTTCCCTAAGCAGCCTGACTCCTCCAAGGCCAGCTTTCCTTTTGGATTGTCTTTCTTCTGTGCTGCTGGTTTTCCTGATTCATCTAGAATTCTCTGGGTTTTGCTTATATTTATAAATAAAGGACTACATGGTGGTCACTATGCCTACGTGTGTGTCTTTGCAGATTTGTGGGCTGCTCATCAGCCCTTCCTTAGTGGACAGGTTGTTGGAGGGTTTTGAGTAAGCGGCAGGATCTAAGGAAACATAGAAACTGTTTACAAGGGTTTGCCTGAGAAGGAAGCAGCCTGCTTAAGGATGCCCACGGAATCTCAAATGGACTTTGTTCTAGGGCTAGGACATTTTAGCACTTCAAGCTGGGGTCTGCTTCAGTTAGGGGCTCTACATCCTCCAAAAGTCCCTTGGCAGATCACCTATTCCCTTCAGGGAGTACAGATTCTGGTGAGCAAACAGAAAAGTCATTACTTCAGCCATCACTTGGTCTTGCAGGGAAAGGGACAGGTATGCCCAGCTCCTGAAGGGCCATCCAGAGCCACCTCCTACTCTGCCTTTGTTGACTCTGACCTCGGACTTATCTCCCAGGGGAAGCATTTGCTGTCTCAGTTTAGGTGCCTCCTGATCGCTCATGATTGCTTCCTGTGTCATTTATCCATGGTGGCACAACAAATCCCTCCAAAATCCAGTGGCTTAGGACACCAAAACTTGGTAATTTGTAATGATTCTTATAACTAAGGAATTTGCTTCAGGTGGTGTGAGCGTTAGGCTGGCTGGAAGGTCCAAAAATGTTGCCTCCTTGCTGGGATTGTCTATGGCTGTCAGCCATGGGCCTGGTCCTCTGTAGTGACTTCTTCACATGACTGCTAGGACTTTTCCTCACCATGTGGTAGCTGTGCTTCAAGAGAGTGAACCCCAGAGACAAAACACTACTAATGTCCCTTAGTGCCATTGAGAGAGGTACAGCTTACACTGCCAAGCCTGATGTCATGTGGCAGGTGGCTTGCTGCTCCCCGCCCCCATCAACAGTTGCCATAACTGTCTGCCTAGTCTCCAGACTCCATGGCCTATCAATTATATCTCTTTTCTTTTTAAGTAGAATAATGTTTATTTTTTTAAATTTATTTATTTATACCAATCCCAGCTCCCCCTGATCCCACCCCTCAACCACTCCTCAGAGAAGCGTGTTGTTTCTAAGTCCTGCCCCACTCAGTTCTAACCCTAAACTTAGTGGAGTCTTTCTGTCATGCCTGGGGAGCAGTCTAAAGATGACAGACACTTAGGGTTCTGATAAGGGACTCTATCCCAGCTCACCCTTTTCATTCAGAATGCCAAATGAGCCGGGCGACGGTGGCGCACGCCTTTAATCCCAGCACTCGGGAGGCAGAGGCAGGCGGATCTCTGTGAGTTCGAGACCAGCCTGGTCTACAAAGCTAGTTCCAGGACAAGCTCCCAAGCCACAGTGAAACCCTGTCTCGAAAAACCAAAAAAAAAATAAATAAATAAAAATAGAATGCCAAATGATCTATTTTCTGTACTCACTGAAAAAGCATACGACATTTTTTCCTTGCGTGCCAGCTGCTATAACCTCAATCTCCCTATTACCTCATCTGTATTAAAATTTTCTCCCTTCCTCTCTCTTCCCTCCTCCTCCCGACCCTTTCAGTTTTTGGAGACAGGGTCTCATATCCTGGGTTGGTCTTTAATTCAGTACCTAACTGGGACTTACTATGAATTCTGATCCTCCTGTCCTAGGATTGCAGGGATAGGTCACTGAGCTTGGCCTTAAAACTTTCTTTGGGAGTGTGTGTGCCTATTTGAGTGCACACAAAAATGTGTGTTCATGTGCAGACCGAAGTCACCTTGGGTATCATTCTTCAGGTACCGGGCCCCCTTGGTATTTTGAGATAGGATCTGCTTCTGGCTTGGACCTTGTTGATTAGGCTAGATTGGCTAGTATGGTTATTTGAGCAAGAATGGCTCCCATCAGCTCATATATTTGGAAGCTTGGTCATCAGGGAATGGCACTACTTGAAAGAGATTAGGAGGTGTGGCCTTGTTGGAGTAGATATGTCTTACTGGAGGAAGCATGTCACCGAGGGGGAGGGCTTTGGGGTTTCAAAAGCCCAAACCAGGCCCAGTCTCCCTCTGTTCCTGCTGTCTGTGGGTTCAGATGTAGAACTCTCAGCTGCTTCTTTAGCACTCTGTCTGTCTGAACGCTGCCATGCTTCCTGCCATGACGTTAACAGACTAAACCTTTGAAAGTGTAAGCAAGTCCCCGTTAAGTGCTTTGGGTTTTGTTTGTTTGTTTGTTTTGAGTCAGGGTTGCTTAGTAAATACTTTACCAAGAGAAACTTACCAGTGTGCTCTGCTGGGCAGGTGAGACCTCAAACAGGAAAGCGTGCCGCCATCAGGTAATGGTGTCTACCTCATACTAGACCGGAAGTGATGGTACAGGTGCTGGAAAAGCATCTGCGATACATCACTGTCCCCAGGTCTTACAAAATCTCCCTCCAAACCACGTCTAAACGTTCAGAGTTCTTATCTCTATGAGGTTGCTTTGACAGCTCCACGTCTAAACGTTCAGAGTTCTTATCTCTATGAGGTTGCTTTGACAGCTCAAGTATACCGAGTGACACTTGGCAAAATGCCAGTCACCTGCAGAGGCTGTACTGAACAACAGTTGTCCACAGCTGTCAAGAGCACAGCCTATATTTACTATAGGAATGCTCCCTTAAGACGATTGAGAGGCCAGGCGGTGGTGGCGCACGCCTTTAATCCCAGCACTCGGGAGGCAGAGGCAGGTGGATCTCTGTGAGTTCGAGACCAGCCTGGAGCTAGTTCCAGGACAGGCTCCAAAGCTACAGGGAAACCTTGTCTCAAGAAAAAAAAAAAAAAAGACGATTGAAGGACAAGTTTTTCTGAGCAACTGCTCTGTTTTTTATCTTCCGGGCACGGTGAATGTTATAACTGAATATGCTTCTCTTCTTTTTGCTCTGGTTGCTAGGAAACCCAGGGGGAAACTGCAGACCTCCACTGGCAACTGCGCAGAACCTTTGCAAACCGTTAAACTCCCTCTTCTCATTTTATGTGCCCTCTGCTCCTCTCTGCATCACTTCTATTTCTGGCATCCCCACTTCCTTTCTCTGCCACTGCAGTATTGAGCATGTTCTATGTTTGGCACTGTTGCGTGCTGGACACACAGCAACTTCATCCCCCCCTCGAGATCCTTATCAATAATTTCATCCGACTTACAGCAACTATAGGGTTAAGCAGTCATCTGCACTGAGAGCTTCTTCCAGTCCTGAGGTTTAGGGAGGGAAGTGGTGGGTTATTCTCTCCTGGCTTCTGTCTCCAGTGCCCTCATTTTCTGCCCCGTGAGTCATACAGTCCTGATCACTTTTATGCCATTTGCTTGCCACAGTGTATCCCACAGCGCATTCTGAATGCTGCATGCACTCTGGTCTAGAGCATGTAAGCTTTTGTAAGAACACATACTCAGTTGTTTTTTTTTTTCCTTTTGCAATACTGGAACTCAAACCCAAGGCCTGGTATACACTAGACGCATGCTCTATCACTGAGCTACAAACCCGGTCATACAAACTTCATGTATGATTGTGCAACGTGTATGTACCTGGTGCCTATGGAGGCCAGAAGGGGGTGTTAGATCCCCCAGAACTGGAGTTACGGACGGTTTGTGAGCTGCAGCATGGGTACTTGATAATGAACTGGGTCCTCTGGAAGAGCAGCCAGTTTTCCTAACTCCTGAGCCATCTCTCCAGGACCTCCAAATGCCTTTTCTAAAATCTGGATGTGTCCCTCCCTCAAACTTCAATTACTAAGATGCACTGAGTGAGATTCTGTCCTCCAGAGCTATGACAAACCTGGTGTTCATGCGCCCATGTTTTCCCAAGGCACCATTCCTAGCGCTCTGCTGCTGGCTGGCGGTAGCATCCTGAGAAACAGCAACTGGAAGTCTCCATCCTCGAATAGCTTTGCACTCTTTAGAGACCTTCTGTGAGATTAACAAGGGACGATGGCGGGCCTGCTTTTTAATTCATGGGGGTACCAGTTGTAGATGGGATTATATCTCCCAAGCCCAGGGGGTGCTCCCGTGAAACCTTTCCACTTACTATTTTTGCTGTCAGCTTCAAGATTAAAAAAAAACACAAGTTTTCCAATATGCCTGACATAAACTTTAAAGCTTTGCCAGCTCTCAGCCCAGGGATGTTGGTTGATCGTGGCCAGCTCTCAGCCCAGGGATGTTGGTTGATCATGCTGGCAGGGTGGATGCCAATGAACTGCTCTGCTGGAGGCCGTGTCCACTGACCCCTCTCAGGGAGCTCCTGTTTGCCTGTCTGACTCTTACGTTGAACACACGGGTTTGGCTTTAAGGTCTGCTTCTGTACGGATAGGACCCAAACTTGCATCTGCAGCCTTTGTCCCCTCCCCCCCCCCGCTTTTTTTTGCTGGCAGACTGTGCCTCCCAATTGTCCCTGTTCGTACTGAAAACCCAGAACAAGCTCTTATATGGTCTCCTCCCACTTTGTCCAATTCTTTCTGGTATCTTCCTTCCACATTTGTTTCCTCTTCCCTCTCCTTGCCATTGGCTTGGTCCTGGTCCTATCATCTCTTGCCAGGATAAATGGTAGGAGCTTCCTGATTGGTCCTTTTCCTCTGGTAAGCTGCTGTGTACACCATGGCTTTTAAGATGCTCATCTCATCAGGGCAGCCCTTCCTCACCCTTTTGCTTGGCTTCCTGCATTTGAGGTTCTCTGAGCGGAGCCCTTATCACCTCCTATCTCCAGCCTCTTCTCCTCTCTGTCCCATAGTGTTTCACCTTTTCCACCCAGAGCAAATGATGTCCATGCATGGCAAGCTCTGTGGTATGTTTCCAAACCGTTCCCGTTGAGGCAGGGTCTCAGGGTCCCAGGCTGGCCTTGAACTTGTTAGGTAGCTGAGGATGACCTTGAACTTCCGAATCCCTCTGCCTCTATCTCCTAGTGCTGAGGTTTCAGGTGTGTCCCATAAAACCCCATTTATGAAGCACTGGAGAACAGATAGAGGCATCGAGTTTCTGAACGTCAGGTAAGCACTCCACCAATTACATTCCTGGCCTGCACTGAACAATTTTCATAAATATAACTTTGAATTTAAAGCAAACCAAGTACAGATGAGAAAGAAGAGTAAGTAATAACTGAGGTTCAGCAAGTGTCCAGGAAGACAGGAAGGGCAGGGCAGCCAGAGGCACTCAGAGCATATAGAGAATGCTAACACATCCAGGTACCAGAGGGGGAGGTGATGGTGGATTGGGCATACTTAGGGAGCTGGCCTAGGGGACTGGCCAAGGAAGAGAAAGTTCTTTGGGGGATGAAGGAGGTGGTAAAGATAAGGAGCAATCATGGAAGAGGGTGCTGTTCAGGCTTCCCTCAGACTTCCGAGAGAAACCTCGAAGATACCACAGTTTGGGTAGAGGCCTTACTTTACCCCTGTGTGTCTACTGTTGACTGAGTTTTTGCGAAAAGCTAGGACAGGGATTAGGAGAGCTGGCTTTGAAACAACTGAGTGGCCTGGAGCAGGTTATTGTGGATCAGTGGCTCATTTTCCTCACTTTTAAAATGAACCAAATGAGACTTGGTCGTGGAGACGGGAAGACCTGCACTCTGCTGCACCTGTCGTCGCTCAGGAGCCCACTTTTCTTCGCTTCCCCAAGGCCATAGCAACCAGGTTCTGCCGCAGGGGCCCTCTGGAGCTCCCCCACCAGTAAGGCGGCTCCAGCAGAACAGCGTCACCACCATGCTCTACAACCAGCCGTCTGTCTGGCGATATTCCGAAGAGAGCTCTTGTCTTCTAGTCTTTGTACCCTGCCGACCGCCAGACTAGTCTGCGCTAACCTGGCCTCCAAGAACACTTCCAGGCAAGGAATGAATACTGTCTCATTGTCCTACACCAGGGCGTTCCTCTGGGGGTCCGCTCTGCTACAAAAAAGAAAGGGAGCGGGAAACAGACCCGTGCGCTGAGCAGTGCAGGGCAAGCCCTTCATACTTGTTAACTCCGTTATTTCCACAATCAGACGATGTAGCAGGCTATCTCCATTTCACACACACAGAGAAAAGATACAGAACGCTTAGTAACTTGATCAAGGTCAAGGGCTGGTGAGCAAGTAGCCAGGGTGGAAACCGAATATTTCCAGTTGGCCCGAGAACCTTGGTTGCGGCCCTTGATGACTGCCCGGGGGGCGGGGAGGTTCCAAGGTTCCTGGAGCATCTGCCCCTGTGGGTCTCTGAGCCGATCTCGCGGGCCTGCACGCGCTGACACCCTCGGGTCTGGCTCCACCCTCCCCTGGCCCTTGGCTCAGCCCAGCGCCACTCCAGCTCGAGGATGCCCAGCTCCCGACTGTGACCCGCGTGCTTCGCCCAGCCACTCCTTTTCCCTGAGAGCAAGCGTCCTGGGGTGCTTGTCTCGTCGCGGTGGCCTCTGAACCACGGCATTCTTTAGAAGGAGCCGGGTGGGGACGCCTCTCGGGATCGTACCGCGCTCTAGCGCACCCGGGTGGCGGCACTGCCCTCGCGGGGCGGCTGCGGGGACGCGCGGAGGGGACGCCGCAGAGGGGAACCTGGAATTGTAGCGGCGAGGGGCGCGGCGTCGCCGGAAGCTGGGGTGGGGGCACCCGGGAGCGATGCAGTGAAGGGCGAGCGACGCGGCGGCGGCGATGAGTGCCTCTGCGGCCACCGGGGTGTTCGTGCTGTCCCTCTCAGCCATCCCGGTCACCTACATCTTCAACCACCTGGCGGCCCAGCACGAGTGAGTGAGCGCGCAAGGGGTCGGCAAGCGCCTGCAACTTTTCCGCGGGACTGGGGTCGCGTCCAGGAACTCCACGCCCGCCGCACGAGGGAGACAGCCAGGTCACCCGGACCTAGGTCCTCCTTTGGGCTAGGGCAGTTGAAGGTCTGAGGGCTGGGCGCCTGCTCTTTGCTGGTGCTGAGTGGGTAACTGGGATTATCCAGGTCAATACTGCAATGCTCCTGCCTCCGAGGCTCTCAGACACCAAAGGGTTCAGAGCAACACCGAAAGGCATGAGCCTGCCCTATTTGATAGGATCGTTTTCCATGTATGGACTTTCACTTACTTAACCATTTTTTAATTTTAGAAATTGTTGTGAGAGACTAGCAGAAATAGCTCTGGCTTGGCTACTAACAGGGTGGCCTGGCTTTAGCGTTCTGGTCTGTCAAATGGGTAGTATTTGCACCCTAAGGTTCTTGTGAGAACTTTGTGGAGGGGCTCTGTGACAGGAATGCCGGCCCGGAGCAAAGGCATGGTAGTTCAGTGCTAAAGCCCGGTGGAGCTGAAGGAGTCTACACGGACTCTGGCTCTCAGTCTGGCCTCCCACTTCTCTAAAGGGATCACTGACTGACCAGCCCTTGGGTGGTCACTGGAAAGGTGCCAGCTGCGGCTCTGCTGAAGCCGGTTGCTGCCTGCTGGAGGAGGAAGTAACCTGCTATGTTTTCCACAGCGGTTGGTGCTAAGGAAATTGCATCAGTCTATACTCTGTAATGTCCCCCACCCCAAGTCCTCCAGACTGCTAGCAGGGGGTGCACACATCGTCTTGCCCTGCTCTGGTCACCTCATGCAGACAACCTGAGCACGGAGAAGCTCTGTTAGCTTAGGCACAGGCTGCATCTGCCCTTGGACCGACCCCGCCTCTGGAGCATCTCCTGATGCAGAGGCTCTGGGCAGTCAGATGTTTTGTGCCTGTCGCTAGAGTGCACAGGGATCTTGGCTCCTAAAGTAGCACCGAGAGCAGCTCAGCGGACATTTATTGAACATGTGCTCCGATCCCTCACAGAAGTTGGGGACTAGCTGAGAACAGGCCAGGAATGACTGAGGAGCCATGAATTAAAAAATAGAGACCAGTAGATACATATGCTATAAAGACAACAAAACGGGGTGATCCGGAGGGGGCTAGTGGCCTGGGAAGGTTTTTTGGAGATAGGGATGCTTCAGCTACGGCAAGATCTGGGGGCAGAGTTTTGTGAGCATAGGGAGCAGGGTGAACACGGGAGGGGAAGGAAGTGGTTGTGATGGGCAGGTGTTTGCTGGCTGAGCTATCTAGGAAGGGCTGGACTGAGTTAGTTCCAGCCCTTCCCCCCATCCTCCGATACATAGGATAAACCGGCATTCCAGGACAGCTCTCTCATTTTGTTCTCTAAATTCTTCCTCCTGCCCCCCTTTCTGGTAAATCACGGGGCTCCTTGGGAGAACTCTAAGTTCTCTGGCACAGACCGTGGCAAAGGCTCCCTCCTGTCTGAGCCCCCTGCACATATCTGAGCCTCAGCTCCCACCCCAACCCCACCCCCAGAGCGTCAACTCTCTCTCTCTCTCTCTCTCTCTCTCTCTCTCTCTCTCTCTCTCTCTCTTTTCTAAACACCTGGTCCACCTTCTTGTCTCTGTGGCTGTTCCTTCTTCCTTTCTCCCCACCGTGGGTTGCTGAAGCACACTTAACTTGACGGCCCTGCGGAAATGAAACTGCCACTTCTCCATTTGTGGGTCCTCCCTCCAAAGGGATTCCTGCCTTGAATCCCCTCAGACTCCTGACTCACTTTTCCCACAGAGTTCCGACCTGTGGCCAGAGCCCACCTTGCCCAGCAGCAACTCCTCTGGCCACTGCTCCGCCCAGCCCTGTGTGCAGCGGGGTTTCAGTTGCCCTTCCTTTCCTAACTGGAACTTCTGCTTGCTCAGGCCTTTTATGAAACTCTGAGAAATAGGATGGTCAGAGAGGTCGAAGGGTCAGAAAGGAGTTGGAGGAGGGAAGCTTTTGCATGCCCCTGTATATGTTCAGTTATGGGAGATCTGGGGACAGAGCCTTGCAGGTGTTCTGGGGTATGTGTGAGCTAGGCAAGGTAGGGGGAGGGCTAGGTTGGTGTTTGTCTGGAGAGCAGCCCAGAGAGGGCTGTATGGCAGCCCAGAGGATTAATCAAAGAGCACCAGGAACTCCTGACCACTCCAGGCTTACAACCCCCGGCTTATCCAAATCGCCCTTTGCGCGGTTAAACCTGCTTCTGCTCGCCCTGAGCATGGGTTGTTTTCCCCAGAGGGTCTCCAGGAGCAGAGCTGGTGGGGGGGGCAGACGTGACCTACTGCCCCAGTTTCCCTTCACGTGTCCTCCTACCTAGAGGTGGAGAGCATGAGAGGGTGCCCTGAACTAATTCATGCTGCCTGTCATACTCCGTCAGAGCCTAGCCCTTTGAGCGCACAGGCTGTGAACTCACCCGTTAGAGTCCAGGGATAGCCTTGTCTGCTGACCAGCACCTGCCTCTGGGCTCATTGTTTGCACCCTGCAACATGGCTCACCAACCTGCCCCCTCCTCCCTGGGTATCTTAGATAGAGCGGCATCATGCTTGTGAGTCATGGAAGCTCCCCGAGGAGCCTGGAGAACCCACTGGTATGAGGGAGGCTTCAGAAACCTCCCATTATTTCCCAGCACACAGAGCCGGTCTCCTCATCATACGGTAGAATCCATCCATGCACATCCGGTCCTTCATCCACTGCCCCCATCCATCATCCATCCCTTACCCACTCACCGTTCATCTGTCCATCATCTCCTCTTCCATCCATTCATCCCTCCTCTCCCTCTACCACTGTCTTCCTCTTTCCCCAGGGATATGTGGTGGAGGTTATCTGAAGATCCCAGTGTTTGGGCCATGGTGTGGAGGTATCCCAGCTGGGGATCGGTGCTTGTAGCATCTCTGAGTGGCAGTGGGGAGCTGATTCTATAGAGCTGGCACAGAGGGCCACGGAGGTATTTGTCCAGAATAGGAAGCCCCAACAGTGTTGGCCATCTGGGTATCTCTGTAGGGCTGGGGTGACCTTCTGGCCAGCAGAGCTCAGAACTCCTAGAGATAAGTACCTCCACGTAGACAGCGGCTTCTCTTGTTCATCCGGAGTCTCGTAGGCCAGCAACAGTGCCTACCACATGGGGAAATGCACTGCGAATTTCAAGTTTCTCCCTGGAGGGCCTGTCAATCATAATGAAGCTCAGTCAGAGGGTTAATGACTGGTCCAGGGGAGGTGGCAGACTAGTGGTTAGACTGTTAGCTTCCAGGGTAAAGGGTTGGAGAAAAAGGAGGGCAGGGGCAGCTGAGCTGCAGCCATACTAGGGACACCGGTGGGAAGGAGAAAGGAAGGGGGGACCTGGGTTTCTGGTCCTTGAGTGTTGTGGGGTTGTGACCCCGGGAGGCCAGCATGCTGGGGACAAACTGCGGAAACTTTTTGGTGCCCGAGTTGAGGCTGGCTTCCAGGAGCCTTCTGCAGCACGGGGAGCCAGTGCCTTCAAGAGCCAGGAAATTCCAGGCACTGTTGTGTTTATTGTGATTAGTGACCACCTCCCTACTTTTGCTCCTGACAGTTCCTGGACCATTGTTGGGGTTGCTGCCCTCATCCTGCTCCTGGTGGCCCTTTTGGCTCGGGTCCTCGTCAAAAGAAAACCACCACGGGACCCTCTGTTTTATGGTAGGTGGGCTGGTAGGTAGATTCCTCAGAGGGAAAGGGTTTGTATCCACTCTGGCAGGGAGCCAGGCATTGGGTACACGTTCCTGCTGGGCTGTGGCTGCTCTGAGCCCACTGCTGACAGAAACTGGAACTGTAGGGCTGTTCAGGACAAGGCCCTTGCCTCTCAGTTCCCCTCAAGGCTGTGGTGTCCACTTTTAAATAGAGTTCTTCTAGAGAGTGACTGGCAGGGCCAGGCGGGCCTCCTCTAGGCACCCTGTTGAGCCCCTGGCCTGCTCTTACCTCAGCCTCCAGGCTGGGCTTTCTGCCTTTGGCTGGCTGCTGGTATGTGAGACTGAATGTGCTGCCTCTCAATCTACACCAGTGGTTCTCAGCCCTCCCAATGCTGCAACCCTTTAGCGCAGCTCCTCCTGCTGTGGCGACCCCCCCAACCATATAAAATCATCTTTGTTGCTACTTCATAACTGTAATTTTGTTACTTGTGAATCATAATGTAAATATCTGGTTTGCAATGGGGGTTGTGACCCGCAGGTTGGGAACGCTGGTCTACACATTTGTCTAAAGGGGAAGATAATACCATGGTCAGACATTAGTATTTGCTAGGGACTTCGATCAACACCTGACAAATAAGTATGTATATTAAATAAACAAACAAAAAAAGTCATTGGTTGGACACATCATGTGCCTGAGAAGGCTCCGAGCCCTTCAGAAGTATTATTTTAATACTTGTAACAAATATCCCTTCACTCGGCTAGCTGGAGGTGCCAGAAATGCAGACAGGATCATGGGGGACACCCCCAGACCCTTTTCACACACATGCTGCCTCAGGCAAAGCTGTGGCTGGTCTCGCAGCACTTCCTGTGGCCGGGAATTCTGTTGGGCATCTTATTCATTATGTTTCTGCAGATGTCAAGCCCTCCTTACGTGTGTCTCTAGCAATGGGCATCCATTTTTCTTGCTCACTGGCCTGTGGGTTGCCTGAGACGCTCAGCTCCAGGCTGTGGGTAGATTTAGGGCTGTACTCTCATCTCCTCCTGGTTCCCCAAAGCCTACACAGAGGGCTCAAGGAAGGAAAGGAATGTCCCCAGTGCTACAGTCACTTCCAGCTCCATCCTAAGGTCAGAGCAAACCACGTGACCTCATCAAAGGCGGGAAGCAGTCCCTGCCCACTGTGAGACTTGGCAAAGGTGGAGAGGGAATTGTAAGGGACTAGTCTCCCTGTTGACACAAGCACAACTGAAGCTTGGAGAAGTCTGAGTCTCTGTGTCTGGCTGGCCTCTCTGACTTCAGAGCTGATCTGGTCCCAGACAGTCTCACACGGCTGTCTATCCTTCCACTTCCTCCCCACTTAGCCTACTGATTGAGACATTTCCCCATCCTTGAGGTAAGGCAACCACTCTTGTATCCATGGTTCTGCTCCAGCTTTGAGAACCCTTCAGCCTTGCGGTCGAGCCCTAGGCCAGCATCCTTACCTACCAGGAGACAGAGACTATGTCTTTATCACCTCTCAGACAGTATCTATCCCCTCTATGGGTGTCACCAGCTGCTAGTGGATTACATGCCCGGTGCCTCGTTTTCCAGGAGCCATGATGGCTGCTTATCTGGGAGTCAAAGTGGTCGCACCAGCAGGAAGCAACCATGGGACCTCAGTGATACCTGGTGATACCCACTCAGGGACCCCTCACTCCTACTGGCTTCCCCTAAGGCAGCTTCCCCTCTCTCCTTTTGCTTTCTTCACAACTTTTGTATTCACAAGCAGAGTTTTCTATTGCCCCTTCCCGTTCCACAGTCTCAGACGTCAATATATTATAACTTAAAAAAATGCACTTTTCCTGGTGGACTCACAGGCCCCAAGTGGGATTGGTAGCTGTTATAAAGCTCTGGTCCTTAACTGGTGGTCATATGTAGTATTTAAAGCCCAGCTGGGAGTTTCGAACAACCGGCCAGATTCCGTAGATGTGGCAGCCTTCCTCCCTGCATCTTCAGCTGTCCCATCTCACGTGCATTTTAAAAGTCACAGCCTTTTGCTGGGTGGTGGTGGCACATGCCTTTAATCCCGGCACTCGGGAGGCAGAGGCAGGCGGATCTTCAAGTTCGAGGCCAGCCTGGTCTACAAGAGCTAGTTCCAGCCCAGGCTCCAAAGCAAAAAGTTTCTGCCTTTTCCCTTAAAGCTACTGACTGTCAGTTGCACATCAGCCACCTGCCTACCCTCAGGACCTCCAGGGAGGACAAGGCTAGCATGCTGGACACGTGGACACACTCTTAGTTGGCTTGCATGCCACACTAAGAGGACTCACCTTTTCTAGACCGCCTGATGACCATTTGGTTACAGTGGCGTAGCTCCTGCTGCTCAGGGGGGTGGGGGTTTCACTTGAAGAGAGTGAGGATGGTGGAGGTGGCCTGGAAGAATCTTCTGGCACACTGTGATTCTCTGTTTCTGTGATATGAGTTCCCTGAAGACCAGCCTGTGTGCGGCAGATGCAGCCTGCTTGTCTGTATGGATAACACCCGCAGCATTTCCTGAAAGAACATGAGCAACACTCCATAATAATTGGTGGATGCCCCGTCCTTGTTGTCTCCCACGGCATGCGTTTTCAGTTGCTGTCATCTCTGTTCTAGTGTATGCGGTGTTCGGATTTACCAGCGTGGTGAACCTCATCATAGGCTTGGAGCAAGACGGCATCATTGATGGGTTTATGACTCACTACCTGAGAGAGGTACGGGGCTGCTCGAGGGTTGCGCTGTGACTGGGTGGCTCACATGCAGGCTGCTGGTGGGGCACTGTCCCAGCCTGAGCAGGCACATGACAGGCCAGCGACGGAACACAGAAGGCCGGGAGACCTTCTTCTTCATGCCTCCTTTGCTCCAGAACTGTTTTTCCCTGCAAGTGAAGAACTTCAAATGATTTTAGTATTTGGGTTTCTGTTAGTGGATTAGAATCGCAAAGATCCCAAAACCGTCTTTAGTATACCTGCAATTTTACTCAGTACAGTTGGGAGGCTAAGGCAGAAGACCTGCTGAAAGTTTGAGGGCAATCTGACAATATGGTGAGCTCCAGACTAGCCTGGGCTACAGTATGGGACCCTGTATATATATGCATGCGCGCGCGTGCACACACACAGACACACAGAGACAGGGTCATATATATATTATCATAATATATATAATATATATGTAATATCAAGTTACTGAAGCTTGCTGAGTCTGTGAGTATCAGACTATCCCCAAATCATAGCTTTTGAGGAAACTAGGCTTATTTTCTAACTTAGAGTGGGTTGAATCCTGTCCTAGAGAGGCCAAGTGACCTCCTTAAGGTCACATAGAAAATATATCAGAGGTGAAAACAGTATTGTCTATTGCCTTTCTGTGTTTCAAATAAGGAGGAGTTTGTATGTCTCTCCAGGAGTGTGTGAGGGGAGCTTTTGAGCCAGGGAAAAAGGCAAGTTTGTGGGTATTGGGCCATTTCGTGAAGTGGGATATCTTATACCTAAGGTGGCTTCTGCAAGGCTAGCAAGAGCAAGAAGATGGCCAGAAGCAGTGCAGGGCAAACAGAGAGAGAGAGAGAGAGAGAGAGAGAGAGAGACAGAGAGAGACAGAGAGAGAGAGAGAGAGAGAGAGAGAGAGAGAGAGAGAGAGACAGAGACAGAGACAGAGACAGAGACAGAGAATGTTTCGGGGATTTGGAGTGGGATTTCGGGTCCAGATGGGGGTGATGGAGAGGAAGGCCCAATGTGATGTTCTGGTTCCTGTTTTGGGGTTTGTTAAGTCAGAGGCTTGAGGAGTGACATTCTATAGAGACTCCCAAATCTAATTCCATTTCTTGCCCTCAGGAGTTCACTGTCTAGTGTGAAGGGCAAATGACATTGGCCTGGTATAATGACAGAGGTACACTCTCAGTGAATGGGCTCTGGAAAATGCCCAGCAAGGCCTCTTTGAGTTGCTGGCATTTCCATAGCGTTTCAGAGTGGCCATGGGAAAGGACCACACACACTTCTATATGGTACAAGGAAGGAAAAGGGCTTCCAGGGCAAGGGAGCACTTTGGGCAGAGGTGTGGAAAGAGGCCTTATAGTGTCTATCTCTCCAGGAGTGTTTGCGAGGGAAATGTTGAGTTCATCTGGGGACATGTGGCGTTTTGGGTGCTTGAGAGACATCTACTAATGCCCCAACTGGCACGGCTAAGCAGGACTTCTGAGGAAAGATTTTGTCACAGAGAGTCAGGAGCCACCCAAATGCAGTTGCTTCCATGGGGAATGAAAGATCATGGTGTGCAGAGAGGGGCAGAGGGCCAATGAACTCAGAGGAGGGGCTTTCAGGAGGGAGGATGCTGCTCAAAGGGCAGGGTATCTCCCAGGTGAGGTTGCCAAGGATTTGGGTAGTAGACACAAGAAAGGAAGCTGAGGTGTAACAGTGGTAAGGTCTGGGACCTAGTGGAAGAGATGGGGCTTTGACCTACAGGCTTTCAGGAGGATGGCTGCTGCGTGCATCTCGCATTGTGGCTGGAGTGTGGTAGACGGGAAGCAGGGAGAGACGGGGTGACTGGGAATGCAGCCGTGGTTCTATGTGGGACTCCGAGGGCCTGAGCCTATGCAGTGATGAAACGGGAAGGTCACCTAAAGTGACAGCGTAGATATAACATCAGTGAGATTTGTCCAAAGGCTGCATAGACGAGCTTGGAGCTGGCTGAGCTGGTTGTGCAGGGGCCAGGAAGGGAGAAGCAGGTGAGTTGGAAGAGTTTAGATGGGTTTGAAGAGCCCGTGGGTGTCTGTCAAGCTCCCCAAAGAGACCAGTGCTGGTTTTCAGAACTGAGTGTGTAGGCAGGAATGACTGGAGCCATGAAATCAGCTGGAATCATGTAGCTAGAGCACCATGGGTATGAGAAAAAGGCAGTAGCCAGGCATAGGGCTAAAGTTTGGGTGTGACTTTTTTTTGGGGGGGGGGGTGCTGATGTTCTTGCCTGAGGGGAGCCAAAAAGTTTCAGGGAATGCCTCCTTGGCTGGTTGATACCGTTCAGCTGCTCAGACTTCTCCTAGTTAGAGAAAGGACAGCAAGCATATTAGGGAGACATGGGAAGCAATCTGGGAGGGCATGGTCCTAGGACAAGGAAGAAAACACCATTGAAGCATTCATGGCTGATGGGAACCTGAAACATGAGTATCTGGGAAAAGGGAACATGCATAGTTCATCATACAACTGTGGGTTCATGAAACTAAAAATATCTCTGAAGTGTGGCTTTGGTTGGTGATACCTGTTCTGCTCCTTAGTAGCTATGTGACCTCAGACAAGTCTTAAAGCCTTGAAACATGTTTTTGCCTCTGTAGAAAGCCAGTCCCGACCAGCCCAGAAGCCTGTTGGGAAGGTCAAATAAGGGGCAGGGGGAAGCTGGGTGTGAAATTGGACGTGGGTACCTGCCCAACCCACCACAAGATCAGCATGTCTAGTTAAGGTCAGCTGGGGGCACCAGCGAACAGGGTCTTCCTGGGCCACCCTTCTGGCCAGGGCCAAGCTCTTGCAGACACAAGTTTGGCCTTGCTCCAGTGACTGGGATTGCTCACACAGCCACCTGATGCCTTTGTGTTATTATACAAACTTTTGTCGAGTAATCAAACGTCATTTTGTTAGGAGTTCTCCTATTTGATGTCGTGGCAGACCTTGGTTCTGGCTGCCCTGGGGTGAAAGTCACATTTTTGCAGTCCTACCAACTGTTTGGGAGCTGTTACAGCTCAAATGCACTTAGTTCTGTTGTTTTACTTGTAACATACGTCTGCTGTCATGCGTTTAAAGATTCGAGTCTTCCTTACACTGAACTATATTTGTAATGCTCTCCTCAGGGTGAACCATATCTGAACACGGCCTATGGGCACATGATCTGCTACTGGGATGGCTCTGTTCATTACCTGATGTACCTGGTGATGGTGGCCGCCATCGCATGGGAGTAAGTGAGCTTTCCTGCTGTGTGTGTGTTACCTTTGCAACTGAGAAGGGGTATGTAAGGAAAACATATGTATGCCAGGGCAGGAAAGTTCTATGATCTGGACAGAGGTCTATTTTGTCTCACTGCCTTTTTTACCACATCCCTTTGAGCTGTCCCTCTACCTTGGTGGCAGCTCAGGCAGAGTGATCCCTTAGGTTTCTGCTTATGTTTTCAAAACAGAACAATCTCTCTAGGCGTGTTGGTGTACTCCTTTAGTTCCCGCACTCAGGGGGTGGGGAATGAGGATCTCTGAGTTGTAGGTCAGGAGGGTCTTCAGAGTGAGTTCCAGGCCAGGGCTACACAGTGAGAACCTGTCTCAACTAATAAACAAACATGTGATATCAACAATAAACTCTGTGTGTGTATGCATGCGCTTTACCTGTGTGGGAGTGTGCACTCATTTGTGTGTGTGTGTTTTACCTGTGTGGGAGTGTGCGCTCATTCATGCAGGCTAGTGTCGAGGTCAGAGGATAATGTTGGGAGTATTCCTCAATTTCTTCTCTACCTTTTTTTAATTACATTTTGTTTTGTGCGCATGTATGTGTGTGTGTGTGTTCATGTGCACGTGTTTCGTTGCAGGGAGAGCTACAGAACTATCGGCCTGTACTGGGTGGGCTCCATCATCATGAGCATTGTGGTCTTTGTGCCCGGAAACATTGTAGGTAAGAAGCCCTATTTTAACAGCCACACTTTCCTTGTTGTTTATCTTTTGCAATGATGGGGTTTTAAGATAGAGAAGTTGTTTTTCAGCTTTATAATAGATTGCAAGCTTATAAGAGCTATTTTGCTAAGTTATTTCCAGCCCCTCGGTGCTCCCATCTTTTAAGAAGTGCTTTGGAGCCATGCTGAGAAGTGTGCACTGAAGTTAGCTAAGCAATCGGCATTTGCTGCGTGGACACTGCTCACAGCTCTTTGTATTTCATGTCACTTTTCACGCGCCATGAGAACCCATGGTCAATGCACTGGAAATAAAGATTCTTCCAGGCTGAAGTAAAAGAAGTCATTTAGACAGGAAGAAAATTAGTATATGTGTGTTAATATAGTTTTTCATATTGTAAACAGGACATCACTGTTAAGAAACATCTAATGGTTTTGATGTTTTTTGCCTTATCTGATAAAAATAGTGCCTGGTTCATAGCAACATTTTATGTGATTTGAGGCAGGAAGTAGCTTAAATGTCAGTGTGTGTATACATGCACTAACAGACTTCTATCTTTTCCTCTCTCTTTTAGGATTTTTAAAAATTTTATCTTATTGAGCTATACATTTTTTTCTTTCTCTTTAAAATAGGAAAATATGGAACACGGATTTGCCCTGCATTCTTCTTAAGCATACCATATACGTGTCTTCCGGTCTGGGCTGGCTTCAGGATCTACAGTCAGCCATCAGAAAACTATAATTATCCCTCAAAGGTAATTTTATCACCCCGAAGTGTAACCAGTTGGCTACTGGTGTGTAAACTTGGGCTAGCTCTCTGGCAGCCAGTAACTCTTCCATGTCCTCGGGGTCACAGGGCTCACACCTCCTGCGAGGAGAGAGCATTTGGGGTGTTCAATCTCCAGGGCTGTGTTGCTAGCTTGGCATTTGCTGGCATCTTCATCAATGAGGCAGGTGGTCTGCTTCCATCTGAGTCCACCTGCCTCTTTCCACTGTCCCCTAACCCACTGTCCAGGCTACACTTTGGGGGACGTCCCTCGCAGGGATCACCTTGGCTCTCGTCACCCTTCTGTGTTAGCGTGACAGGGGAAGTCCAGGCTTGTCTGTGGCCTGTGTGTGAGCACTGACACTTCCTTTGGTAATCCCACTTACTGCTGAGCTGGTCAAGGCAGTGCATGAGGGCCAAGGGATCTGACCTCTGGGGTGCGGGGCCAGGACAGTGGCTGCAAGAGTCCTCCCAAGACTCCTCCACTTCCAGTCAGCAATGCTAGCCCCGCAGGTCTGCTTAAGTCTTCCTTTCTGAGAGATTTCTTTCTCTTCAGTTTATATACGAGATCCTTGGGTAGGGTTCTCTAACTCTATCTGATGTGCGAGAACAAAGTACTAGTTAGAACATGGTTACTCACCTGACGGAACTATTTTTACTTTAAAATAATTATTTTTCAAAATTATTTTTGAGGCAGGGTCTTACTACGTAGCCCTCCCTAGTTGGCCTCGAACTCTCCATGTAGTCCGGGTTGGCCTCAAAATCACAGGGATCCACCTGTCTCTAGCTCTTGAGTGCTGGAATTAAAAGCATGTGCCACCATGTCTGGCCAAAATTATTTTTACAACTGGAATTCATTAAAATACCTTTTTAGGGGAGTGTTGGGGTTGAATTCATGGCTACCCATGTGCCAAACAACCACTCCACCACTGAAGTTTACTTCTCGCTCTACGTACAGTACAATTTACACGAGGTTAACTTGTACATAAGCAACACGAGGTTAACTTGTACATAAGCAGATACTGCCGTGTAAACTCAGGCCAACAGCAGCCACACGCGTACATCTCTCTGAGGAGTGAGTGGCTGTTAGAAAAAAGGATGAACTGTAACCCTAGTTGGCCCGGCTCCACTGCTTGTGTGTGAGCAGTGTTTGCATAACAAGACGCACAGAACCACGTGCTGTCACTTGAAGGGTAAAACACAGCCATGGGCGTTATGACACGGTGCTGTTAGGAACCATACTTGGCCAACAAAACCCAGGAGTGTCAGACTCACTCTGTAGGGTGGTTTATCCATTCATCCAACTCATTTCCACATAGGGGCCTGTCCTGAGACCGTAATTGCTAACACCCTGCGGGGATTTCTGTGCAGGGCCACTCTCCTCAACATTCAGTGTCTGAGTGAAAAAAAATGCCCCAGTGTCTTGTACTGGGAGAACAGCAATTTTGGTCTCCTTACAGTATTTTCAACTTTAATCACGTGAGCACGTGCTCATAGGGAGTTGTTCAGGGAAGAATGTAAAACTGTTTATATTCTAAATTCTATTTCTGCAAACAAGGTTATACGTGAGTATATACGTATGTATTTACACATAAATGTATGTGTGTGTATGTGTGTGTATATGAAAGAGTCAGGCAGGATGGTGGCACACGTGAAATCTACTCCCAGCAACTTGGGGGGAGGAGGCAGGATAATCATCAATTTGAGGCTAACTTGAGCTACACAGGGAGTTCCAGGTCTGTCTCCGCCACGTAGTTGAGATCCTGTCTCAGAAAGCCAACCAACCAACCAACCAACCAACCAACCAACCAACCAACCAACCAACCAACCAAAACCATAAATGACCAGGAGTGTGTATCAACCACTAACAGCAGAGGCAATTTATGGTTACATTCTAGTTTCATTTTTCAAATGCATGTAGCTTACTTTTATAACATAAAAACGTAGTTTCAAGAAAAGATATGGACTAGTGTGGGATGAGCCTCAAATCACCTTAGTGCTTTCGCTTCATGGAAGAGGGAGTGCACGGAGGCGAGGTACTCTTGACTGAGCATCTCCCAGACTCACTGTTCATCACCTTAGCCTTTAGTGCTGCAGGCTTGGCCCTGGCCTCGGGATTATGCTCCAGCAACAAACTCTCTTTTAGGTTCTTCAAGAAGCCCAAGCGAAGGCCCTCCTGAGAAGACCATTTGACCTCATATTGGTTGTGTGTCTTTTCTTGGCGACTGGATTTTGCCTGTTCAGAGGCCTGGTAAGCATAGTATCAAAATAGCAATATACTATTCCAAATGGGAAAAAAGTCTCTGTCTCTGTCTCTGTGTGTGTGTGTGTATGTATAGTGTGTGCATATATTTAAAGCCATACTGTCAAACTCTTCTTCCTGCCACAGCCTGGAGCTCTGGACTAGCTTCCTGCACTTCTCTGCATTCCCCCACTCACAAGGGAAGGCTCGTCCTGGGCTCTCATACTTCCTCCTTTGGGTCCTCAGATCAAGTTCTATCTAGAAATATCTTCCTTATTTTAGGATACCTGAAAAACTGGCGATTAGAATCTTTCTTTTGTTTTCCTTGATCTCCCCTGCCCTGACTTAAAGGCAACCATCTTTGGTCAGGGTGATACACTAAGACCTCAATTCAGCTGTGGCCCAAAGTATCCAGGTGCTCTCAGGAGCAGGAACGGTGGGATCAAGGAAGAGGTTCCAGGGCAGTTGCCCCCATGCAGGGTCATGTGAGCATCTCACTGCTAAGGGTAATGCTGAATTAGGCTCAGGTTTGGAGTTTTTCTCTGTGTATCAGTTTTTGCGTGTGGCTTGTTTTTGCAGATAGGTTTTCTCTGTGGAGCTGCAGGGAACACTACCCGTTTGCTAGCTGTGCAAATGTCAATCTCTACGACCTACCATTTTCTTCCCCGTAAACTACGAGTGCCTACCTTACATCGTTTTCAAGATTAGTGACTACCCTCTTAGTACAGGGCCTGGCACAAAGAAAGTGTTCAATAAACAGCTATTGTTACTGTCTTCCTTAATACATCAGTGATTCTTCACAATGGCCCAGCTTTATAATTTATTCTTAGAAGAAATATTTTAATATCTAGGAATTATTTGCTAATCATATTCAGCTGAAACAATCACTAACTATTCTAACCTTGCTGGTATTGCACGAGTTGAGAACAAGTCATGGAACCTGTTCTTTGGTTGGTCTGTGCTAATTCCCAAGCTCAACCACCACCACATACTGAGATCCAACTGTATCCTTCCATGTCCTTCTTTTTTCTCTCTTGCCCCTGAGAAGATGTGTGCGTGTGTGCTGGGCGGGACTTCCCTGGATGAGCATTTGGGCAAAGGTCCAGCTCCACGGCTGGCCTGTAATCTACATTGTCATCTAGGAGGACATTGCAGTGACGGACAGCCGAGGACATGAGGAATGGTGCCTGAGGGGGAAGTGTCTCAGTGGTGTGCCAACATCTAGTCTGTGGCTCAGAGTCTACTCTGCAGGGTCTACATCTGCGCTCTGCTCTTTCCTGAAGTGGGCAGAGCTCCACAGGAGGACCCCGCTTTTGAATCATCCCTCGCTGCTTCCAAGGACCATATGCTCTGGGAGGCACAGGAGAGAGAGAGAGAGAGAGAGAGAGAGAGAGAGAGGGGGGGGGGGGCAGATGCTATTTTTGAATCTTGCAAAGCATAGTATGATTAATTTGGCACCCAAGTGTTTTTTTCTTGGTGGAGACTAGTTGGCTACCTATTCCCAAGTGGAACTCGTCATCTATACCAAGAGCTGTGCCTTGGCTCACTAAACCTAGATGCTGAAGCCGTGACTATCATTGTCCCAAGAACAATGTTCCACGGTTAACCTAGGCTTAGTCCTTCAGAGAAGTCGGAATGTTTCTGTTTTTCCTGTTACTGATGAGCCTGGAAAGACACAGTAGCTTATGACTGAAGCTGGCACACAGCCTCATCAGCAAACCCAAGAACCAGACAAGACTATTTATAATGAACTCATTTTGTCCTTAGATTGCTTTGGACTGCCCAGCTGAGCTCTGCCGACTCTACGCACAGTTTCAAGAGCCCTACCTAAAGGACCCTGCTGCTTATCCTAAAATTCAGGTCAAGTAGTTACGAAGTCTGAGGTTTTCCTAAAGTTAATTCTCTCTTATTTTAAATGAGAAAATGAGGTGTCTACACAGGAGAAAGAGTTAGCATTTATCTTTGAAAACGTTTCATGTTTTTGCTTTTTGTTAAGGTCAAGCTGTTAACTTGCTCACTTCTTCGTCACACAGATGCTGGCGTACATGTTCTATTCTGTCCCTTACTTTGTGATTGCACTGTATGGCTTGGTGGTCCCTGGATGCTCATGGATGCCTGACATAACGCTGGTCCACGCGGGAGGTCTAGCTCAGGTACTCAGATAGGAATATTCCCCTCTCCCATCTTTTTTTTTTTTCAAAGACAGTTTCTTTGTGTAACAGCCCTAGCTGTCCTGGATCTGCAGACCAGGCTGGCCTCGAACTGATCCACCTGCCTCTGCTTCCTAAGTGCAGGGATTGATGAAGTGGCCACCACCGCCGGGCTAGAATATCCCCTTTTGAGAAAGTTCTTTAGTGACCAGCTGTCACTGGAATTATGAAACCTGTCTCCGCTCAGTGAATTGGAAATCGTTTTCTAGTTCACTGGAAGACATTGCTGCTACATACACGCACTCTCTCTCTCTCTCTAATGATGCCACCTGGCAGATATAGTCCTTTAGTAAAACCAGGGTGCCCCGGGGTCACAGAGGTAGCAAGGGACACTGCTGTTACAAGACTGTTTCCCGATCTATGAACGTGACTCCTGATGAGAGCTGAACGCTCTAACGCTTAGGCTGTCTGTTCTGTCTAAACAGAGTCCAGAGCTCTGCTATACAATCCTTAACAGAACCGGGGAGGCTGGTTTAGTGTGAGTTCTGTTTCAAGGAAGCTGAGCCTGCCCTTCATCCCTCGCTCTGGCACGTTGCCAAGTCCCTGCCGGATGAAAGCAACACTGACCAGGAAATGAGAGTGGGGTCCACCGGGAAGCAAAGCACAGTGATTATACAACCAAGGGGACAGTAACCAGGATGGCAGAAAGACCCCAGAATTTGTATTGTTGAAAAAAATACAGTACTTACAGGGTCACTGGGTTAAATCCTTCCTTGCATACTTAGAATAATCATAGAAAAGCAGATAAAACCTGCTGAAGAAATACTCCTGGAGATGCTTAGCTGCTCTGCTCTTTGTCCACCTCTGAATCCCCGATCCTCGGTGCCTCAGTGTGGGCTTTTGTTTCTCCATCTTTTGACGTCAGCTGGAAGCTGGTGACCAGTCTCTTCAGCCCTGACTGCTGCCTCCTAAATTTAATTCCAAACTTATCACTTCACCTGGATGCCTCACTAGCACATCCGATTTCTGGAGGCATTTTCAGAAACTTCTGAAATGGAAACAGGAAAACTTGACTTTTTAAACACATTTGCAAAGCAGGCATCAGTCTACAAAAGAAAACCTATTTTCCTGTTTGATAGTCTTGCTTTGTAGCCCAGAACAGCCTTAATCTCAAAATCCTCCTGATTCAACCTCCTACCATGCCCAGGTAGCATGTCAGACTAAAAACAGGACTCTCGGTTCTCCCCATTTCTCCTATTGCCCATTTACTTGGTCAGTGGCAATAGCCTCAGCTTCTATTGGTCAGCTCAAGCCAAAAACCTGGAATCTTTTTAACTTACTGTATATGGGTGTTTTGCCTGTCTGTGGATCTATACACCATTGGACCTGGTGCCGTGGAGACCAGAATAGGCACAAAAATTTTTTTCAAATTTTCTTAGGTCATTGGAAGACACACTGGGTGATTATTGCATCCTTGATTTCAGACTGTTAGGACCCCCCCAAATCTGTTGCCTTCAGAAAGTACGAGCTCAGTTAAATGTTTAAAAATAAAAATCAGGCTATATTTTAGGTCAGTTTCAACTGGGGGACTTAAAAGTACGATCTCTCTCCATGTGCAGTGCCTGCTCTAGGACTGGAGCTGTAGGATAGCTTGGGAAGGATGTCAGACCCAGTCAGTGTTTCCCATCAGCTGGAGTACAGTCAGTTCTTTGTTATGTGCAGGTTAACCAGTTTAGGAGACCCGTGTTGAGGCTACAATGGTTATCAGTACTGAACAAAGAGGAGACTTTTCTTGTTCCCTAAAAGACACAGCACAATGGCTTATACTGCATTTACACTGTGTGGTACTGAAGTCATCTAAAGGAAGACATGCAGAAAGATGTACATAGGATACAAACACATTTTACAAAAGGGACTTGAGGATCCAAGGATTTTGACATATATGGGATGTCCCAAGGTCCTGGAACCAATCCTCCTTGGATGCCAACAGCTGACTGCACGTTGTTAGAATCACTGAAAATGAAACAAAAGCCCGAGTTGATGCAGTCAATGTGATGAACAGCAAGGGCTGATTCGAGCCCCTTGTCGTATATTGGTATATTTTACTTCTCTTGATCTGTGAAGTTGCTGAGATTAAACAGGCGCCAAAGAGCTAGGCATAGTGCCTGACACGTAAAAGCTACTGACTCCTGTTTATAATTATTATTGGTATAGTCTCAGAAAGGATTTAGAGAAAAATGCCTTCTTACTGTAATTAATTCTTTGACAATTTAGCCATCGTGTGTCTCACATATAATGACACTCCCAAAATAAAAACCTGGGCAAGGGCTTAGGGACAGATACCTGGTGAGAATTACGTAACCCCACATCCATCGGAGGGGGACACCGAGTCCGGTGACATCTCTCCAGCTCACCGCCTCCTCCACTCCTGGCCATACAGGGATTGGGAGGTACATCTGTGGACAGTCTAGATGAAAAGCGCTGACTTTCCGGGAACTAAGTTTCATGGCATTTTTCCTTCAGATACAAACCTTTCTGCCATCCACATCTGGTACTTTATTACTAAGTACCTTTGACCTTGGGGTTCACTTTCTTACTTGTTTCTGCTTTGATAGAGAAGGAATTAAAAGGTCAATTGTCAACAGGGTGCCAGATCATGAGCAGGTATTAGTTTTGTATCCACCATACTGCACCTGAGGTGGGCCCTGTAACTGAGCTTGTGTTGGATAAAGAATCCAATCTGGCCATGTGTTTCTAGAGTCAGTATTATCAGCACCTATGCGGTTACTCAGAAAACCCTAAGGTTCTGGATCATCTACTTATATTATCGGGTCTGCTACCTAGAGGCTTTGCCCGCTAACATTCAGGAGCCAGGGTTGTAATCATGGAGGAGAGGGATTAGGATAGGGTCACCCTTTCCCAATTTTCTCTATCAGGAACAGGAGCTATCACAATGTAGCCTTTGCTGACTTTCTTTACCTCATTTTACCTTTCTTTTTTCTTTCTTTCTTTTTTTTGAGACAAGGTTTCTCTGTAGCTTTGGAGCCTGTCCTGGAACTAGCTCTTGTAGACCAGGCTGGTCTTGAACTCACAGAGATCCACCTGCCTCTGCCTCCTGAGTGCTGGGATTAAAGGCATGTGCCACCACTGCCTGGCTCATTTTACATTCTAAACATTCAATCTGACAAAAACAAAAATGAAAACCAACAACAACAACAACAACAAAAAAAAACAACCCAGTATCTCTTATTTACGCAAGGTAGAAAACTTGGAATTAAGTCAAAGGGAACTGACTAGGGTGTTGGCCAGATCACTGCATACTGCCGCTATAACCGAGATGCAGAATTCAGCAGCACCTCACTCCCTCACTGGGCTCTGGTGCCAACCCCAGGCTGAGCTCCACAGATCATGTGTGCTGGGCACTCCTTACCAGCGTGTCTGGGACAGAAACCCTCTTCAGTCAAACAGCTTTTCCGGTATCAGAATCCTGAGCACTTAATACTAGAGGAGGCTACTGTTGGGGGCCCGCCCAGCTGGCTGCCACAAACACACGCTGTTCACTAGCAGGAGCTGCGGACAACTGGCCTCCAGGCTCTTTTCCCACATGCACACACCTTTTGGTAAGGAGTCTTACAGCCTTCACCCTTGGTAATAATGCTGAGAATACCTACCACTGTAGGTATAGAGAAATGCTTTAAAGGTTCTTTTCGTAGCTGACAATCACAAGACCATTGCTGTTGAACGTTTATTGAACTCTAACAATGTGATAAGTGCAACAGAAAACATCAGACACAGTATCTGCCCAATGGGCGCACAGTCTAATCAAAGGACAGAAGTCACTTTCTAAGGTTGCCATGAGCTCACTGTGCATGAGAATGAGGTATTATCCGCACTGTGTAGTGCAGGAAGGGCCCACCGATTCACCAACTTTCCGGGCAGGCTTGCCCACACAAGTGCACACAATGCATGTTTCTTACTCTTGGAAACCATGGGTGCCATTTTTCTGGTCGTTCTATTATGTACACAATAATCTATAGGGATAGAATCATTAAACCCACAAATCTGACAAAACCAGAGTTCAAAACTGGCCTCTAGTCCAGAAGAAAATGGTTATATATTCAGATCAATAGCTATTTAAAGTAGGGCCCAGAGAAAAAGTGTCAGGAGCCAAGGTTTTGTTTAGAGTTCCCTGACTGTTCACAACCACAGCTCCTCAAGGCAGCCTCCAAAGTGCTCTTTACTCAAGGTCTCTTGTCTGTGAAGCCCTGAGATGCAAACATTTGCTGGGCCTTTGACCATCTGCCCTCGGGAGGTGTGTCTGAGGGCAGAGCTCCTCAGTGCCTGTGGATCACAATGCAGGTAATCCACTTGTTGGTCCTTGTCAACACACCACAGGAATTTAATTTTTATCTCCAGAGTAGCAAAATCGTATTAGAGGTATCCAGAATATATCAGTAATTTACAAACTGTAGCCCATTAAAATATCTGCCATTGATACAAATTCCCAAACCTGCTTTTTATAAAAGCTTGCCCTTTTCTTGTCAAGGTCAAATTGAATGCTAAGTAGCGCTTTTATCTGCTAACCTGCAGCACAGTCAGTGTAGGAAATTAAGGTAGCACACACATTAAGAACATTCTCTAGGGAGCCATTCTTTACAGCACCCTCCACCTTTTCACTGTAACTTACACTTAAATCTTCTGTCTTTATTCATGTGTACCTTGAATTTCAGCCAAACATAAAAATGCAGACTTGGGTTTGTATTTTATTATAATACAAGTTTTCTGAGAAAATATTTTCTTGATTTTTTAATCCTGCTATGGCCTGTATTACTTTTCTAATAGTTTTTCTCTGTGCTTATGAAAAGTACTAAAAACAAACAAGTCAAGCAAAACTCAGCAGGCAGGCACATTCTGGATAGTCTGTGTATATAAAACAGAGGGAGGTCTTGCCTTTCTGTTCTGAAACTTGGATTATGCTGGTCACTCACAATTCTGAGTAGATTTCTGTCCGGTTTAAAAAGGTTGCCTGTGTATATGTTTTGTCATTTTATAATCATACTGCTATCGACAGCCAAGCTATTAACAAGTGCATCTTACAAACAACCACAGTGCTATTAAGTTGTGCAAAACTACATACATGACTAAACAAAACGACATGTTGGTGGGGCTCTGAGAGCTTGCTTCAGTTGTCAGTCTGACCACTGAAACGGAGATCCTCAGTGCTCCTCTGCACGTAGCTCGTTATACCTAACTACAGTTTAGCTTTGAAGCTCAACTTCATTTTTAATTGGAACCCAATGTATGAGTTAGCCGAGTGTCTATGTAGTATTCCTAGAATTAAAATTAGAAATGTTTGGTATTGGGCACTAGATAGGTTAAAAAAACAAAACAAAACCCTGGAACGATAAAACCACACTTGAAATAGGAGGCATTATTTAATAGCTATATCAAGAATGACCTTTAAGTGAAAGGCTATGTATTGAGACTGTGGGTTATCTACAGGTATTTTGCTTGTAAGGCAGGTTTTGAGGGGACGTGGTCTGAGTGAGTCACCCAGAATTCATCACTAATCCAAGAGTCAGGTCTCATGCTACTCTTTTGTTTTGATACGATCAGGCGCAGTTTTCCCACATCGGTGCATCTCTCCATGCTAGAACTGCTTATGTCTACAGAGTCCCTGAAGAAGCAAAAGTCCTGTTTTTAGCATTAAACATAGCATACGGCGTTCTTCCTCAGCTCTTGGCCTACCGCTGCACCTACAGTCCCGAGTTCTTCATGAGAACAAAGGCAGATGAGAAGGTGGAATGAATATACCTCACGTTATCTCTGGTCCCGTTAGATGGAACGGATGCTGTACTTCGTTCCCGTCCATGACAACACGAGAATCAGACTCGTGCTCTGCGGTGTGGGTGTGAGTGGGAATAATGGCATGTGTATGGTATATTCTCTTGGTTGAAGGGAAACTGAAGAAGTATGTCAAAATCTGTTTGTGAATGTGACCATGGATCTTAACATTGCACATACTGTGTGAAAGTTACAACTCCAGTGCCTACAAACAGCACAGAATCAAACTATTCAGGAGTGACTAACCATATTCACTATGCATATGAAAAAACTCAAAACAGCAAATACAGGTTGGAGAAATAACTTCTTCATATGAAACGTACGACTCATTGACAACCTTAATATAAATGCCAGATCAGCATAATATTCTTAAGTTGTTTGAATTGTCTTCATAAGGAAAGTACATTACTGTTGTTTTAAAAAGTTGCTATCCAAACTTCCATTGTGAATCTAAATAGCTAAGATGACACAAATCAACCTTATTAGTAGCTTTAATGGATACTTGTTTTACTGGTGGCTGGTAATATTTCTCTTCTGTGTATACTTTCAACAAAATTATTTTTGTTGTTTTATGAAGACAAACTTTATTAAATTTGAAGCATTTGATGTATACATTTCATGACAAATTTTGAACTTTTTATTTAAGAAATCTGTTATATGTTCCAATTTAAAATGTTATCCACATTCTTCATATGTTTTAGTGTGACCAATGAAGAAGTCTAGCGAATTTCACTAATTTTAAAATAAAATATTTGAAATTTAAAAGTACCTCTTAAAGTTAAAACCTGATGTGACACCCTGTCTCTTAATGAACTTTTGGTATTTGGAACTGTGTGTGAACAACAGAGAAACAAGCCAAAAGCACAGTCGCCTCCTCAGTATGCCCTGAAGGGGCAACTCCCACAGCCCAGCATCACCTTCATCATCACGACACTGGGCTTTTAGATCTTCGTATATTTTGTCTTCATGTTCATTTGTTCTTCAACAAAATAAGAAACCAAAAGAAAGTGGGATGCACATAAGGCTGTGTATAAACCCAGGGTCCACGGAGCTGCTGTGTTCTTAGACGTGCAGGCAGGTCACTGTCATTCCCTTCTGTCCCTCCCAGTGTTTTCAATTAACCTAACATCCAGAATAGATAAAAAGATAGAAAAAATAAAATCCTCACCTACGCTTAATTCTTATGTCAATTTGCTGTCAATCTTTGCTTTAATATAGGAATTACATCAATACTTCACATTACACGTATGAAGCCAAATAACACTAACTCAGTTGTTTACAACCTCAAACCTTACTCCCAGTATACATTCCAATAAATTTATTCTGTAAAACAATACATTTTTTTTGTTGTTTTTGATTTTTTTACAGTAAACTTTTGAGCTACAAACCTCAAACATACACGGAAGATGTTCCAAGGACAAGCATAACAGAGCGGATGAAACCCAGACTGACTAATGTGTTCTCACAGTATAAGCTGGCATAAAAATAAATAAGACTCTCTATTATCACAATAGCGACAATAATGTACACATAATAATCATTTGTGGATGAAAGTTAACTACTCTAATTCTAGTTCCAAAAGAAAAGTCTAGGTTAAAGTCTGTATCAAGAGTCAATGTTTTGTCTGTTTCCCACAGTGCTCTTGCTGATTTCAGCTGTCAAGTGTAAAGTCAGTCATTACCTTGATTGATTAGCTCAAATCATATTGGCATTGGGAAAAATAAATCCTTGCTTTATTTGGGTATAACACAGAAGACTCACTAGGTTCACATACACACTCAGGTTGTGTACACAGCAACATGAGTTGAGAAGCGTGAGTTTCAACTATCTACTTCTAATACAGGACAGGAACTGTACAGTATGGTTAAAGTTTACACATGGCCTTCAGACTGAGAGATGACTTTAACTCCACTCCAATATACAAACAGTATGTATCTAGGAGTTGGTTCTTGGGTTCTGTTAGAAAGAAAATCCCATCCTTAAGTATTATGTTGAGTAGTCATCTAAAAATATGAATCACTATTTAACTGAGTGTTTGATGATGGTGGGATAGAGGCAGGCAGCTGATGATCAAAACTGCCTTGGAAAAGGAGCTTAGACATGGAAAAGTCTGTGCAAAAATCTTGATAATTCTTAGTGGTTAAGGGAAACTTCATGCAACCGAATAACATAAAATTAAGTCAATAACCTTAAAAAAGGTCAAAGTGTCTTTTTTTTTTCCTTCAGACCAGAGAGGAATGTGACTATGCACACACACTGGGTGGGTTCTGTCAGTGACAACAAAGACTATGTGTTCGTTCATAGCAAATCCAAGAATTAGACAATCAAACATTTAACCTTCTTGTGGTTTCTCTCAATATGCAGCATTCATTACGGTAGTTAGGTCTGTAAAAAAGCAAATAAAACAAGCCTTAGATGAGCTAGGACACTAACGAGGGGAGCTATCCACACTTCTGGGGCACAGCACTATTTTTCTGAGGTTTGAGTCAGCATCAGCATTATGGCAGCAGCAATACTTAGCGAGATAGCTTCAGAGGCTTTGCTTTTTATCTAGCAAAAAGTTAAAGGCAATTTCTTGGCATTCTGTTGTAACAAACAAAAACCCTGAAGAGTAAACTTTGTCAGTGGGGCGTGGTGGTGTCTGCCTTTGATCCTCACATTCAGGAGGCAGAGACAGGTGGATCTCTGTGTTCCAGGACAGCCTGGTCTCTACAAACTGAGTTCCAGAACAGCCAGGGCTACACAGAGAAACAACCCTGTCTCAAAAACAAAAGCCAAACAAAACAAAACCAAAGTAAACTGTCTACTCTCTGCAGTAGTGTGCATGTTGTGCCCCTCAAGGACATGTCTACTGCTGGTACACATGGGTGCACACAGGTAACCGAAATACTTTAGTTACTTGGTACACATGACATAACAAGTTACAAAAGCTAACAGCATCAGTGTGCCTAGTCTCTGCTTGTGCTTCTGAAGAAAAGAATACAAGATGAAACAAAGTCTAATTCTCTTTTAACATTATACGGCATAGATGTGACAAAATTAAATATTCCTGTTTCATAAAAATTAAATTTTAATTTAGTCTTGTATTTTATTTTTTTTAATGTGTGTGTGTGTGTGTGCACACATGAAGGTCAGATGATAACTGACAGGAGTAGGTTCTCCTATCATGTGCATCTGGGTTCAAGACTCAGGTCCTCAGACTTGGTGGCAAGTAACTTTATCCATTGAGTCCTCTTGTAGACCCAAGAATTGCATTTAAACTGAGATTCTACTTTAAATTGTGTCAGATTATATTTCCCCAATGAGATGCTATTTTTGTTTTCCATCTCATTAACCTAAAAACATTAACTTTTAGTTCTCAAGGGATGGATAAAAAAGGAAAATCAGACCCCACATATTTTCCCCTAAAGCAGCTTGAGTTACTTCATAGATAACTCAAGCAACACACATTCATGTGGGATGTTCCCGCTTACCCAAAGCCAATCAAGTCACTACAGGACCTTCACAAGGAGAGAAGGTCATCCGCAGAGGGCAGGGAGAGACTTCTTAACTTTCTCTGCCCCTGCCCCAAACAAGGAAGCTAGTGGATCTTTATTTTTTAAATCATATTTACAACCTGTGAATCTGAAAAATATAATGCCTGGTAATTGATTTATTTATTAATAAATAAAAATACTAGACATGATTATACTCACATATACTTTGGAGGACTCTCTCTTCTTTAGGAGGGAGAAAGATACCCAAATAATAAAAAATTATTATTCAACCAAAGAAACCTTTAAAAGTATATTTTATTAATAAAATGTGAAAGGCAATAAATTGTATGTCTATGCGGCAGGAAGTTCATCTAACAGCCAGTTCATACTACAGGCTAGTGTGAACAGATCCAGCAGCTCCAGCAGCACTTTCAGAGCAGTGTCAATGCACTGAGAGATGACGGCACCAGTGTGAGCACTTAGGAGCACACCTCTCTATTTTTAAATAAGGCACTGTCAGACGGGGACTTGTGGAGCAGCTGCAGAGGCTACAGCTTTAAATACTCATGCCAGCTACCGTCCTCTTCTAGTCACCCTAACTCAGGGTGGTGTCCATACTGGACACAGCGCTCTGGTTATCTGCCAGGCCTGACACTTCCTCTACCCAAAGAGTCAATGTGGTGCTCATGCTTTGTGATCCCCTTCCGTGCCTTCCATGGCTATGCTGACTGACATCTAGAGGATCCAATCAGAATCCCCCTTGAGGTACTTTAATGGGAGGCACACTGAAAAAGGCTGTACAGGGCAGCAAAGCTAATGGATACCCAAAATATGGCAGGCAGAAGCCAAAAGGATTTTCTCATGGAGTATAATTTTTATGTGAAAAAAATTGATGTTAAGATTTGGATATTTGGCGAACTGAGCAGTAAGATATCTCACCCCAGGAGGGATGGCCATTTATCACAAGGAAATAAACAAGAAATGCTCTGAGGACACAGTGCTGGGGAGACAGAGAGCAGAGCTGCCGGGAATCTGTATGGAGGGTTTTCAGAAGACTAAGGACAAGGGCTGGGGAGGTGGATTCGTGAGGGAAGTGCCTGCTGCTCAGCATGAGGACCGAGTGGATCCCCAGCACCAGGGCAGCTGGGGACAATGCCAGTGCTTGTGGAGGAAGCAGAGATGGCTGGGGGCACTAGCCAGCCAGCCTGCAAAGTCTGTGAGTTTAAGGCTCAGTGAGAAATTGTCTTTTTTTTTTTTTTCTTTTAAAAGGTTGAGAGTGATGGAGAATTTCAATGCTGCCCTCTGGTATAAAATGCGCAGGCATGCATACAAATTAAACAACAGCAACAACAAAAAGACAGAATTACTGCTGATGATATATACCATTTCTGAATTCACACACAAAGACTCAAAGCATACAGTAAAGGTACCTGTACACCATGTTTACTGTGGCACTTACTCACAACAGCCCAGTCATTGAACCATGCTAGGGTCTATGCAAAGATAAAGAAAACCTGACACACACAGACACACATACAAGTTTCAGTCAGTCAAAAAAAAAAAGAAACTATGCTGTTTGAAGGAAAATGACTGGAACAAAACGATATAAATAAGACTTACACAAATAAGGCTTTAAAAAAAATCACATTCAGATTCTAGATTTAAAAAGGGAAAGGGAGAAAATGGAGGTGGGAGGGGACCAGGTCTGGATAAACATAATAATAGTGTATATGGATAAAAACTTCCTAATGAATCTGTGTGGTTATGATACACTAATAAAAAGCTTTAGAATTGACCACTTTATGAAAATATAGTGACTCTAATTCCTAAGAAAAATATTATTTGTTGCTAGTGATAAAAATTGATTATTTAAGTGAAAAGTATAATTTTTAGTCCTCCATCGATAGGTTCTTGACATTTAAAGACTTCTAAGAGTCAGTAGTGTTTAGAGAATGACTGACACATACCACAAAGGTCAGCATTTGAGGAGGCAGTAACCAGGATTTCCAAACAAGTAAAAGGTGTGTGAGATCCAAATGGTCTGAGGGATTGTGCTAACAAAAACTTGACTAGTTCAGGTCCTGTCCTAGTCAGCAGCAGCTGTCACCTTGACACAGCCTAGGGCCATCTAAGGAGAGACTACTCAGATCAGATTGTCTTGACTGCTGACTGATGTGGCAGGGCCCAGCCCACTGTGGCCAGCGCCATCCCCAGGCAGGTGGACCTGTGCTGTGAGAGGAAGCTAGCTGACCACACACCAGTGAGAGGCCAGTGCACAGAACAACAAAGAGCATGCCTTCACAGTTCCCACTGCAAGCTCCTGCCTTGCTTCAGGTTCCTGCCCTGACCTCTCTCAATGATGGATTATGGCCTGAAATGGAAGCTGAACAAACCCTTTCCTCTTCAAGTTGCTTTTGGTCAGTGTTTTATCACAGCAACAAAAGGAAACTAGACCAATTCCTAATGCGAGCACCTTTTAGGACACTACTATTCATAAGATAGGAAATAAAAGGGCTAGAAAGAGGGGGGAAGAAATCATCCCTATATGCAGCTCACCATCCTATACTTAAAAAATCTCCAAGAATTCACCAAAAAATCCTTAAACCAGATAAGCATCAAGTAGTGGGATGCAAAAACAACATACAGAAATCAGAAAACTTGCCACACACTGATCATGAGTTTGCTGAGAATCAGAGAACACCATCTTATCTGTAATAGCTCCAAGAAAAGTAAAAAGCCCAGGAATAAATCTAACCAAGGAGGTAGGAGTCCTTCACAAGGAAACTTCATGACACTGAAGAAAGAACTGGAAACCAGGAGATGGCAGGGAATCTAAGCTCATGAATGGGCAGAATCCATACTGTGAAAATGGTTACATTACTGAAAGTGATACACATATCCAATACAATTCCCATCAAAACTCTAAGACACTGTTCAGTGAATTAGAAAAGACAATCTTAAAATACATACAGAAACGTAAAGACCCCAAAGCCTCAGTGATCTTAAACAGGAACAATAATGCTGAAGGTACAAAACCCAAGATCTCAAACTATACTACAGAGACACACAAACTGCAGTCTCAGCGCAAACACAGACATGAAGTCCAAGCGACTACAGAACAGAGGACCTGGAAATAAAACCACACAGACAAAGCACCCAGTTTTTATTTCTGTCAAAACATGTATTAGGAGGAAAGTGCCTTTTCAATAGTGGTTCTAGGAAAACTGGATACACTCCTGGAAGAGATAGAACTGAATCTGCACCCCACCCTGTAGAGAAATAAATTCAAAATGGAATCAAAGATTTCTATGGAAGACCTAGTAATCTGAAAATGTTAGAGAAAACAGCATATAAAGCTGAGCGGAGAAAGTGGTGCCAAGAAATAGAGGAGGAACTGAAGGGGAGGAAACAGCAAGTGTTTGATCAAAACACATTGTATGCATGTATGCAACACTTTTTTTAAACTAAAAAAAAAGTGAAGAAAAGCACAGGCAGCGTATTTCAAGACACAGACAATGACTTCCTGAAGGCTTTGACAGACAATCAAAGGACTGGTAAATGGGATCATACCAAATCCACAAGCTCCTGTTACAGTAAAGGAAGAATAAGGAAGACGGAGAGCCAAGCAACAGTGGGAAAATCTTGGCCAGCTATACACTTCCCAGGGGGTATCTAACGTAAAAGAAAATGCAAAAACCGAACACCAAAAACTCCAATTACTACATTAACATATTTTGGATTCCATAGTGTCCTCCTTCCGATGCAGCTCCCTGGCCTCAACCTCCTGACCCGAACTCCAGCTGAATTCACCTCTGTTCTCTATGCCTGCACAGCTCAGTTTGCCTGGAGCAAACAGTCACTCCCTCTGCTTACTTCAAGTTCATGCCCACCAGCCCCAAGTGAGTCCCGCTTCCTTAGCAACCACCTCATTTCTCAAGCCCACTCACCCTCCTATTCTTCTCCAGGCCTTTTTAAACCTCTTCCCTTCTGTGAAACCTCAGCACTTTTCCTGCATTTCCTCAGGTCATGACCTTGTTTCTTTAGAAGATAGAAGCAATCGCAAGAATTTTTGATAAGCTCTCCTCCCAAGTCCCCAACTGTGTGTATCTGTGCCCTAATACTCCCTCCCTCACGTGTACTTATCTCGTACAGGACACTGCTCCAGCAACTGTTCCTTTGATAATCCATCTGCTGAATCCTTCTTAACAATCTGAGCATCAAGGTCATTTGACATTCTATCCCAGCTCAAGGCTATTCCATATTTAAAAGTAAGTTTAACATTATCTATCAGCTTTATGGAATACCATCACTTGTTAGAAAGCTGCTATAGCGTAGAGTGGGTAACTGACCAAAGCAGCACAAGAGAACCTAGTCAGAACCTTACACTGGGGGGGGGGCACATGATTTTAGTAGATGGTTACGATGGTTATTATTATTATTATTATTTTTTTGGTTTTTCGAGACAGGGTTTCTCTGTAGCTTTGGAGCCTGTCCTGGAACTAGCTCTGTAGACCAGGCTGGTCTCGAACTCACAGAGATCCGCCTGCCTCTGCCTCCCGAGTGCTGGGATTAAAGGCGTGCGCCACCACCGCCCGGCTACGATGGTTATTCTTAAAGACAGACAATTCTAACCACATGAAGAAAAGTGAGCAGCTGACTAAATAAAACTAAGAAATTTTTTTAAATCAAAAGAAAGTTAATAGATAAGACACAAATATTAAACAGTATCGTACAGCATAAGCAAAGCCCTATAAAGAAGTAAAAAAAAGTCTAATGGGAAAACAGGCAGAACCCTGGAAATGTGTATCATGGAGCAGAAACACGGCCAGTTGGTAAGCATAAAAAGAGACATATCACTGATCACACTGCATTACAAATTCATACTGTAATGACCATTTATATTGTCAAAAACCAAAATCAGAATGACACCAAAATAATACACTGTTGGCATTGTTGGTCTGAGCATAAACTGGCCAATCCTCCAGAAAGGGACTTGGTAAACCTGAAAGCCATAAACCTGGACTTAAGCACCTCCAGCTCTAGTGCAAACTAAGAAAACTCGAGCATGTACGCTAGGAGACAGAATGCTTATAGCAATGTAGTTTTGAACTGCCCAAAGCTGGAAATAGCACAAAAACCCATTAGCAGTAGACTGAATATATAAATTTGGCATACTGCCAACATTATATGTTCTATAACCTGAGCATTACACAGCACTGAAAAATGAATAAGGGCTGGCAAGATGGCTTGGTGAGTAAAGGTACTTTTGCTAAGCCCAAGATCTGAACTTGATCCCAGGATTCATGTGAGAATACAGATCCCTGAAAGTTGTCCTGGGACCTCCATACATGAACTATGTATGGCAAGCTGTAACAGCACCCCCCATGAGTAAGAACTTTAATTAAAAACAAAAAAAATCAAACTTGCTGCTATATAACCAAATAAATGAACTTAAAAGCACAGCAGTGAGTAAATACCATCATTAAATGTTTATAAGCAAGCCACATGGAACAATGTTAATAAAAATTGAAATAGGAACTTGGTTGTTTTTCGAGACGAGTTCTCTGTGTAGCCCTGGCTGTCCTCGAACTAGAAAATCCACCTGCCTCTGCCCCCCAAGCGCTCCCGCCCCTGTGGATGTGTGAACTTTTAAGGAAGCATACCATGGCAGACTGCAGGAGAGTCTAGGAGAGGGAGGGAACAGAAGAGAATGGTGACTGGTGAGAGTCGGGAGGAGAGAAGAGCAGCATGGTACTAAATGCTGCGAGAGAAGGGGACTTGAAGAAGAAGGCCAAGCTTGGTGATGCACCCTGTAGACCCAGCACTCAAGAGGTTCAAGCATGAGTAATATGAATTTGAGGCCAGCTTGAGCTGCACAGTGAGTACTAGGTCAGATGGGGCATACAGCAAGACCCTGTTTCAAAAGCTGAGAGGAGGAAAAAGAGGTGGAGGTTGCAGAAGCCTAACCTGCGTGGTGTAAGAGAACAACCAAGTGTACTTGGAGAGTAATGGCAGGTGAGTGGGATGAAGAGGGAAAGCTGACAGGCAAGTGGGACCGGTGTGGACAGGCGAGAATGGATAGAGAACCAGTTGAACAGAGGAGCAGCGCACTTCCCAGGCTCCACGGCTCACCCACGATTTCATCAAGGGCAGTTGCTGGGAGTCAGTGCTGTTGGGCCAGGGCTGTGCTCTCAAGTGCTCAGCCTTCAGAGGTTATTCTGTGACGACAACTGGTCTACAGAGAAAAGTGCTATGGGGAAAGGCCCCGGTGCACAAATTCCCTTCCTACCACTTTCACAAATGTGGACCTGCCTGCAATGCCAAAGCCAACAGAAGTCAACTAGAGTCAAAGTAAGTCCTGTGAGTCTTTTAAATATCAGCACTCAGATCCAGCTTGAATACTTATATTCTAATTTGGATATGCTACTGACTTTGTGAGTAAAGAAACAGAACTGTTAAATCTCAATTTCAGTACCTTCAAACTACTTTAAAATACTTGTAGCTGCTAAAGTAGTTTGAAAAAGAACAAATATTCAGAGCTCCAATTTTCCAGGAAGGTACAGTTTCCACGTGGCGCTCTTTTGTCCTCAGACTCTAAACATCTGACCGCTCATTCAGGTTTGTGAATGGATACAACAAACCGCATGTCTACTAAGGCTAAGCCATGGACACTGACTCCACAGGGCAATGTCTTCTAGGTTAGCAGGAGATAAGGAAATCATCAGCACATCCTCACCCCTTCACCAGCTTTCTGCAAGTCTGAAGTCGTGTTTCTTGTGTCATTGCCGGCGTCTCCGCCCTCAGAGCTGCTTTTGTTTTCCTCTTCTTTGCAGTCTTTATCATCTTCATCTCCTGGAGATTTCCGGGACTGTTTAGAAGACTTCTAAATATTAAAAGTTAAAAATCAGAGTCAAAAGCAGAGCTCCAGCAAATGCACAAACATAAGTAAAGAGGTGCATTAGGAGCTGGTTTGCATATCGTCTGACTCGATGGAGGACATACACAACATATTCAGTGTGCCAAGGCTGGACTAGGTGCTGCTGGACAAGTCATTTTACTTCTCTGGGCCTAGAGTAACTAGCTGGAAAGGAAGCAGATATGGGCTAGACAACCACCTAATTATCGCAAGAAATATGATATTAAAACTTGGACTCTACAGACACCCACAGCATGACTAAACACAACTGGGTGAGGACCTACCACCTTAGTAGATGTCAGAACTGAAAAGTCACCTTATAGCAATAGAAACCAAGGTCCTGAGAGTCGGGGTGAACTTCCTGAGACAGCACATGGCATTGAAGGCAGAAGACCTTGTACTGTTTGATCAGGGACAGACTTAGAAAGACTCTGACAAGGCCTTCCCACCACAGCACGACACTGCAATCTAATCTTTAAACTATGGGTGATTACTTAATCACCAAGGGAACACTGGTGAGCCAGGACGTTTTCTTTGTCATCTTCCATTTGAAATCAAATTATAGTTTGCAGCAGAAGTCGCCTGGCAGAACAGTACTAGAACTAGAAAAATATGGCTTCAATTGTATTTTTTATATACGATGGTGAGATGTTACATTTTTTGGAATTTTTAGAATTGTATGAGGATGTATTTGTATGGGTGTATGCACCTGCCACAGCATGTGTGGAAGTCAGACAACATCCTTGGGAGCTAGTTCTCTCCTTCCTGAGCTGGTCATCAGGCTTGGTGGCAACTGCTGTTACCAACTGAGTGACCATGATGACTCCTCTTAAGCAGTTTTTTTTTTAAGTAAAAATCAAGTTTAATTACAAGCATATAAACAATAAACAATGACTAATGGGCTTGTGTGAATGAAGCTAAGCTGTTTGTCCAAAAGCAGTTCCTTTAACATGTTCTGAACTTGACCAGCTTGCCCTTTTATCTATTAAATCTGTATTTCTCTTAAGAAGTTTTAATGGCTGGGCTTGTAGCTCGGTTAGTAGTGCTTGACTAGCATGCAGGAAACCCTGGGTTTGATCCCCAGCACTATATATACTGGGCATGAGGATGGATATCTGTCATTTCAGCCCTCAGAAGATAGAGGAGGAGGCTCGAAAGTTCAACAACATGATTGGGTTACATATGAGTTTGACACCAACCTGGGCTACATGAGGCCATTTCTCTAGAGGAAGAAAGGGAGGGGAGGAGAAATACTTTTAGATCAATCTCCAAATACTTTAAAAACAAGAACTAAGGTAAATTGACTAACCCAACAATTTTTTTGCTTTCCAGAAATGAATTAGCAAATTGGAACTTTCTCATACAATCAGTTTTTTTTTTTTTTTTTTAGATTTTTCGAGACAGGGTTTCTCCGTAGCTTTTGGTTCCTGTCCTGGAACTAGCTCTTGTAGTCCAGGCTGGCCTTGAACTCACAGAGATCCGCCTGCCTCTGCCTCCCGAGTGCTGGGATTAAAGGTGTGCACCACCACCGCCCGGCATACAATCTGTTTTTAAAAATTATTTTGTATGTGTGTGGTACAGGGGCAGTTGTAAGTGCTGGTGAGCAACCTGATGTGAGCGATGAGAACTGAACTCTGGTCCTCTACAAGAACAAGCGCTTTCAACTTCTGAGCCATCTCTCCAGTCCCTTACATATATAATGTTTTTTTAAATGCAAAGATTGGCTGGAGAGATGGCTGTGGTTAAAAGAGTTTACTTGCAGAGGACCTGGGTTCACTTCCCAGCACTGATATAGTGGCTAACAACCACTCATAATTCCAGTTTCAGGGGATCCAATTTCCCATTCTGGTCTGCATGCAATAACACACACGTGTTGTACATACAAACATGCAGGCAACACACACATGAAATAAACCTAAAATACAAGGAGAAAGATCTTCTAGTTACAGAACACATAAATAGATTGCTTCTATTTTACTTGATTAAAACTACCAACCATAGCCAAACTGTTAGTTTAAAATGCTATCATTTTTACCTTTTAAGATTGAGGTATCCTCAAGTAACAGTGCTGACCTCCCACTCTTAGCCAAACGTAGAACATCATAATATATATAAATGTCTGTGCAGGTTGTTTGTAAGTAACCCTGAGTTTATGCTTCTCAGCACTTAGCATGATACAAACACCAAGTCTCACACCAATGAGAGGCAGGGCATTTTTAGACATCTCCTAATGAGTGACAATAGTATCTTCACAGGAAATCTGGCTGCAAAACTAACTGTGTAAAGCTCTTCAGATCATAAGTCCTGTAAGTTTCTTTTAAATTAGTGTTTATCATCTGTTTTATCAGTGTGGACTTGAATTGGTTTTACGTTTAACTGTTGTTCTGCTAACTAAAATTCTTGCTCTTTTAGCATTTTTACTAATTTGTTTTAAGGATCTGATAAGCCTTAACCACAAATCATTTGCATAAAATACTTTTAATTTACAGTTTTCTAGTCTCTGCTAGTGCTTGGTTAACATGAACCAGCTATATACTTGTTAAAAGATAAGTCACTTTCCTCAGACCTGCTGTACTTTGGTTTTTTATTTTGATTATTGAGTTTTTTTCCCCTCAAAGGTAAATGCAATCCTGTAGATAGAGAAGATATGAGACAATCCTTTTACCTAACTGGATGTTAAGAAGGTTTACAGACTACTAGTTTTCAAGAACGAAAGTAGACTATTCAATTTTAAGAGAAATTCATGTATTCAAAAAAAGAAAACACTGGGAATCCAGAGAGAGTAACAGGGCTACAGTAGGAAGTGGTTCTCCCAGTGTCATTTCCGTGTCAGCCGACTTATAAACTAGATTCCCAGCCTTTCTACAAAGTCCTGGAACAGCAGTTCTGGGACCTTAAGGCATGTCAACAGCAATTCATAGGATTCTGATCTACGTGACAGTTGAGATGCACTGTGTTATTAACAGGAAAAAGGTACAGTCTGACCGGGCTTCTAGCTACCTGGAATCACATCATTTCAGAGCTTGGAGCAGAAAGACCACCATGAGTTCAAGGCTCATCTGCGATATGTATCCAGTTCCAGGCTAGACTGGATCACAGAGACAGACCCTCTACAAAGAAAACAAACTAACTAACAAAAAACAAGCAAACAAAAAATCCAAACACCTTCCACTTCAACACACAAATATATATAAAAAAGTTAGAATTCTGGGCTGGGTACTAAGTAGCTCAGGTGGTAGAGTATTAGCCTAGCATGGACAAGGAGTTTTAATTCCTAGCATTGTGGAAAGCCAGCAACAGTGAAAAAATAAACACAGTTCTTAAGTGATCATGAAAATTTCAATTAAATAAGAATAGTTAATTCTAATTAATTAAAATTAAACAATCCTTTAAATTGTAAATTTCAGGCTTCACCTTTACTGCTTTAAAGTGCTAACTCTACCCTAACTATGAGTCTTGGTATTGTTGATTGTGGAAACATGCAATGAAATAGTGACATTTAAAGGCAACATGTCCATTGTTAAGTCTTTGAAGCCTTATGTAGCTTTTACATAATTTAAGGTTGCAAACACATTCCATACAAGCTCAGCAGGTAATCAATTAAGTAGAAATTCAAATGGATGTTTAAGGAAAACACAAATGCTAAAAGAAATTCAACTTAAAACTAACCAACTCTATCCTCACCAAAAGCAATCATTTGTTTGCTTATGTGTGTGTGTGTGTGTGTGTGTGCGTGTGTGCATGTGTCCAATTTCTCCTACCCCCTCCCCACTATTTTCCCCTCCTAACTACATGTGCTTGTGCTTTTTGTTTTTAAATTTAATACCCATTGCATACATTTAGTGCTGCCTATATATAGAACACAATGGTCTCAAAAAGGCCTGAAACTACCTTATATTTTTAGGTAGGGTCTCTTACTGGACTCCCTCATTGGGCTAGACTGGGTGACCAGCAAGCCCCTTCCAGGGATCATCCTGTCTCACCTACCCTGCCAGCTCGGGGGTTACAGCCACATGGGCCCAGATTTCAGGTGGGTGCTAGGTTATCTAGACTTGGTTCTCATTCTTGTGCAGTAAGCATTTTACCTACTGAACCATCTCTCTAGCCCTAGTAGTAGTTACTAAGATACATAGTGAATCACACAACAGGTAATAACAATGAATGGATATCATTTTAGCTATATGTTAGTAGGTAGATTTTAACAACTGCCAAAGTCAAATCCTAATTGTATGAGAAGCTCTTGGTACTTGTTTTTTCAGGGGTTCCTAATTATACAGAGCCAATAAATACAAGAATCGAAACAGAAATAATTTTAAGTGTTCAATCATGTGACAGACTCTACTGAATCTTGAACTAATCTTAGCTCCTCAAGGATCCATTTCTCTTACTTTCAAAAGTTTTCACAAATCTCAGGGTATTTTTGACTTCATATCTAAAGTACCGTATAGCAAACCTACTCCTTCCCTTTGTAAATCTGCCATTGCGTCACTGCTGCTATGTCTGGAACAGAACCTGGACCCATTCACCGACACCGCTTGCAAGTTTGCACTGTTTAGCATTCACCTGTGTCTCTGTGCTCCAGATCTAAGGGTACCTGTTCTTTCTGTTTTCTTCCTCTTTTCATAATTTACATTTGTTTATTATTTACTTGTTTATTGTGCCCCCTCTCCCTTTCGATGGAGTCTGAATCCTCAGTCCTGCATACCCAGTTTAACTCAATGTCTGGTACGGATGCACCCTACAGTATTATGTTTAACCTTCTTCCTTCAACTAAGCATACAGTACGTTCAGGGCAATCAGCTGACTCCCCGAATACCTCAGGGCTTCTGCCTTTCTGCCTCTAGAGTTTTTAGTGTGTATGTGGGGGTGGGGGAGGGGATGTGGCTGAATCACATGTTCTAGGTTAGCACTTTGCCAAGGAACTATACCTCCTACCCAGATGAAAGCCTTTAGTGAACATGCATGAGACATGAATAGTGGGAGGGAGGTTGTCAGTGACCTTTGAAGTGTAGGACTTTTTCCGTTTTGAGCCTCCTTTCTCATTCTTCCTTTTGCCTTTTCCATCTTCTACTCTATCGCCTTCCTCCTCGCTGCTTGCATCTGCCGTATTTCCACCTTCTCCCTCAGTTTCTGAAGAGCTCTGCTGCTGAATTGTCTAAGGGGAAAAAGAATCAGCCAATTACATTTTGGAAAAAAAAACAAGAACACAAACTGTGGAAACAATCACTCTGCTTAAATTTCAAAGACTTTGGCCTACTTCTAACATTTTAAAATAAAGAACCATTTTATGACAGCCAGGCATAGTGGCACACATCTCTAATTCCAGCTGAGGCTGAGGTAGGAGGGTTGCTTGTGGTCAAGAATTTGAAGCTAATCTCAGCAGCATGGGTAATCCTGATTCAATTAATGACCCAAATGACTGTCAGAGTCAATTTTTCAATGGCCACTTAACTCAGACTCTCTGGGCAAGACTTGGTACTTAATCAAAAAAACAAAACAAAACAAAACAAAACTGCTGCTATAGCCAAAGAAGAACTCTGACTTCAAACAAATGGAAGGTAAGTACTAACAAGAAGGACATTTTACAAAGATGCATAAGAGTTAAAAGCAAGGAATAAGAGTACAACAAGAGACTGTGATGCAAACTATTACCTGGTACCCAGTAAATTTCACTCCTGGGTTATTTTCAATTTCCCATAATCCTTCATTAAATCCTTTCCGTTTGTTTGACTTTCCAAACTTGTCTTTGTATTCCTTATATGGGAAAAGGTCTTTAGGACCTAGAAATGCACTGCAGAGATAGATCAGAAATAGAACTGACACGCTGACCTTCAAATACAAGGTGCTGTAATATCAAGATCAAATATGACGTCAGAGCACATTACAATAAAGTTATTTAAAGTATACAGAAACCCTCTGGGTTAAACACATATCACAAGATGCTTTAGAAACATATTTCAAGGCAATAAAATGGATATCTGAGTATGTAAAGTCAGCAACTGTGGACTGTCCAATTTTGACTTTATATTAATATTACAGATATACTTCATTTAAAATTGATTTCTAGTTACACAAGATAGAATTAGAGCTATTTACTTTGATTGTGTCAATCATTATTTTAAACTAGTATTTATGTTAATCTTACTGTAGGTAAGGGTTTGTGAGATTTATATTAGGAATTTAAATACTGGAATAAAAATTATTTAATTCTGTATACTACTTTAGAATAGTTAGCCTAGCCAAAATTATTTCTGTAAATTGCTTGGGGGGAGAACAACCCAGAAGTAGCAAAGTAAACAAAATTATATCTAATTTAAAGCTTTCCTAACTAAATTAATTATATTCAAGAAAAAGTAGTTAAATTCTGTAACTACCAGACTGGGGCACACTGAACAGAACCTTTAATATCGTGACTTGTGATCTTAATTTAGTGAGTGAAACTACTAAGGCTCACTTTGGCTGACATCCTTGAGACATTTCAAATTAAAGTTTACGTAGCTATTAATATGATAAATACCAGTTAAACTCCTATGTGTCAGGCATTGTTGCAATGGTATGGGAATAAGGCACAGCAATTGCTGCCTTCAGGAAGCACAGGTGCTGATAGTAGACCAATTAAAATGGCAAACTAAACACATATTTCTTGTATACAAAGAAGGATGGTGTCTTAGTTTCTTTTCCTGTTTCTGTAATAAAACACCCTAACAGAGCAACTTAAGGAAGGAAGGGTTGATCTGGCATATAGTTGAGGTTAACATCTACCACTGTCAGGAAGTCAAGGGTTCTGACGTAGCTAGACACATCACATCCACAGTCAAGAGCAGAAAGCAATGAGTTAACGCATGCACGCTGAAGCTCAACTCATTCCACTCATACAGTCAGAATCCATCCTAGGGAATGGTGCTCTCACAGTGGGTGGGTCTTTCTAGTTCAAATAACCAATTAAGAAAACCCCTCACAGACAAATTATTCACCTAGCTAATTTCTCACTGAAACTCTTTCCCTGGTGAGTCTAGGTTGGGCTGTTGACAATTAAAACGAGCCCATCCCAGATGGGTACATTAGGGATGACTTCTACAATTCCAGCTGTAAAGACTGGAGAAGGCATGACCAGGAAGGGAACTTCTAAGTAAAGGAGGTGAAGGCACCCTCTGTACTGTTACCTGGGAAAAAATTGTGTGCCTGAGAAACACAGAAGAGGCCAGGGCAGCTAGAGTGAAATGAGTAACAGTAACCAGTATGGACATGGTTAGAGAAGTAACAGGCTAGCGACCTGTTAGGGCCTTGGAGCTCATTGCAAAGGTATTGAGTAGTATGGGAAGCCATGCAAGGTTCTGAGTTTTGTTCATAGCACCATTTGGCTGTCATGTTGGAAACCAAGTGAAGGTTAGGTACTAGGATGTTAGCAAGAACTAACAGAAGGCTACTGAAATAAAAAATGATGGCAACTTGGGCCAGGGTGTAGTTGGTGAAGAAATGATCAAATTCAGATTTCATTCTCAGGAAAGAAACCTTGGTGGAGAAACTGGATTTGAGGCTACCTTTAAGGGCTCAGGATGATAAATAAGAAAGCTAGAGTTGTTAGTTTCTGAAATGTTACGATTTTTCTCTTGCAGAAAAAAATTTGGGATGAAGCATATTGTTAGTTGTAAAACTTGAAGTCCCAGTTAAAACATTCAAAAGAAGATATCAAGTAGGGAGCTAGAAAATATTTTCTGGGGATTAAAGAAAACTATGAGCTAGAGATAGGAATTTAGAAATCAGAAAAAGATGATACTGAAACCTTTCAGTCAACATGCTAGCAGTAATTCATAAATTCCATTTTCTGACTGGGTATAGCAATGCTCTCTCCAGATGATTAAAAAATCAACTAACAAATCTATGTGTACTAAGCGTGTTGGCACTGACAATGCACATGGGAGGTGGAGGCAGGAGTCTGAGCCCATTCTGGGCTCTGTGAGACCCTGTCTACCAGGGAGAGGAGTGTAGACCTGTTAGTTAGCCATACTCCAGGAAGATCACATGTGGTTGTTTTAAAGGAAATGCCCCCCAAAGGAAGTGGCTCTATTAGGACATGTGGCTTTGTTGGAGGAAGTGTGTTACTATGGAGGCAGGCTTTGAGGTCTCATACATGTTCAAGCCACACCCATGTTTCAAACTACTTCCTGTTGCCTTCAAGGCAAGATGTAGGACACTTGGCTACTTCTCCAGCACTATGTCTGCCTGCATGCCACCATGTCACACCATAATGATAATGGACTAAACATCTGTACTGTGGGATAATGCTCTTGTACACTGTAAAGTTTTGTCACTCATATTGGCTTAATAAAATGTTGACTGGCCAGTAGACAGGCGGGAAGCATAGGCAGGGCAACCAGACGAGGAGAATTCTAGGAAGAGATGCAGTCATAATCCAGAAACAGAGGATGCAAGATGAGAATGCCTTACTAAGAAAAGGTACCAACCCACATGGCTAAACATAGACAAGAATTATGGGTAAATTTAAGTTGTAAGAGCTAGTTAGTAATAAGCCTAAGCAATAGGCCAAACGGTTTATAATGAATATAAGCTTCTGTGTGTTTATTTGGGACTGAATTGCTGCGGGACTGTGTGGGACAGAACCTTCAGTAGGCACCTCTGAAAATGTAAGCCACCACAATTAAATGTTCTTCCTTATAAGAGTTGCTGCGGTCATGGTGTCTCTTTACATTAATAGGAATCTAAACTAAGATATCACACATCCAAGAATATTTGGGCAGCACAAATTGGTCCTGGTGGTTTAAAAAGAAAAGACACAAAGTTGAGTAGGGAAGGAGATGTGGATCCAGGAAGAGTTGGAGGAGGGGAAAGGAAATGCTCAAATACACAACCAAAAATAAAACTTTTGAGGGATGGGTAGGTTAAAGTTTTATTTGATGAACAACATGAACATGAGAAAAAGTGAACATTATATGTCTACTTCACTTTCAAGGAAACTTAACAGGAATTATTACTCTGGCCTTTGACTTTTGCAATCATTGATCTATGCATAGGAAACAACTGTGGGTTAAGCTGATTAAAGTTTGTGTGCCAGTTGGCAGGTCTTTTAGGGCACCTTTCCACTTCCACTGATTTACAGAATACCTTAAAAAAACAAATACTTACCAAGGGAATAAAAGTAAACACATAATTTTAGTAAATGGTGCATAAAGTACAAGTGAGATTTTTCTAAGTTAACTTTTGCCTTGTCCCCAAAAATGCAGCCAGATAATTTGGAACAGGTCATTCTAAGGAAATCAGAACAATGGTATGCATATAAAATAAGGTCAGGAGTGAGGTAAATAAAATATGTATCACAAAGCATATTCTATTTATAGGTAAAACATTTACTTCTAAGCTTTCTAGCAACCTAAGAAAAGGTATACAGTGTTTGTGAGATGAAAATAAGACTTGGGTTTAGCTTCTTGCCTCCTTGAGAACTTGTAACTAGTCCAGCAACACACGCATACACACACACAGAACAACAACAATATAATTAAGCCAAAATAAACTAAACTCAAAACAATACCAAAAAGCCCTAAAAGATTATTTCCTGAAAGATACACATTATCTCTCACACAAGAAAATAAATTTCTGTCTTCAGGACTTTACCCTGGTGCTTTCAAGACCAGAATGAGGTCAAGTTAGAATGGGAGAAATAGCAAGCTAAGATTCCTTTCCAACTCTGCTAACATTTAAATGAAAGTAAATGACAGAGTGTGGCAAGACTGTAAATTGTCCCCCAAACCTTCTTCTTCTTCTGCCTTTCATTAACAGATTATTACTTCTCCCATATTTCAGAACTGCTAAACTGGAAACCACTTTCCAGCTTCCCTATGGCTGTGTGCGGTTCCATGACCAAATTCTTGACAATGGAATGAGTGTAAGCAGAAGTGACTGAGGGACCTTTCTTGCCATTTCCTTACAAGTCATCCTGTTTTTCACTCTTCTCTCTTTCCCTCTCCCTAGAAGATGCACATGCACAAAGGAAACGTTAGTATTTAAATAAAGCCAATGAGCTAGGTATGCAAATGACTTTAACCTCCGCACTTAGGAGGAGAAGCAGAGGGATCTCAGTGAGCTCAAGGCTAATGTGGTCTATATAGCGAGGCTCTCACGAACAGGCACACAAGGTTAATACCAAGGAATGGTAGGATCTGAGAGAGGGTGCAACTCTTAGAACTCATTTAGCGCAAACCTGTCTATCCACCCTCACCTGTGCCCACTTCTGGATTACTGTGAAAAAAGGAAATAAACGTATATATTACTAGAATCCATATATTAACAAATGTAATTAGAAAATCTTTAAAAGGCAGTATGTTTGTTTTAGGTCTAAAGCTGAAAGAGCTAAGAGAACATAACTTTGTCCTGTAAGAATGAGTGGAAGATGCTCTCTAAACGGGACATGTACAGGGTCCCAGCAGTCAGTCAATTGCTCTAGGACTTCACAAGTGTCCTGAAAGGAGACTTGGTTTGATAACCAACACTTAAAATACAAACAGAAATGGCATTTAAAGCAAAGATGTGCTTTCAGTAATCAAGACTTCTATGAACAAAAACTTACTTTATGGTTTGGATTTGAAATGCCCCTTCTCCCCTGCTCTTAGGTTCAAACATTTAGTACCCAGACAGTGATGTTAATTTGGGAAGTTGTGGAGTCTTACTGGGTGAGGCATGAATGATAGGTCATCAGAAACGTACCTTTTACGCTATGGCCATGCCTGCCCCGGCTCGGCTTGCCTTTTCTGCATGTCCTAGTCCTAGTCCACATGTAAAAACCTAGAACCACATCTTCTTCCTGCATAGACTCCACCATGCCTTCCCTGATGTGAGGAACTGAAATCCCCCGATTTTCTTCCCAAACTTGCTTCTGTTATGTTTTGTTACAACATGCAAAAATAACTAATGCACCTTACAGTAATAAAATGTGTTGTCTGTTATTTTATAAGAGGACATAATAACTAACATTAAACAGTATAGATCACATATTAATATGTAATCTAGTGGAGTCAGATCAGAGCTGTTGAAACTTAGGCTATTTTGTTAACTTACGTTTCATGGGTACCAAAAAAGAAGATGGGATACTTGTTGGCTGGAGGCTTCACAGCTCCCTCTGGGAGTTCATCAATCTATTAAAGATAAATTCAGTTATGAAAGAATGTTGTAAACACAATAGAAACAATGTTTTAATAATTTATTGCCAATTTCAAAATAATATTAGTGTAATAAAAATTCTAAGTTTTTTCCCAAACCTAGCAAAATTCTTCTAAACATCCTATTTGGTTCTATTTAAAACTGTAAAGTAGTTATATCCAGTACAATAATTTATTGAGGCTGAACTATTCATGCCTTTTGACTCAACAGAATTACTCCTACTCTTGGAAATCTGTTCTAGTGAAATAAAGCAAAAGCTGAACTTTTGACAGGGTGTCTCTGTTGCTCTGAAGCCTGTCCTGGAACTCACTCTGTAGACCAGGCTGGCCTCAAACTCACAGAGATCCGCCTGCCTCTGCTTCCTGAGTCCAGGGAATTAAAGGTGTGAGCTACCACTGTCTGATGTCAAAAGCTGTACTTTTAAAAGTAATGACAAACATATATCTCTAGAATACATTTTAACACAGGGGGTATGAGAACTAATAATGTACTATTATGCAACCATTAGTCTGGACCAGGCTGAGTTTCTCTCTCCAACCACATAAGACTTAATAAAGATACACATTTATTATTTCACTTCCATGTTCCAGATTCTATAGCTTTTTGTTGCATATCTATCATTCCTAGTTACGTATTTGGGCAATTTCTGTTTTTCTTTTTGTAGACAGGGTTTCTCTATAGCTTTGGAGCTCGTCCTGGAACTTGCTCTTGTAGATCAGGCTGGCCTCAAGCTCACAAGAGATCAATTTGCTTCTGCCTCCCAAGTGTCGGGATAAAGGCGTACGCCACCACTGCCCAGCCATTTCCGTTTTTGTTTTTTTTTTTTTTTAAATATAGGTAAGTCAGCGCTTCTCAAGATCTACCAGTTCTTTGTTTGTTTATTTATTTAATTTTTCATGACAGGGTTTCTCTACATAACAGTCCTGGAACTCGCTTTGTAGGCCAAGCTGACCTCGAACTCACTGAGATCCTCCTGCCTCCCAAGTGCTGAGATTAAAGGTATGTACCACTACTGCCCGGCAAGATCTACCAGTTCCAAGTGCTACTGAGGTTAAAAACTTCAGATAGAGTAAGGTCAAAATTCCCTAGAACATTCCAAGAAATGGTCATTCTTCTCCTCATATCATGATACAATATGAAACTAGATGTGATTATTTATAAGCGTGCTATTTTTAATTTTGTTATGTTGAGACAGGGTCTCATACTATAACTCAGTCTTGCCTGGAACCCACTACATAGCCCAGGCTGTCCTCCAGCCTCTGCCTCCTGAATGCTGCTGGGCTTACATACAAGCAACAACAAGCTATTCTCTTTCTGTCTTCTCTGATGGCTGAACTTCTCATTTTTCAGAGACACATATTATTCAATTACAAAAATGAGTATTTGTTTACAATATTTTGTTAGCAAAATAGGCTCCAAGAATCATCAGCAATTTCCCAAAATGCTTATCTAGAAATGGTTTCTAGTTACAATACAGCTTTCTAATTCTACCTTGAACATTTCAAGCCCTGCACTGTCAAATGAGGGGCTCTGAAATTTAGGATTAACATTGTAAATCTACCTGTTGACCATGCTTTCCTCTGGAAGCTAGCTAGATATGAGTACAAGTCATGACTGTCACTTACTGGCTATGTGATCCTGGGCAAATTACTCAACTGTAGCTTCTTCATCTCTTCACATGACACACGTATTACTACTGTGACTATCAAATGAAAGGCACTTAGCATCCCTAGCTCCAGGTGCTCAATAAATAGGCTCTAGATAATTATTAATACTATTAGCCCATGAAACTTTCCAGGGGCTGTATCTTGTTTGTATGCAGGCATGTGCATGCATGCAGAGGCATGAGGCGGACACCAGGGGCCTTTCATCAATTGCTTCCCACCTTTATTTTTTGAAACATGGTCTCTCCCTGAACCTGAAGCTCACTGATTCCACTAGGCTGGGCAGCCAGCGAGCGTCACAGATCTACTCCACTAGGATCTGAACTCAGGCTTTCATGCTTCCCTATCTATAGTCATTTCCCTAGCCCCTGCAGGAGCTATATCATATTTAGAATGTTATCCCTAATACTATTGCCTAAATATAGTCTGAGAGTATCCCCCTATCGTTCATGTGTTAGAAGCTTGGTTCCCCAGTGTAGGGATATGAAGAAGTGGTAGTACCTCTACTGGAAGAAGCTCCTGGGACGTTGTCCTGGGAAAGAGATCATGGTGTTTTCACAGGATCTCTGAGTTAGTTTTATAAAAGCCAGAGCCCACCTCCTAAGATCTCTGCCACTTCCTGTCTTCTAGGAAGGATTTCCCTCACACTCTACCGCCATCTACCATTCACTGTGACTAGGGCAGCAGCTGCACCAGACTGCTGCCGTGCTGGGAGGACTTTCAGCATCACCCACAAACAGACTGGTTCACTTATCTAAGTACGACAAACAGTGCTTATCAATCTTTGTTGTCATATGATAAAAATCTACCATATCACAATGGGAAAAATCTCATGACTTTGTTAAGCAAAAAAGAAAATACTTTATGTTCATCATTGATTATAATTATATGTATGTATTTTTATAGATGGATACTAGGAAGGAATAGGAAAATATAAACATCTAAGTGTAAGGTCAGTGGTAATAAAGGAGAAAAATTCTCCATTTTCAATTTCCTTTTTGTTCTCATAATTTACAAAAGAAAACTTTTATATCAGAGGACTAAAATGACTATTATATAAATAGAAAATTTCTTGTATTTCTTTACTGCTGCTGTTTTAATCAAATCCATAAAGATCGAAGCTGGTGGTGGTGTACGCCTCTAATCACAGCACTCTGGAAGCAGAGGTAGGCAGATCTCTGTGAGTTTGAGCTAGCATGGTTTACCGTGGCTGGTTCCAGGACAGCCAGCACTACACAAAGAAGCCCTATCTTGAAAAACAAACAAACAAAAAGATAGAATCAAGTCATTTCAGTGTAAATAATTTTGCCTCATTTGTTTCTCAAATTTTAAAAAAAATGAACAGATTTTCTAATTGTAACATGTTCCAAAATTAGTCTGCTGACTGTAAACAATCTTAGAGCTAGTCAATGCATACATGAACTATGTTTTTAGATACTAGACATCAGAGGGCACAGGACTATAGTCCCCAGGAATCAGTGTTTTAAGAAGCCTCTAGGCGATTTTGACACACTCTTGTCAGTTTCTTGTGGTTCTTGTAGATGAGCCATGGTGTTTGTATTAACATAAAGTCCTCTAAATCTTCAGGCTTTTTGTATTCAGACTGCAAGCTTATTTTCCTAATTCTTTCAGAAAGTCCTGTTAAGTATGTAGCCATTTAGAAATAAATTCTTATAGAAACTGAAAACTTGCAAGCATTTTAAAAACAGGATCAAATGGGTTTGTTTTCATGTGAACTTTTAAAATTTCTTACACTACTGTGAAGCTGGTATTCTGCATGATTAAAATAAATGAACATGTAAGCAAATTACAATTCTGAGTTTTTTGCTTTTTGTTTTTTCTTTGTAGCTCTCACTCAATATCGGTTTGACTAAGCCTCTGAGTGCGGAGATCACAGGCATGCTCCACACACTTAGCTCCTCACAGCCATTTTCTCTATGTGTAACCACCTGTGCAGAGGGCATGGCGGCCACGGGGTTTCTTCTTCTATTGTTCTATTTTACTCCATCAAGATAAGGGTCTTTTACTGAACATGGAGCTCACTTGTTTTTGTTTGCTATTATTTGTTTTTATTTGGTTTTGTTTTATTTATTTATTTTTGAGACAGGGTCTCTAAGTAGTCTTGGCTGTCCTGGAACTCACTCTATACCAGGCTGGCTTCGAACTGTGAGATCTGCCTGCCTCTGCCTCCCAAGTACCGGGACTAGAGGCCTATGCCAGCAACTTTATTACTTTTATAAGTTGTAATGAAATGTATCTGATATGTGACCCCTGTGAAAGAATTGTGACCCACAGGTTGAACACAACTGGCTTAAATGACATTTGAAAGCTCAACATCTAATATAATTAGGAGGGCCTCTACTGCACTCCCAGCCTGTACCCATGGATACGGCCCTCATACAAAGAATCTTTTCCAATCAAAGGTAACAGGCAGAGCTCCTACTATCCCCGAGGATCAGCATTCAGTTCTCTGTCGACCCTTGAAATTACTCTAATAACCAAACATATTCTCCTGTGGTAACTGCATGGCACCTGATCCTATTAAAACTATCAGCCCCATTTTACACTGTCCACCGCTTCTGAGTGGAGCTACCATTGGGCCTGTGGGGTGGGTGTATAATGTCTTTTTTTCACTCCAGGCTTTGAGTAATGCAGTTAATAGTCTGCTGCCTGTCACATCTGCCCAGTATTGGGTATTTGGGCATCCCCACAGCTACACAGTAGGAATTTCTCTCTTACTAGGGGACGAATTAGTGATTAAAATGTACCAACATGAGGGTGATGTAATCATGACATGGAGATCAAGGGATTGGATTCCACATGGTGGCTAAATGTGAATAGTTTGTGTGCCCATTCATCCTGAGAGTCTAGCTGGAGGCCGAGGGGGTCAGAAGTCCTAAGGGGAAGGGCCCAGGGAAAGACACGAAGGCTCCTCCCTGGGCAAGATCTCTTCTCTTAGAAGGGACCACGCTCAGCTCTTTCACCTCACTCCTATTTCTGTTCAACTCCATCAGAAAGACTCTTCACAGCCTACTTCAAAACCACTTCCTTCCCTATCCCTTTCCCTTCTGGTTTATTGTTTTAGCACTCTCTGACACAGGAATGGATGCTTGTGCACATCTGTCTCTTGGCACTGTGACAATCTCTCTTGTCCTTCTCACGGCTGCATTCCCGCTTCATACAGCAATGCTTGAGTGGAACACATTTTAAGTTGAATCCTAACTCTACGTGCTGTGTGTCTGAAAAAGGGGGTAGAGACAGAGATGGGGACAAAGTGCTGAATGAGGGCTGGGAGACAGCCCTATATTCAAATGACAAATGGACTGAGAAAGAAATTAGGGACAGAACACCTTTCACAGTAGGCTCAAAGAATATAAATTATCTTGGGTTAACTCTAAGCAAGTGAAATATTCGTATGATAAAAACTTTAAGACACTGAAGAAAGAAACTGAAGAAGATATCACAAGATGGAAAGATCTCCTATACTCATGAATTGGTAGGATTAACATAGTAAAAATGGCCATCCTACTGAAAGCAATCTACAAATTCAATGCAATCCCCATTAAAACCCCATCACAATTCTCAGATTGAAAGGACAACATTCTCCTTCATATGGAAACACAAAAACCCAAGATAGCTAAAATAATCTTGAATAATAATGCTGGAGCTATCACAATCCCTGATTTCAAGTTGTGTTTCAGAGTTATAGTAATAAAAACAGCATGGTGCTGGCACAAAAACAGACACACTGATCAATGGAACTGAATTCATGAGATGGACATGAATCTACACACTTGTGGACATCTGACTTTTGATAAAGCATCCAGAAATACACTCTGAAAAAAAGGAAAGCATCTTCAACAAATGGTGCTGATCAAACCAGATAGCTGCATGTAGAAGAATTCAAGAGATTTGAACCTAGAGTGGCTCCCAGGAGCCCAAGGAGATGTCCCCAGTTAGTTCCTTGGGCAGCTGAGGATAGGGAACCTGAAATGACCCTATCCTATAGCAATACTGACGAATATCTTGCATATCACCAATCTGGTGATGGATGGAGATAGAGACAGAGACCCACACTGGAGCACTGGACTGAGCTCCCAAGGTCCCAATGAGGAGCAGAAGGAGGGAGAACATGAGCAAAGAAGTCGGGACCATGAGGGGTGCACCCACCCACTGAGACAGTGGAGCTGATCTATTGGGAGCTCACGAAGGCCAGCTGGACTGTGACTGAAAAAGCATGGGATAAAACCCGACTCTCTGAACATTGCGAACAATGAGGACTGATGAGAAGCCAAGGACAATGGCGAGGGGTTTTGATCCTACTTAATGTGCTGGCTTTGTGGGAGCCTAGCCAGTTTGGATGTCCACCTTCCTATATATGGACGGAGGGGGGAGGACCTAGGACTTACCACAGGGCAGGGAACCCTGACTGCTCTTTGGACTGGAGAGGGAGGGGGAAAGGAGTGCGGGGAGGGGGAGAAGGGTGGAGGAGGGGGAGGGAAATGGGAGGCTGGGAGGAGGCGGAAACTTGTTTTTTTCTTCCTTTTCTCAATAAAAAAAATTCATAAAAAAACTCAAAAAAAAAAAAAGAATTCAAGTAGATCCATACTCCTTGCCCTGCACAAAACTCAACTCCAAATGAATCAAAGATCTCAACATAAAATCAGATACACTGAACCTGACAGAAGAGAAAGTAGGAAATAGCCTTGAACATTGGCAAGAGAAAAGACTTTCTGAGCAGATCACTATTAGCACAGGCACTAAGATCAACAATTAATAAATAAATGGGACCTCATAAAACCAGGAAGTTTCTACATGGCAAAGGACATCAACATTTGTCAATGTGTAATTATTTTGTCAAAGTGTCAGCCTACAGAATGGAAAAAGATTTTTTTTATTAACTCACATCTGATAGAAAATTAATATCCAAAGTATATAAAGAACTCAAAAACTAGGTATAAAGAAACAAATTACCTAATTAAAAATTGTGTACAGATTTAAACAGAGTCTCAAAACTGGAAATTCAAATGGCTGAAAAACAAAGAAATCTTAAACACCATTAGCTTTCTTAGGGTTACTATTGAAAGAAAACACCATGACCAGAGCAAACTGGGAAGGAAAGGGTTTATTTGTCTTACGCTTCCACATCACTGTTCATCAAAGGAAGTCAGGACAGTAACTCAAAAGCAGGAACCTGTAGGCAGGAGCTGATGCAGAAATCATGGAGGAATGTTCCGCCTACTTTTCTTCTAGAACCCAGGACTAGCAGCCCAGGATGGCACCAACCACAATCAGCTGGACCTCCCTCATCTATCACTAAATAAGAAAATGATCTCCAGCCTGATCTTACGGAAGCATTTTCTCAACTGAGGTTCTCTCCTTTCAAGTATTTCTAGCTTGTGTCAAGCTGACATAAAACTAGCCAGCATATTAGTCATCAGGGAATGCAAATCAAAAGTACTTTGAAACTTAATCTTAAACCTCTCAGAAAGGCTAAGAACAATAAAACAAGTGATAGCTCATGCTGGTGAGGATGTGGAGTAAGGGGAACACTCATTCATTGCTGGTAGGAGTGCAAACTTGTATAGATAGACACTATGGAAATCAGTATGGCAACTCACCAGGAAAATGGGACTCAATCTAGCTCAAGATCCAGTTATACCACTCTTGGGCATATACCCAAAGGACACTTTATTCTACCACAGAGATACTTGCTCAAACTTGTTCACTGCTGCTCTACTCATACTAGCCAGAAATTAGAAATAACTTTGATGTCCCTCAACAGACAAATGGTTGAAGAGAATATGGCACATTTACATACTGGAGTATTACTCAGCTGTTTAAAAAGTGAATTCGTGAAATTTGTAGGTACATAGGATAGAACCAAAAAAAAAAAAATCCTGAGTGAGGTTATCTCAGTCATAGAAAGACAAATATGGTATGCATACACTTATATGTGAATATCAGTTAAGTCAATGATAACCAAGCTACAATCTGAAGAACCAGAGGTTAGTTATAAAGTAAGAAACTGGGGAGACAAATTGATCTCATTAGGAAAAGGAAACAGGCTGGGTGATGGTGGCGCATGCCTTTAATCCCAGCACTCAGGAGGCAGAGGCAGGCAGATCTCTGTGAGTTCGAGACCAGCCTGGTCTACAGAGCTAGTTC
>NC_022023.1:12202848-12205610 GCF_000317375.1 Microtus ochrogaster
AAAAAAAAAAAAAAGAAAGAAAGAAAGAAAGAAACATAAACACCAACCCAGCCACAAAACCTCTGATCTACAATGGTGTCTTGCAAGATATGCTAAGGCAATGGTGGCACAAAGTTTGTGGGAGCACCCCAATCATATTTGATTTGACTTACGGCCCACTCCATGAGGTAGAGCCTCTATCCACTGCTTGGGTGGACCTGAGACTAGATAGCCAGAGACCTAGGTAAAACCAACACAATTACTCCTAATGAGATTCTGCTATATTCATAGATTAGTGCTCAGCCATCATCAGAGAAGTTTCCTCTGCAGTTGATGGGAACAAATACAGAAACCCCACAGCCAGACATTATGCAGAGAGTGAGGGACCCTGAAACACTGCTCTAAATGGGATGTCTCCATCAAATTCCTCTTCTCAGGGCTCAGGGAAAGAGCCAGAGGGCATGGAGGACACCAGAAGGACTAGGTCCTCTAAATCAACATGATCAATATACATATGAACTCACAGAGACTGAGAAGCATGCACAGGGCCTGCATAGGTCTGCATCAGGTCCTTTGTGTACATATTATGGCTTCCAGTTTAGTATTTTTATGGGATTCCTGAGTGTGTCAATGTGTTGGTCTCTGTTTCTTGTGCCTTCTCTCAGGCTGTTTCCTTTTGCTGGTTTGTTCTGTTCAATTCCTATGTGTTAGCTTTTGTTTTATTATATTTTAGTATACTTTTTAAAAAAAATCTTTATTTTTAGGAACTTTAATAGCTCCCCAGGCAGGACTCTTAGCTGGTCCTCCTCCAGTGAAATTTTCCTAACCATAGGCACGACTTTCTAGAGTATATTTTAATAAGGTAAAGAACCTAGTGCTTTATTCTGATCTGTCAATGACCTCTCATTTTAAATAAAGATGACCATGTGAAGTTAATTGTTTTACTTGAGACACTTGTGAATCCTAGTCACAAGATATGTGACAATGTGTACTTTTTATGTCATGTAAATATTGTCATCTTTTTTGTTCATCTAAATCTCTTCTCCAATTTAGGACTATTTTTTTGCTTTCTATTTCTCTTTTGTGAAGTCAGTCTCTTATAAAAGTTATATTGTTGTATTTTGTCAGTCCAAATAAAAAAAATTTATGCTAGTAATACGAACCTTTAAACAATCTCTTTATACACGTTTTCCCCTGTAAACTGTAATGTAAATACCTCATTTAAAATTCTATCAGCAGTTATTTTAAAAATATGATTAAAATAATGTTTATACAATTAAGTTATTTATTGTAGTCCAAAATGAGATATTTAGTGCTTTCTCATCCTGCCCTCCCGCCCCAGTCTGTATTAACCTGCCCACTTCTCTTCATCAGGTTGTAGGGTTTGATTTAATAAATTAGTAACTGCTTTTCTTGTAGTTACGTTGAGGGTAAACAGTCCTAGGTAAACAAACAGGAAGAAGACAAACACCAAGAGACAGGATGTGAACACAAAGCTACCCAAGTGTCAGTTTTTGTTGGAGATGCAAAATAAAAGATAGTATGTTCCAAAAAGAGGTCAAGAATAAACTTCCCATTTGGGAAGAATATAGTCAAAATCCACATAAATTTTACTCTAGCATAACAAACAAGGTGGAGAAGATCTCTGGTATGCTGTGGCTCTCCTTTGCCCTTTCTCCAGGACTTCAACTAATAAAAATAAGGTCCCTTGAGAGCCCAAGGTATGTCTTCTAGATCTTTAGATGATTCGAATCTATGGAATCCTTGAGAAAGGCTGAAGGCAGAATCATTTGGTTAGGTACTCGGATGGCAGCATGAAATTGAGGGTGACAGCCAAGAATTCCTGTAAAGAATGCCAAACTCCATGGCTCACCCACAAGACTGTCTGGGATTTAATTAAATCCTGTCCAAGAGGGCCATCTGGAGGTAAGGCAGCGACTGCAGTGGAAAAACAAGCTGAAAACACTAAAAGATGACCAGGGAAAAGACCACTGACAGGATGTCCATTACTCAGGGGCTGAAGATGAGGTCATCCCAGGAAGGCTACTGCTTTGAGAGTTGTAGGCTGCTTTTAAAATGGTACCTAGTGACTCCATTCCCGAGTCACTGCTGTGTGTGGAATCTCCCTCCTAGGCTCCTAGGGACTCCATCCCTGAGTCACTGTTGTGTGTGAAATCTCCCTCCTAGAGTGCAGGCTAAATCTAGCTACAGACTAGTAATGAAGAGCACATGACGAACGTGATTGTATCCACTTCTAGGTTAGTCAGGACAGTGACTTCTGCTGTGCTATAACCTGTTCTATCTAGCCCACAAGGTATGGGAAACGCAGGACATTCTCAGACTGACAGCTGTGAAGAAATGAACTCATTAGGTCAACAAACCATTCCTTCCAACTACTTATACGTCTTGAAAGTGGATCTATCTTCAGACCAAGCCTTAAGATACTGGGCTCTTCTGAAGAGTCAGAGTCAAAGACTCCACACAGACAGAAACTATGAAATAATAAATGTGTGCTGTTTTAAACTAAATTTTACAGAAATCTGTTACGAAGGTATTTAATTTGGAATAGTAACATATAAAATAGATCAGTAAGTAATATCATGAAGACAATTAGGGAGTCATTAAGAAAAAGTTGCAAGGAACCCACAAGCAAAGAATCGGCTTTAAACAGTTGCCTCAACTAGGCAGCAGAAACAAAAGTATACAATGGAAAAAAGAGAGCATCTTCAACAAATTGTGCTGGCAAAACTGGATGTCAATCTGCAGAAGAATGAAAATAGACC
>NC_022023.1:12208554-12213422 GCF_000317375.1 Microtus ochrogaster
TCTCTGTCTCTGTCTCTCTCTCTCTCTCTCTCTCTGTCTCTCTCTCTCTGTCTCTGTCTCTCTCTCTCTGTCTCTGTCTCTCTCTCTCTCTCTCTGTCTCTCTCTGTCTGTCTCTCTCTCTCTCTCTCACACACACACACACACACACACACCCTTACCTCTTCTCATGAGCCGCCTGTATTTTCACTTATTCTATTAGTGATCTCCATGACTTTAAATGCCATCTATAAACTGTAAGTCTCATCTTATAACCTATAAATTGATGAGTCTCATTTTGTAAATACCCAAATGTCAGAGCTTTCTGAGCCTAAGATCACATATGGAGATCGTATTTCCTAACCTGCTGATTACTGCCCAAATAACAGCATCACCATCTACTCAGCTGTTTCCTACCAGACACTGGGAAGACACTGTTGATTTAATTTTCTTCAAAGGTATTTCACCTTGGTGACCACTAACTTCTTCCAATTATACTGCTAAGAAGCATCACCAAACAAGCCACTTCTTTCCAAGTCCACTGTTCTCCCCAGTCCTTGTTAATCATCTAAGGCCCAAACTTTCACAAGTCTCCAGAAAGGTCCTTCCATTCAACATTTCCAATTTTTACCCTGCCCAACTGTGTACCCAGCTTCAATCCTTCAGTTCCTTAAGATAAATCAGACTGTCATTTGTCTGCTTGAAAATCCCCAATGACCTTTCACCCCCCAAAACACTCTAACTAGGTTAGAGATCTAAGATCCTATATAAGAAGGCTCTGATCCGCCTGGCAGAATGTCACCTGCAGGGCAGTCGCATGAGCTTCATTCACCTACTTGCTCGTGACTATTCAACCTCTCTGCTGCTTCTCCTTCAGGAGCCGTATGGATTTCTCCCACAGAATAAAATCTGCTGAAACACTGCCATTTTCAGATTTGTCTTCCCTCGATCACGCAGACACATACACCCCCTCATGCCTGACTCCTCAGCGTTACATCATAAGCACCCTCTTAAGCGTGCTTCATCTCCTGTTCTCTTATGATTACATTACGTGTGATTTTGCTGGCTTATCCACAAGTTCCTTCCACACTAAAAATGTCACAAGAACAGAAACATTTTCCATACTGTTCAGTGTTTAATTCCTAGCACCCTGAACGAGGTTTAGTGTGGTGGTTAATCTTGGTTGTCAACCTGAGTACATCTGATCTGGTATCAACCAAGCAGCTGGGCACTCCTATGGATTTTCTGGATTGGATTAGTTGAGGTGGGAAGGCCCACCCTAAATCTGTACATCTTTTGGTAGCAGTCCACCTGAAAGGACATGGAAGAAGGAGGCTTTCCTTTTTGCCTGGTTGTCCTCATTCTCACTGGCAAGTTCATCTACCCTGCTGGTGAGGCATTCCTTCCCTAGTAGTAGAACCGACTTCTTTGGGATTCCAAGATAGAATGCAGAACAGCAGCTCTCTATGATTCCTTGGGGACTCTAGCACCAGACTGGGACTGCTGTGAATCCTGTCTCATGGACTAACAACTTCTGGATCCTTGGCCTACTGGGGAAGAACCATTATTGAATACTTGGACCACAAAGTGTAAGGCACTCTAATAAATCCCATATATATAAGCTGCATTTCTAGTCGTCTAGAGGTAGAGACATATGTACTATGGAAATTACAGATGCTGAATCAGAAAAACACACAACATTCAATTTACAATATAAATTGCATTCCTAAGTGCTGGACCCTTACATAATCTGTTGAAATAAGAGCGGCGGGGCTGCTTCCCCAGCACCCGGCCGCCTGCACGGCTAGCTTTATACCCGAAAATAATTACACGAAAACTGTATTCTTTTAAACACTGCCTGGCTCCAATAGTTTCAGCCTCTTATTGGCTAGCTCTTCCTGTTAAAGAATCTTTTTTGGCCGGGCGGTGGTGGCGCACGCCTTTAATCCCAGCACTCGGGAGGCAGAGGCAGGCGGATCTCTGTGAGTTCGAGACCAAGCCTGGTCTACAGAGCTAGTTCCAGGACAGGCTCCAAAGCCACAGAGAAACCCTGTCTCGAAAAACAAAAAAAAAAACAAACAAAAAAAAAAGAATCTTTTTTGAATCATACCATCAGCAATATGATACTTATAAATATTTTAATTTCCGGCATTCCCATAATATTAGTTCGCATTTCTGTGAGCACTTTTCTTATAGGTATTATACTCATAGGCATTATATATTTCTTCAATGAAATGGCTGTTTGTGTAGTTTTGTTCATTTTTCTATTGAGCTGCCTGTCTTTGTTTACTTGATTCATTATATACACTAGAGCTTTATAGGTTCCATGTGTTGTGAGCATCCTTTCCCATCTGTGGCCTACCCTTGAAACTTCATTATGGAATTTTTAAAAAGTTGATTTTAATGATCTCAAATTTTACCAATCTTCCTTTTATAGTTTATCTCCTCGGTGTCCTCAGACATCCTGAAAAAATCCCTTCAAACAGATGCTTGGTTTTACATAGATGCCATGACAGTTAACTCATCTGGATATCTAATATGATACTGACCTTGACTGTCAACTTGGTTAGAATTAACTGCGCCAGAGAAGTGAGTAAAGCACTTCTCTGGATGCTTGAGGGCACTCTCAGATATGGCTAGACTACGAGGCCCTGACTCAGTCAACCAATCGACTGTTGGGAGGGAATGAGATTGTACAGGTGTGGGCTAGCTAGAGGACGTGGGTAACTGGAGGCGTGCCTTTGAAGGCTCTAACTTAGCCCCTCCCCTATGGTGCTGCTTCCCACTGCTTCCTGGCCACAAGGAAGTAAGTTTTGTTCTATCATGCCCTTTCTACTATGATGTTCTTCTTCCTTCAGACAAAAAGAAACAGAACCAGAGGACTATGGACTTAAACATCTAAAGCTATGGGCAAAAACAAATGCTCTTTAAACCAGTTTGGTTATTTGTCAAAAACAAAACCAAAAAACCCTAACACATGCACATGACTGACGAAGCATGCCAGTTTTACATGAAAACACTCCTGTCTGTAACCTCACACTGCCGTCTACTGTGGATTTCACCAGCTAGGGACCAGTTTCTCGACTCACTTTTATGTTTTGCTATCTTATAAAGTTTCATCGTCTTATTCTTGTTCAGAAGTGTTTTGTCTTGGCCATCTGCTATTTTACATACATTTCAAAAAATAGAAACAAAAATAAAACATAATAATATTAGCAATTAGACTAAAATATATCTAAGATAGATGTGTAGAAAGTTATAGATATTTAAAGGCCTAAATAAATAGAGAAGTAAACTACACTTATGAAAAAGAAAACCACACTATTGTAACAATTCTTCCTATATTAACCCATAGAGGAAACTTAAATCCAATTAAAATCCAAAATCCCAACACAGTTCACTGATTGAAAACATTCAGAATTATAAGTCTAAGACTTTAACAGCATGTTTTGTAAAACATGTTCAACATCACCTCGTTCTAAACTCATGCCTTTCCTTTAAAGTAAGTCTGACCTTTCCTGATAATCTCGATTAATCTGCTCTGTCTTTTGGAATTATGTTTCAGGAAGTTGACTTTGTCACAGTATACTTCATTAATTAATTACCACTTTCCCTCTAATAATTTATTTTTGTTCTTGTTTTTCTTTTTTTCCTTCTCAAAGTCTGGCTTCTATTTGGCTATTTTCTGTCGCATTGACTCTATAAGTTATCTGGGGTGTTTATGGATTCCACTCTGGCTTTTCTTATTTTATGTCATCATTGTTAACATTCTATTTTTCTTAACTGAGAAAAACATTTTAAGGAGCACAGATGTGGGTAAGATGCCGGGAAGAATGGCTTTCGATGGAGATAAAGCACAACACAAAGGAACACAGAGCCTCTGGGCAAGGAAGAAACAAAGCAAAGTCCAATGAGAGAGATACCCTACATAATTTCAGTTTAGAATTATAGCAGTTACCTTACATCGCTCTGGAAACAAGGACATGTGCACTAAATGATAATAGACATATATCGGATCTCTGTGAGTTCGAGACCAGCCTGGTCTACAAGAGCTAGTTCCAGGACAGGCTCCAAAGTCACAGAGAAACCCTGTCTCAAAAAACCAAAAAAAAAAAAAATAATAATAATATATAATTCTACTTATAGGAGATGCTTCGACAATCACATGCATAGACACAGAATGTAGAAGAGAATTTGCCAGGGGTCAGCAGGCAGGAAATAGTTACTGTTTAAGGAGCATAAAGTTTCCGTTTTACAGGAGAAAATAAGTGCTAGAGATGGACGGAGGTGATATTACATTACTAAACTGCACACTTGTGCATAGTTATTAAGCTGGTATATGCTCTATTAACAAGAAGCTGATACAGGAAAACTAATAAAAGTTCTAGGCCAGCCTGAGCTACATAGTATAAGAAACATTAAATATCAATTTTTCTATCAAACACTGTAAAACTTGTGTTTCAGACAAGGAACCCAAGTCTTTTATCTCCCCCTCCTGTAAGACTTTAATGCAAATTTTAAAATCACTCCCACTCGGTAAAACCTTTGTTTACACAAAGAACATGCAGCATTCTCAGAACTTAATAAATTAATAATAGCAAAATCCTATCTAAAGAAACAAGATATAGTTAAGATGGTTTTATAGTATGTGTATTATACCATAACTTAAAAAAACACAATTACAACAAGCACACATAGTTCACTCTAAGTCTGAATTATCTTTTTTCCATAAACATTTTAGTTTTTCTAATTAAATGATTCATGATATTTAAAATTATATTTAATGTGCCGGGCGATGGTGGCGCACGCCTTTAATCCTAGCACTCGGGAGGCAGAGGCAGGCGGATCTCTGTGAGTTCGAGACCAGCCTGGTCTACAGAGCTAGTTCCAGG
>NC_022023.1:12213522-12235856 GCF_000317375.1 Microtus ochrogaster
CAGCCTGGTCTACAGAGCTAGTTCCAGGACAGGCTCCAAAGCCACAGAGAAACCCTGTCTCGAAAAACCAAAAAAAAAAAAATTATATTTAATGTGTGTGTTGTGTGCCAGCTAGGTGTTAAAATAATCATGTGTGTGTATGTGTGTATGTGTGTGTGCTGTGTGCCAGCAAGGCATGTGTGTGCTGCCAAGGAGGCCAGAAGCTGATATCAGATCTCCTAGAGCTGGAGTTATAGGCAGTTATGACCCACCCAGTGTGGGTACTGGGAATCAAATTTGAGTTGTCTAGAAGAGCAAGCATTCTTACCCATTTAGCCATCTCTCCAGTTCAAGTCATGATTTCTAAATCAGAGTCAAAAACCAGAGTGATTTCCTTATTTACTTTCATTTCTTCCTCTGTGTCAGACAAGTGAACAAAGAGCACCAATTTTAATAAAGCACTTCCTGTTAACTGACTGTAATTATACACTTCAATTTTCTCATCTTCAAAATAACAACACTGGAAGTCATCTTAAATCGTACATTTCAGAAAGTACTACCATTTTACCTTCAAGTACTGCCTGCAGGAAGGGAAGAAGCAACAGAACAAACATAAAAGTGGGCTCATTCAGGATTTAGTGATCTCTCTCTACAGAGCTTTATTTAAATGCCATTTTATTGAAGGGATTGTCTCTGAATACTCTATGTAACACAGAACATCTTCCCTGCACTCCTCAGTCCTGGTAGCACATAGCATCTCCTCTCGGCTATTTACAACGCTGGGAGACAGGGTCTTCTGCCAGATTCCCATGTGTAAACAAACCCTGCTTCTAGACCAGGGCCTGGAGCATGGGCACTCAATAAACAGCTGCTCAATGAAAAGATGGATAAACATGTAGTGATAATATTATTTGTATTTTAATAAATAAACCTTGCCTGAAGATCAGAGTGCAAAGCTAAGTCACTAGAGGCCCAGGAGTGGTGGCACACACCTTTAATCTCTGGACTCAGGAAACAGAGGCAGATAGACCTCTGTGAGTTCAAGGTCATCCTGGGCTACACAAGATCTCAGAAACAGATCCAGGTGGTGGTACTCACACCTTTAATCCCAGCACTAGGGAGGGGGAGACAGGAACAATATGGCTGGGCAGAGAGGAATACAAAGGGGAAGAGACAGGAACTCACTGGAGTGTGGAGTCAGGTTTGGTGGGGACACAGCTACAGCATAGTTTAGGCAGTCTGAGGATCGTCCCTTCAGTCTGGGCATCGGTAGAGGTAAAAGGTCTCTCTAGTGACTTACTGCTGTCTCTCTGACCTTCAGCTTTAACCCCTGTATCTGACTCTAGGTTTTGGTTAATTAAGACCAACTAGAATTCTTGCTGCACTTGCATTGCTAGAGGCAAAGCACACACTATATTGGCTTAAAGTAAGAATGGGAAGTAGGTTTTGAGCTTATCAATTACTATAATTTGGCAACTTGGAGGAGATACTTAGGATCTCTCTAGACTTTAGTTTTCCCATCTGTAAAAGGAGGGATAGTAATATTTATTATATAGGGTGTCTGTGCAGATTAATGGCACATAAATACTATATAAAAGTTTCAAGAGTCCTCCTTTAAACATGTTTCTTCTCTCACATGCACTTATTTTGTGTGTGAGTGGTGATATATAAGGTGTTTAAATAATAAACGAGAGACCTTCGAGAGATCTTGCCCTTCCATGACGACCGTGTAAGTTGTGTCTGATTATTCCTCGCTCCTCCATTCCAGTCCAGTTAGGGAATCTGTGTTGGACCCACACAGCCCCAACACAGGAAAAATGGTCATTTCTGGGACTGGATTCTCTCCTTCCACAGTCTGTATTCCACAAACTTGCCTTGGAGACCTGTCAGTTTTGTGAACCTAACAGTCCTTATTTTTAATCACAGGTTTAGCACTGTAAACTCAAGCCAACTCCAGAGCCTCAATATCAGTCAGGGAACATTATATAGTCAGACCGTAAATAAATATGTAATTACCAAATACATGGTGCTTATTAGTCAGTAAGTCACACACATGAAATTATAATAGCTTCAAGGTAGTTACAGATATAGTCAAAAATTAGAAGGAAGGTGAACGTTGAAAAGTTTCAGTTTGTATTTTAAAACCATTTGAAAACAAGGAATCTATAGGCCTGGATGATTAAAGTATCTAACAGAATACCAGCTTCATTCCTTATATTTACACAACTTTCATATAAGATTGCAGCTGTATCAAAATACAAAATTCAGGAATGTAAGTAAATCATCATTTTCTAAAACCCAACAATTATTCCATATAAACACAGAGAATACACAACAGATTAACTTCCTTTGGCCTAGCAGACCAAAACTATGCTTTTAAATCAGTAAAAACTGATTTATTGGTAGTCAACCTAATTTTACACCAAATTAAATATAAAACTATCAGGCTGCATCACATGTAGAATTATGGTTTGGTTAAAAAAGTTCTGGTGTGTTTCTGGGAATTAGTATTTATTTTTACTGTCGAATATAGCAAAAGCAAGGACAGCGAACAACTGCTGAGCGAACCGACGATTGCGCATTTCCCAGAGTCTCCATCTGCAGAACCAGTGAGTCAACCTTGTTATGTCAGCCAGTGAAGGTGACAGTTTTACTTTGAAAACAGCTGGTCTCATACTGAAAATCAAAGACAGGTAGAGGGAAAACTCATTTGCAATGCATTATAATATGGGAATTCAAAAAACTAACAGAGAATTTATAATACTGTTCCCTCTAAAATTAAAGATGTCATCAGTACAAAGTTTCTACTTCAGAATCAAAAAAGGAGAGTTCTAAAGCTGAGTTATTTTCTGACATTCCTGCCTACATAATTTTTTAATCTTCTGTGAAACTTATTTTTATATGTGCTAACCACTATTGAACCAATTTTTTAAACAACTTTAATCTTAAGCATTATTTTGCATTAGAAACTTACTACTATGTTATCAAGAATTTTCCACTGCCGATATAAGAAATGTTGTTGCTACCACTGCCTGTACCATTCTGTGGAGACTGGACATCTCCAATTCTGGGTAGCCTTAAACTAGTAGCAGAATTTTCATGAAGCTTGAGCCCCAGTGACCAAATGGAAAGGCTGATTTATTCACTGGCCCATCTGCGCGTCAACATGGTCATGTATCTTGCCCCCACATCCCCAGTTCTGAAGCTATGGGGAATCTCTAGAAATGGTTCATTACACTTGGGAATCTTACAATGGGAAGTCCCCACAATTCCCATAAGCTAGTGCCAAAATGATTATTATAAAATTACAAGGAAACTGCTGAAAAAACATACCCACCAAGCCATACAAGCATTTACTGAAGTTTTTACTAGGGTTCTTGTATTATGTAAGTAGAGTTTGGTACAGTCATTTAGTATTTCTTTCATGCATAGTTTAGCAGTGAATCCCTAGGGAAAAGATTTGCAACGTTATCACCCTTCTTACTGTCACCCAACCTAACAGACTTGAACAGCAGCAGAGTGAGGGCTTGTATATCAAGGCTTCTCTGAATATCACAGGCTTCCTCATTGTCAGCAAGATGTCGTCCCACGAGTCTGGACTTGTCTTTCTTTTCCTCTCCTCCCTTCTTTCTTTCTTCCCTTCCTCCCTCCCTCCCTTCCTCCCTTTGTCCTATGTGGCTCTCTGTTATCAGTTATTTACCAGACTGACTCAATCAATTCTTATTTGGGTAGGGGAGAGATAGAAAAACATCATTTACTGACTTTTTTAATTAAGTTGAAAGATTACCATACAGATGGCAGGGATTCAGGAAAATGCTCTCAGGGTCAGAAATGCAGGCCAGTGGTAGAATCTATACTGGCCAGTGGTCCGTCTTACAACCTAATTAGTAGTCCAGTGGTAGAATCTATACTGGCCAGTGGTCAGTCTCACAACCTAATTAGTAGTCCAGTGGTAGAATCTGTACTGGCCAGTGGTCAGTCTCACAATCTAATTAGTAGGTTCCGGAAGATTAGAAACTCCTAATTAACCCACCTCATGTTTGGAGAGTACCTGTTCTCTCCTATACACAAAGATTTTCAATCCTTCACATAAATCAATAATATTGTGCAGTTAACTCAGAAATGATTTTAATAGTTCTCTGATTTCTGTAAATGCACAACTGCCTTACTTATTTTATATTTCCTAGAATCAAAGGGCTTTTAAAGAGATAAACTAGAGAAATATAATACAAACCAATATAATTAATGTTCTGATTTAAGATTGCCAGCATCACAGATGTAGGATAGATCGATCGATCTACCTACCTACCTACCTACCTACTTACCTACCTACCTACCTACCTATCTATCTGACTTTCTTACATACTGCCAAATGTTTCTTCAGTCCTTTCATCTAATGGCACAATTGATACATTTTTGAAGCATTCTTAATGGTCAGGGATTAAGACAAATGGGAGAGTGTTTGCTTAGGAATCCTGAGGCCCTGGGTTTGATTTCCAGCACCCTATAACTGCTCATGGTAATGAATGTTCATAATCCTAGCACTCAGAGGGTATACACTGAGAGATCAGAAATTTAAGGATATTCATTATTTTAAAGTGGATTTGAGGTCAGTCAGGGAAATATGAGACTGTTTTAAAACAAGAACAAAAATAAGAAATTTATTGTTAATTTTGAGTATATTTCTTAAGCTACAGTAGTATTATATTTACCTTACCCTATTATCAAGATACATACGTAATATGTACACTCTCAGAGATAATCAACTTAATCATAATTAGAAACTTAATTCAAGCAAATGTGTGCATTTGAGCTGACAGATTATTTATTTATTGGTGCTGAAGATAGAACCTAGAGCCTTACGCGTGCTAGACTTTAAAAACCAAGCCATTATTCTGAATGATTAGGAAGGAAATGGGTGTTCTTTTTCTCAGTTAGTGAACATGTGGGAGCCGAAACTTCTCTGTTAAAGCGATGCTAGTAACACAGATCCAAAGTTCTAAAGTGCATACATACCCCATGACCCAAAAATACAATTTCTAGAGACTCATCCAAAGAGAATAACTAATGACCTAGCAAAAAGAATGTTTCTGAATCTTGTTCTATAGTTATAAATTTGAATAACCTATGTCATATAACAGGAACTATAATCATTTATAACCATACTAAATGCATACTCATGTTGGTTATAACTGGGTACAGGGATATTAATCTTTCTATAATGAATATTATTCACACAACATAACTTTTTACTCAGGAGAAATTAGTATCTACAGCATGAAATTCAATGCACTTTCTTTTTAAAAAGCTGATAATAGTTCAAATCATTTATAGTACTAAGCTAACTGTATCAGATGAAAATCCACCTTGCAAGAGTCCTGCTTTGCCTCTCATGCTGGACTGTTGGCATTAAAAAAAAAATCTGTTGGTGTTTATAAAATACAGGCCTCGTGGTGGTGGTGGTGCCACTCCTTCAGGAGGCAGAGGCAGGCAGATCTCTGTGAGTTTGAGGCCAGCTTAGCCTACAAAGAAAGTTCTAGAAGAGCCAGGGCTGTTACACAGAGGAAACCCTGCCTCAAAAATAAATAAATAAATAAATAAACAAATAAATAAATAAAGTGATGACTAACTAGAAAGTAAAAATAAAAGCACACAAAATTAAGTCTTGATCTAAAATAATTAAAATTATTTTCACATTCTTTTTTGTTTGTTTTGTTTTCAAGACAGAGTTTCTCTGTGTAGCTCTGCTGTCCTGACTCACTCTACAGACCAGGCTGGTCTCAAACCTCGTGATTCTACTGCCTCTGCCTCCTGGGTCCTGAATTAAAAGCGTGCATCACAAAATGTCATGTTCACATTCCTACTCGGAATTTCTTTACCTGTTTCACAAGTGAAAGTCGGCAACCTGCTAGCAGGGCTTGAAGTGACCAGAAAAGCATTCTGCCAAGGCCTATACCTATAACCACATCAAACAGACTAGGTTTTGATCTGACTTTTGAATATTCTTAACAATAGAAAACTTTCTCCTGTTTACTAGCCTAACTGCTTTAATACTAAAGGACACTTCCAATAAAGTTGTCTATAATGCTAAACTATCAGTCACCTTACAAAAGAATCATAAATAGTATCTTACAGTAGAGACTTCATGACAGAGAATTAACGCACATATTGGTATTAAGGATAAGTTGCCTACTTGCTCTCAGTTTATGTAAAAGAAATGAGACAATCTGCCCGTTTCTTGGCAAGGTCAATGCAGTCTCTGGGGAAGAGGCTTCTTCTACCTGAAGACAACTTCTCTGGATGCATGCCAAGGTAGTGAACATTATGGACATCTTACTTCATGTTGAGATTTAAAAGAACTTAAATTCTTGAAAATATGAGGCCTGCTTTCCAGAAATAAAGTCTTATGTCTCATACCTTATTGCCAAAAGCAAACAAACAAATATAGGACCATCACCACCTGCACAGTGCTCCTGTGAGGGAACCCAACTGTTCCAAGAACGTTTACATTAATAGATTATAAAATACATTTTATTTATGCTTTTAACTAAGTGCCACAAATTTTATCTGAATTTTGAACTGTACCTAGCACTGTGCCTGTCACAGAACAAAATTTCAGTAAGAGTTCGACACCTCACGCAATACAGGAGGGTGAGGTAGCACACTGCTGTAAAGTTCCATCACGAGAGGCTGAGACAGATCTAGAGCACCATCAAAAGTGATTTAGTGAGAACAGAACGGAAAGACAGATGCGGGCAAACAAATGAAGCTGCAGTCAGAACTGAAAGGAGACCAAAGAGAAACTTCTAAAGTAGCAAATGTAATCTCTCTTTTGTCTTTCTGTCTTCCAATACCTGGGGATGGACCCCAGGGCTTCACACTGCTAAATGAGCACTAGCACCAAGTTCAATCTCTAGCAGCAAAAGGAAAGCAAAACTGAAAACTAAAAATGGTGAGATCGAATCCAGGTAGCTCACAGGATCAGTTGTGTGAGAGGGCACTTTACCACATCTGTCCCAAAATGTGTTTCTAAAAATGAAGGTAGAATCCCACTACAGTGCTCAACTCTTACACGTGCAGCCTGGTAAGCGTTCCTGTGAGCTCTAGCTTGTCCAGCACCAACAGACAAAGGCACAGAATAACTGCAGGGCTTCTCCCCACTGCATGAGATCTCCACCGCCAGGTCTGCTTGGTTCTCAGTATTATATAAACAGATTTATACTCATTATACTGTCACGTCTGGCTCCTTTCTCTCAACTTTCCATTTTTTGGGGTGGCATCAGTAACACAGGACAGTTGTCTAACCATTCTCCTGTGGGGGGACACTGGCTGTTTCCACTAGTCTATTATGGGTAATTCTCTTCCTACAGACACTTTTATACAGACCTTTTGGTGGACATAAACACATTATTATTATTATTTGGTTCTATAACAACAGACTGCTATGTCACAAAGTAGGTTTGTGTTCAGTTCCAGTAGATGAGGCCAGAGTTTGGAAATGAGAACAGTGTTTTAGAGTTCACATAAAGATGTACTGAAACTTTGGGGGGAGGGGTGTCTCGGTGTGTTACCCAGACTGGCCTTGAACTCCCGCACTCAAGCCATCCTCCTGGGTAGCCTCCTGAGTACTGAAACTAAAGACTTGTGAAGACTTGGGCTAACATGCCTGGAAATAACTTGGGGGTGTGGGGGAATATTATTTTAAGGTGTGTTACTTTTCTTTTTATGATGCGTTTATTTAACTCTGAGAATCTGTGATTCTTTGTCTAAAACAAAAAAAGTCCTACTAAAGAGCTGACCAGCCAATAGGCAGGCGGGCTGGCAGGCTGTAGTTTAAATAGGACTCTGAAGAGAGGGAGCAGCAATGAGAGAACAGGGAGGAGGGTGTCAGGGCCAGCCATGGAGTCAGAATGAAAGTAAGAAAAGGAAAAAGGCCAGGGGCAAAAAGAAATCGGGACAATTTAAATTAAGAAAAGCTGGCAAGAAACAAGCCAAGCTAAGGCCGGGCATTGCTAATGTGCTAATGTGAGTGATTTATTTGGGAGCTGGGTGGTGGGCTCCCCCAAAAGTCAAAAAAGAGTAAAACACAACAATGAGGAGGGTGGACACTAGGGATAAAATTCGGGGCCTCATGCATACAACGCATAGGTTTACTACTGAAGTCCGTCATATCAAGGTTTTCAACTGAAAAAGCTCCTGAACTGAAGCACACGGTCTTGGAGGCTATTCTCTGTACCGGGTAACACAGGGTGCTCATAACTCATACCCAAGGTGCATAGGGGTGTGTGGCAGGAAAAGACTATTCTAAAAAAGTCAATTTCACTATAATTTAATATAAAAATTGACATTAATGCCCTTACTTAGCCTTACTGTGGTTTACTGCCATTTGTGAGAGCTTGGTTGAACAGAATCACTGAGAATTTAACTCAACTAGCTTTCACCAAACAGACAAATGACTAAAAACTTCTACACAGATAATATTAATGAATACAAGCACACAGCTTTAAAAAATGGCTCAATTGGGATGTGTAACCTAAAAAACAAAACCTCTTTGGAAGATTAAAAGCTGTGACCAGTTGATCAATTGGGTCCCACAAGTAGCAGGCCAAAAACATTCTAAAAACTATGGCTTAATAAAAATATGGATTTTTTTTACATTACTGTTAATACCTCGACCATGAAAGATTTGAACTCTAAAATACCCTCATTTCACGTCATTCCCTTTGGATCATATTCATGTTTATTTTGTAATGTACATAGTAGTAGTATAAAACAAGAGGTATATACAATTTTAAGGTAAATTTACATATATGAGGGATGCATACTGAAATTTTACCAACAGGATACTCAGTCAAGAGTTCACATCCTTGTTTAGCGCACTTTAACTTTTTAGTTTTAAGCTAGCAAGCCTTTATACACAGATGAATCTCTAGTTTCTAAAGCCATATACAATAGTCCGCAGAAATGTCTAGCTGCCTTTAATGTTAAAATAACAGAGGCAAACAGTAGGAGAGAAGGGAAGAGGACAGGACTGGCCAGGGAGAGACACGAGGGACATTTCCTAGTTACTGGTACTAGTCTCTATCTCAGTAGGTACTTTTTATTATATCTGTGTATATATTAGTCAAACTCAGTGAATGTACATTTATGCTTCCCTTATGTAAATTTTACCACATATGGAAAAATTCATTAAATATGCTGACCTCTAGTTAATGACAAGCATATGTAAGAGTAAATTATAATAATGTCTATAACTTACTTTGAAATATATCACATTAAAATAGACTTCTGTATGGATAGAGGAATTGATATATGAACAGATATGTGATAAAACAGTATAATTAATAAAAAATGTAGGTGAAAGATACATGGATGTTCACTGAATAATTGAGTATCTCTGCAGTTCTTCATGGTAAAATAATTTTCTCAACACATCTACTAAAGAGCTGAAAACTGACAGACATTAACTTAAAATGGTACAGTGGTAAAATGTAAATTATAAATCTATCATGGAAAAGGTACGAATATTTAAGCACGCTACTTTGGGATACAGCAGTTCCTTATCCTCAAGGTGAGTCTCAAGACTCACAGTGGAATGGGCACAGTACCATAGCCTATAAACACTGGGGTTTTCCCCTTGAAATATACATAACCATGAAAAAATGAAACTTATAAATTAGGTTAAGAGACTAACAATAAAGAAAAATTGAAACAATACATTGTAATAAAAGTTACTTGAATGGAGTCTTTCCCTGCCTCCCAAAATACTGTATAGCTGCACTGCACTTCTGAACTGTGGGTAATAAAAACACAGATAAAGGAGACTAATAAACTCTTTATGTAGTGAGAATTATCCTTATTTTACAGACTACTAAACTGAAATTCAGAAAGACTATAGAAGTAGACCAGACCATTAAAAGTCAAGGCCAGGCAGGAATGGAAGACAACTTTTCCAGGTCCTGGGTCCTCTGGACCCACATTTCTCACTAGGTGCCACCCTGAACCAAGCATCTTCCTTGGTTCTTCCCGTCCTGTACCGACCAGCTCTGACTTCTCAGAAGCTCCCTCCTCCAAGACCCAGCTTCTCCTGCTGCCCAGCTGTGATTCTTTGGGGCCGCACACACTGCAACCCCCACGTTACATTTTATGTGCGGCGAAAGGGTTGGAAATACGATGGTGCTGTGGTTTCCAGTCAGTACTTTAAATATCAGTGGACCGCTCTAAGTAGGTATAAAACGAGGGAAAACCCTGCATGAAACTGAGATGAGACCATGTGCAATCAAGAGCAGGACCTCAAAAGAGCTTTTTCTAACCTTCACCCTTCCCTGGAATGCAAAATACTGCTCATCCTAAAATAATTTTCATAGTCAGACCCTTTCCTTAAAGTTAAATCGAAATATGGCGGGTTTTCTTCCATGCACCGTTTTAAATCTGAAAACCTAATGGACTTTTGCTTTCTCATCTCCCTTTCTATCTCGGTTTGGAATTATACCTTCAGGGATTTTTTTTTTTTTTGTATAACCAGATAAACAACTAGAAACACTTCCGTAGCACTTGGTTTCACAAATTACCACAGGTGGCCAACCTGTGAGAGCAATATGCTAATGTGAATGTCAGTATTTTCTCTGGGGGCCACGAGAAGAAATTTTTCAAAGGCCAGACTGTAAGGAATGACCGTGGCTTTCCATTTTTGACCACGCACGTATCTCCTCAAAGCGCTGTTATTACCTCTTACTTGACAGGTGCGCACGGGGCTCCCGAAAAGACCTCGCCCCTGTGAGTATTGTATACTATTCAGTAGCATCAAAAACAACAAAACCAAACATCAAGCAGTAATCCTGCTCTGAAAAGCTCGCCTTATTTTAGGGCCTGGAGAACTTCTTGCACCCTCATGGAGTCTGAGTGAAGCTTTTCTCCTGATGCCTGAGGTTGTTAGGTTGGGAGGAAACTGGAGGTGACTATGTTGGAGCTGCAGACATGGACGTGCAGGCAGTTAAAATGATGGGTTCCTAACAGTGCCTGAACCACACGCCAGATCCCCGAAATTCCCGGCCCAGTGTCCTTCCCATTTTAAAACCATGCCAAAAACAAACGTTTACAAAAATGACTATGTCCATCCATTACCTCAACTTCACTAAATTTCAGCCTGCCCCTCTTGATGTCACTTCCTTTCCTGAATGAGTGTGTTTTCCCCTTGGTCTTGTTAGCTTCACTTCATTACCACACAACACTAGAATTCGCGCTCCCAATTTTGGCCAGCTTTTCCCTTGGCTATTTTTGTTCCTCAGGGACATCAACATTGTTTCCAAGATGCCTTGACTATCCTTTAGATTTCAGGCAGTCAACTGCCGACTATTACAAAACTGAAGGTAAAAGTGGTTTATTTTTAAAACATGAAGCGCGCACACACCCGGCAGTGTGCTTCTTTCTTAGTCAGGGAGCGTAATAAGAATACCGAATGCCAGGTATTAAATGTAGATGCTTTCGAGAGAACACCCTGGCTATTTAGGAAGAGAGCTATCGTGGGCTGTGGTTCGAGGCCAAGAACAAGGTTCGGAAACTGACCTCAAACAAATATGGAGGTGAAAAGGCACAAGGAGCTTCTGGAGCTCATCAGCCTGTGACAGGCTATTTGGCGTCAGTTTCTAAGGACGAGGGGCACCGGGAGGCACCTGGACAATGAGGGCACAGGCGGGGCACAGGGGATCGCGCTCAGGGAAAACTCAACAAGTCTGGAAGGTGAAGGATGGCACAGGGGTAGAAGATGCTGCCACGAGGCTCCCGCTGGCCTCTGCTCGACCAGGACTGAGCGCCACGGGCGACACTGTCGCCGGCTCGGGGGGACAGCTTTTGGCTCTCCTACCTGCCTCGACGTTCACCCGGGACCAGGGGTGTCTACCCAGGACCGTGCCGCGAGCCGGCGCCTCCACCCCGGGCCCGCTCCCCGGGTACGATGGCGACGTCGGGCCTGTCCGGCCGGACCCGCCTTCCAAAGTGGGCGTCACGATGGCCGCCGAGCGGGCCGGATCCCTCGCCTCGGCCCCGAGTCAGGTGCCGAGCACGGCCGGAGGCTCAGCCCAAGCGGCGGCCAGCCGGGCGGCAGGGCTCGCGCTGAGGTGCTGATGGGGAAAGGGGGCGGGCGCGCCATCATGAAGGGAAAATGGTGGGCGGGCGGGCCCGCGCGCGCGGCCGCCGCCGTACTCACCCGGGCGGGCCAGTGCGGGTAGCCCTTCATCTTGGCGAAAACCAGGTCTCCCGCTTTGTACTCGCGGGGCCGCGGGCGCGCCATCCCTGGTCGTCTCCTCTGCCCGCTCGTCCTTGGTCGTCGCCGCGAAGATGCCGAGAGGCCGCCCCCTCCTGCAGAGCCCCGTGCGAGCCGACGGACCGCGCCGCGCGCTCCCCGCCGGGCCTCGAGCCGCCGCTCCGACGAAAGAAAGCGGCGAGGCGGCGGCCGAGGCGAGCGGCGTCTGGCTGGGTGTGCGGTGACGGGGGGCGCCGCAGGCCTGGCAGATCCCCGCCCGGCTGCGGGGGAGAGGAGCACGCGTCCGGCCGCGCCGAATCCCGCCGCCGCCGCCGCGTGCCGTTCACAGCAGCCGCGTCGCCAGCCTCTGGCCGCCGCCGCTGCCGCCTTCCCGCCGGGCTTGCTGGGTTCCGTGCGAGCTCCGGGCCTCGCGCCTCCTCCGAATTCCTCCTCGGGCAGCGACCGCAAACACGATCTTATTATTGTTCTCGCGCGCGCTCAGCATCCCCCCCCCCCCCCGCCCTCTCGCTCGCCCGCCCCGCTTCCCTCCCCTCGCGCGCCGGCCGGTTAATTCCTAGGTGCACGGCCGGCTTTCGCGGAGAAACCGCGCGCGCCGCCCGGCTCGCAGGCTCGCTCGGCCGGCTTGGTGGTGGGCGCGTCCTCCCGCAGCAGCGAAGCCGGTGCCCGGCGGGTGGGAGCGCCTACTCCGAGGACGCCCGCCGCCTGCTTTCTTTTGTTCTTGGCCGGGAGCTGCCTGGCGTAGCCCAGCCAATCACTACCCCGCCGCCCCTCTTCCCTCCTGCCCGCGCCCACCCCCCACGGACTACACCCCCCCTCCCGACCGCCCCCCACCCACGGGCCACTTTCGTGGGTGTTCTCTGGTGAGTGGGGGGTTGGGGGAGGACAAAAGGCTCCCGAGGCCTGGGGATGGCCGCGCGGGGGACTCTGCCTGGTCACTAGGCTGCTGGAAAGAGCTAGCGTTTTTTTGCCCCAGGTCTGCCCTTAACAATGAATGCAGTGTGACCCACCTAGGGCGACCTGCTTCACTGGAGTCAAGGCCAGTCTTCATCTTGACACAGTCGGGTTTCGAACATGGACCCATAGCCTTTATGCTTCTCTATGTGGGGGCTTCATGGGTCAACAGCTTTGGGGGGGAAAGATTTAGCCTGACCAAGTCACTTGTTTTCCGTTCTCGCAACACGCTGGACAGCAGCTTCTGGTGATTTCTTGCTACAGGTCAGTAGGTCTAGAACGTAGGTTCTCCGTTGTTTTATTTGGCAATCAGCTGACTGCTTTCAAAGACATTCTGGGAGTGAGACTCTTGATAACATCTTGGTGAGTGGTAAAAAAGAGAATTCACTCTTTTCCGAATTGGCCCGAAGGATGAATGAATGCTGCCCTTCCTTCCATCACTAGAACAGACTTTCTAAGAAGGTCCGCTGCTGCGGCTGTGGCCTGCACGTCGCGCAGAGGACAGTTCTGGCTTGGGGACTACCCTCTTTGTCGTTTCTCCCCTCTGTAGAAGGTGGGTTTTCCAGGCATCTGTTTCCCTGGCTTCCGCTGTGGAAATTGTTTTAATGCAGGCTTCCAGTGACCGGGGCCGCAGTCTGTAGACTTTCTGTGGAGTGTTTGCTTTGTTCACCGTACTTAGCCATTAAGAGATTCTTTTCTGCATCTCTTAATCCCCCCACACCATACACACACACACACCCTCACCTTTTCTTTTTGCATCTCTTAATTCTCCCGCCCCCTACCCCCACCCCTCACCTTTTCTGTGGGCTCACCTTCTCTTCTGCTGCAAAATAAATCTAGGTCTTTCCCCTTTGCCGTGATGGCCTGATAATGTACCATCATCGGGTGCATGGTATGCTTCTAGAAATCACGTCACCCCCATTATAGGCACCCGTAGAGTGTTTCCTAGGCCCTCACGTCAAAGCCACATCTCTTGACAGGCTACCAAAGCCCTAAAGGTGCAAAGGCGGAATGGTCCAGCCTCCCGGTGGACTCAGGGTGGTCATGAGTAGAAGTTACCATTGGGAAAGCCATGGAAGGAAGTTGAGCTGGGAAGTAACATGACCGTAGTTGGTCTAGACAGAGTACTCTGGTGGCCAGTGTTGGCTAGGTGGATCGGAGAGTGAGGCATGGTCTCAGACGACTTGCTGACTCCCGAGTGGCAAGTAGGTAGGAAGATGGTGATTGAAATCTGATTCCTTGGTTTCTAGACAAAATAACAGGATTGTGGGCATTGGGGAGGGCTAGGAAGTCTGTGAAGAATAGGCAGGTTTGCAGATAAGACCACAAATGGTTTTGGATTGTGTTGAGACTTCTGTGGGTCCTGTTTGGTGGGCTTTTGGTTAAGGCAGAATGTAGAAATTTGAATGACATCTGTCAACAGGTGGTTACTACGGCACGGTGTGTCGAAGGAGAGAAGCAATTGCCAAGTTTGGAGACAGGTCACCAAACGCTTGGGGTCAAGTAGAAGTTCAGTGTCGTAGGATCCAGAGTTAGAAGGCATTTCTAGAAGAAAGGGGATGTCTGGGTAAATGGCACAGAGGATAAGCGAGCTGCTGGAGGAGACGGGCCCATCTATTATGCTGACTGGGAGGTCACTGGTGACCTTTTGAGGACGGTTTGAATAGCGGTGGAAAGAAACCAGAGCGGTGGCTTGAGGTGTGTCAGAGGCAAAAACGTGGATGCAGAAAGTGCAGACCGCTCATTCTCACGAAGTAAACACATCAGGTTCTAATAAAAGCTAAACAAACACCAGTGGAGAAAAGACAGCAAGAAAGCAGGAGGGGGCCATTCTGTATGGTGCTTGGCTTGTTTTTAAAGATAGGGAAAAACGAGGAAACAGCTAACCAAGTGGTTAGAGGTAGTGTAAGAGGGGATAATGGACAGGACTTTGGTTATTTTGAGAAGGCAGACATGTCCTCCAGTCTTTTGGTTTCTTGTTTTCAGTTGAGCCTGGCCTTACTGCTCAGCACATATTGCTCAGGCCCTAAGCAAGCCAGACTTAGTAACACAAAAGCAGGAACTCCCCTTATGGGTTGTCTTTGGATGATGCTCAGGACTGCCAGATGTGTCTGGCTAAGGGCCCGTCTGTCTCTGCAGCCAGACTGGATGCTGACCTCCAGGGGAGGAAACACTGCAGGTTTCACTGAAGGCCTGATTGGTCTCTCCACTTTATACAAAGGACTGACGCTGTGGAAATGCTCAATCCAATATTTGACAGATAGTAAGAAACCCTTTAGAGGTATCAAACGATCTGGATGTATTTATTTAGTGAGTGTGGTCCCAGAAGTTGGTCTGCTTGCTATATTAGCACTTGTGCCGGGCGATGGTGGCGCACGCCTTTAATCCCAGCACTCGGGAGGCAGAGGCAGGCGGATCTCTGTGAGTTCGAGACCAGCCTGGGCCAAAAGAGCTAGTTCCAGGACAGGCTCCAAAGCCACAGAGAAACCCTGTCTCGAAAAAAACAAAAAAAAAAAAAAACAAAAAAAACAAAAAACAAACAAGCACTTGTGAGGCAGAGGCAGGAGAATAAAAAGTTTAAAGCTAGCCTCGGATACAAAATGAGTCCAGCCTGGGCTATATGAGACCATATCTAAGAACAACAACAAAAGCACATTAATTTTATTTCTGAAACTTGGATGGAAATCCACTTAAAAATTTTAATAGTATCCATGTTCATTGATTACTTTACATTTCAGTATTCTCAAATCCCCCTGGACTAATACTTCTTTCTGCCTCTGGCTCATGTTTATTTTTGTGATCCTGTGTCACTCTCATCCATCCATATATTTTGTTGAGTTGGTCCTGCTTTTGCCTTCTCCTTCATATGCTAAGTTAGTATCCAATAAGGGTCCAGTCATTTTTTCACACCCTGCCCTTAAATGCACCCATTCCAACTACCTGTTCTTTTGCCTGAAATTATGTGTGAAGTGGAATATATATATATATATATATATGTACATATATATATACACCTGTACACACACACAATTTAGACAATGCCGAGCACACAGTAACTGCTCATTAACTGTTAACATGGCAAGGGTCAAGAGTAACTGAAAAGGATTCTGGGAAAGATGCGCCTAATCTACCACACACAGTCATTGCGTCAGGCAAGAGCCCTTGTGACCTTGCATAAGTCCATTTCAATGGACTCTGCTACTAGAAGCATCTCTTAAATGCCTGCAACTCAATCCCAAGTCTTATCCTCCTTGAGAGAATGGACTTACAGACACTGGCCTCTTCTTGGAAGTCATAGCAAACTGCTGTGAGAGAACTCCCCCATCACTGCCCACCTTTCCCAGAATCCTTTTCAGTTACTCTCAACCCTTGCCATGTTAACAATCAATGAGCAGTTACTGTGTGCTCAGCACTGTCTAAATTATATATATATATACACACATACACACATATATATTCCTCTTCACACTTGATGTGTGCATTGGTGGCGGTGTCAGATGGGCAGAGGGCACTATGCAGCTTACATGGGCTAGAACTGGAGAGATCAGGGGCCAGGCAGCATTAGCAGAGTGGGAATGGGTAAGAGAAGCAACCACACGGAGGTCAGAAGGTAGAGAAGCAGAGGATGCTCTCACAATAATCTAGGGTGTAGCAAAAGCCACAGACGATGCTGCTTGGCCTGCCTGGGGTTCCTGCAGGTCTTGGGAATTCTGAATCTGAGCTTACAACCTATTTCATTGAGGTCATTTCCTCTCTTCCTCTTTCATCATCCTGTTCCAGACCCGGGGAGAAAGTGGATAGGTTTGATGAGTTAGTTGCTACTTGGAGAGAAGAGATTCAAGATGTAGAGTACATCAAATGCTCAAAGAATCTGCAAAATTGCCTGTCATTTTTGTTAGCGTAGTTCTAATGTTAGTGTGTATGTAGATGAAGAAAGCATTAGGTCAATATTAGTACCCATTCCTTCATTTATTCAGCGAATATCTGTTGAATACTGGTGCGCACTGGTCATTTCCTAGAGACCCAGGACCACAGAGAGCAAAGAGAGGTGGTACCAGGTGCAAAGTCATGAACGCAGTGGTGCGGGATTCTGGGGAGACTGGGCTATCTGATGGGTCTCTCAAGGGGATGGAGAATAAACAATGTAGGGGAAATGATGGGGAGAGGGGGCTCTTTGACTTTGGGTCTCTCAAGGGGATGTGGAATGAAGGGTGGAAAGGGAATGATGTTTTGCTAGTTCTAAGCTCAGGCATTCAGAGGCCTCGTGCTTCCATTCTTTTTTTTTTTAATATTTATTTATTTATTATGTATACAATATTCTGTCTGTATGTATGTCTACAGGCCAGAGGAGGGCACCAGACTTCATTCCAGATGGTTGTGAGCCACCATGTGGTTGCTGGGAATTGAACTCAGGACCTTTGGAAGAGCAGGCAATGCTCTTAACCGCTGAGCCATCTCTCCAGCCCCTCCTGCTTCCATTCTGAGTCCTCTTGGAGTCCCAATGCCGCATCAAGAATTGTGAGTGCTTTGCTGCTGTGGGAAGGGGGTGGGGCATATGGAGAGATGGTGTCCTAGGTAGCTTAAACTGTCAACATGACACAGCCTAGTCCGTCACCTGAGAGAGGAGTCTAGTTGGTGGACAGTAAGATCAGATTGGCCTGTGGGTGAATCTGGGGGGATGTCTTGATTTACTTTGATGTGTATGTGTGGAGCCCGCTGTGGGTGGCAACATCCGAAAGATTCTGTCTCAGAAAACCAAGTGGAGGACTCCTGAGAAACAGCACCCATGGTTGACCTCTAACCTCCACACACAGAACACATATAAACACCAACATGCCTGTACACACGCAAAAATAATTTAAGATTTATTGTTTGTTTATATGATTGTTCTGTCTGCATGTACAGATCCAATGTATAATGGACATTGGATCCCATTATAGATGGTTATGAGTCACCCTGTGGGTGCTGGGAATTAAACTCAAGACCTCTGGAAGAGTAGCCAGCGCTCTTAACCACTGAGCTTAGGTTAATCTCTCTAACCCTGCAAAAATAATTTTTAATGTGGGAGCAGATTGTAATTTAAGAAAAGATAACAGCCAGGCGGTAGTGGTGCATGCCTTTAATCCCAGCACTCGGGAGGCAGAGCAGGCGGATCTATGTGAGTTCGAGGCCAGCCTGGTCTACCAGAGCTAGTTCCATGACAGGCTCCAAAGCTACAGAAAAACGCTGTCTTGACCCCCCCCCCAAAAAAAAAGAAAGAAAAAAAAAAGAAAAGAAAAAAGTCAGAGTTTAGAGTTTAATAGCAATTTAATAGAGTCAAAGAGAGTGACATAAATGGTCAGAAGAAAAAATTGTACTCGGAGCTAAAAAGAAGACTTAAGGAATTTAACATAGTCATTTCGGCATTCTGCTGCTAGTGCTTGTGAGCTATGAATTGTTTTAGTCTGCTATGGAGTCCCGAGTGATGGACAAAGGGAGAATGAGGTGGGAGTTTTATTGCTACCAAGAGTTTTCTAAAGCAGAAGATATCACTATGGATCGAATATTTGTGAGGACCCCCCATTTGTATGTCAAAACACTAATTCTCAATACATTTGTAGCATTAGTTGCCGGGGCCTGCTGTGTAGCTCTTCCTCTGATTGGAGGATTCCCTCCCAGAAAGAGACTCCTGAAGACTCAGGAAGCAAACGAAACTTACAGATCTCAGGAAGCCCCTAAAACTGAGGAAATTCACAAAGGACCATCCTGTGACTAAAAAAAACAGTGAGTGTTTATGTAAGCAGGGTAGGGTTTTCAGTGATGCAGCTGCTTTCGAGAGTCCTCTGCACCCCTCTGTGAGCCCTCACCCACACTCCTCTGCACCCCATCTCTGAGCCCTCACCCACACTCCTCTGCACCCCATCTCTGAGCCCTCACCCACACTCCTCTGCACCCCTGTCTGAGCCCTCACCCACATACCTGTACGTAACCCAAATAAAGCTCATTGGATCACTGAGTTATATTTGAGTGCAATCATTGGTTTGTCGTTGGTGCCCTATTGGGCGTGAATAGACATTTGTGTGAGTTTCCTCCAGGGAAAGACCCACAACAAGGCCTTTGGGAAGTGACGAGGGATGAGGTGAATCTCTTGGGACGGGTAAGTAATACCTTTATAAGAAGAGGTAGAAGAGTTTCTTCCCCTCTCTTCATCTACCGTGACAAGATGGCGTCTGCAAACCGGAAGGAACACTCCCACCAGATGCGGGAAATGGCAGCTCCTTGGATTTCCCAGCCTCCAGAATGTGAAGATAAAAATGGCTGTAGTATTTTATTATAGCAGTCTTGAGAGGCCACCCCCAGCAGGTCTGTAGCCATAGCACAATCCCTGAGTACCCTGGCTCTGAACCCAGAGCCAGTGATAGAAACAGACCCTGGATTCGGGACATGAGCCGGGGAGAGAATCACTTCATCCCTGGACCAGAGCTAGAGAAAAACACCCTGACCTTGAAACCAAAGCCAAAGGAACACACTTTGCCCCTGGACCCAGAGCTTGTTAAAGAAATTCACCCTGAGCCTAAAATTAGAACCTAAAAGATAAAAAGGACCAGAGAAAGAAACACAATTTGGCCCTGAAATCTGAGCTATCCCTGCCCCTGACATGATACCAGCCAATCCCTGAACAGGAACGTGGTAACCTCTAGTCAGAGACCTGACCTTTCTGGACCTAAGCCCAGGGAGGTAGGAAAGCAGTGAGCTCTAGCCTGGAAAGGTGCCATGACCTTTTCCCGACCTCAACCCAGGGAAGTAACTACCTCTAGAGGCATGACCTGGCCTTCATGGGTACCTGTACTCAGGTGAACACATACACACACAATTAAAAAAATCTTAGAAAACCATGAGATTATGACGAATTAACAAAGGTACTTAGATACTACATTTTAATGAAGACACACATGAATTTTTGGATAATTACTGAGGTAATAATAATTAAATGCTCAAACTAATAAAAATAACTCATACTCCCAAATGGGAAGAAGTGAGGAAAAATATCATAGAATATGACATAATTACACAGAACCTATACACTCATATATACCAATGATCACACCAAAGACAAAGTGACAGATTTTCTAATTAAAAGACTGACAAACCCAATTAAAAAGACTTTATAGTCTAACAACGTTCTCCTCCTGTCTTTTTTGCGCAAGTCTCACTTGGTAACCCAGGTTGACCATGAACTCATCGCAGTCACCCTGCCTTCAGCCGTCCACGTGTTGGGGCTATGGATATAAGTTACCACTCCCAGCAAGAGAGATAGCTTGAATAAAGACACTGAACAGTGAAGTGATAGGCAAAGAAGACAGTTACAGATTCAAATAGAAAGCGGCTTTATTTGTATCAAACAAAATAGACTGCAAGGCCCAAAATATTCCTATAAACTGGTAGTGCATGACAAGGGGTGGATTACCTCCAGGTGACCACCACACAATGGACATTTGACAGTGCCTACAGATGATTTTGATCTGCACAGCTTGGGTTGAGGCTGCTGCTACCATGTAGTTTATTGAGGAAAGGAGCATCACTGGACACTTTACAGTAACTTTACAGTACATGGTCCAGAACCTCCCCTCCAGGAAAGAATTATCCTGCCCCCAATATCAATATCATATTTCAGAAATGCTGCCTCAAAGAGGGAGTATTCAAAAACAAAGGGACCAATAAATGAAATCCTTAATTTGTATAGATCAAAAACGTATCTCAAAGTAGATAAAGAAAACTAGACAAATTTACAATCATAGTTGGAGACTTCAAATTCCCTTAGAAACTGGTAGCACACAGAGATTTTACAAAACCTGTGAGAGAGCTAGGCTATGGCTCAATAGTAGAGCATGCAGAAGCAGTGGGTTCAGTCCCTAGCCCTGCACATATGTTAGGAAGGACCATTGTTGGTAGCCCAGGGAGAGCTGGGAAGGTGGCCCAGTGGGTAGAGCACTTGTATAAGAATAAATGAGTTCAGATCTTCACAACGCAACCCAGATACAGCAGCTTGCACCTGCAATCCCAGAGTTCCATGGTTAGATGGGAGGTGGGGATGGAAGAATCCTTGGAACCGTGAAGGTCAGATACTTAGTGTGGCGGGGACATAGATGAACCCTGAGAGGCCTTGTCTCAAAGCAGGAAGTAAAGACCTAGGTTGTGCTCTGACCACACCAGGGGCATGTATGGACCTAAACTAACACACCATACATGAACATACACACAAAGATTAAAAACACAAGTAATAAATCTGGATAATAATAATCAATATGTAATAAAACTTAACAATAACTAAGTAATAAATATATTACTAATATATTTAGGACACAGTTCCAAATACCAAGTATACAATTTCATATGCATATGGAACATTTACCAAAATTGACCATATGCTGGGTAACATAATTTTTAATATCTTATAATTTTAGCTTTCTAAAATAAGACATGTTATAGCCTCTGATCACAGAGCTGTGAATCAATAGCAAAAATATTAGTAAATTTCTAGGAATTTGGAAATTAGACAATATTTTTATTTCTAATTTTAAATAATCCATGATTCAAGGAAGAAGCTATGGAAATTAAAATATATTTTGAATGAATAATAGTGGAAACTTATCTATACTTTTAATCTCAAGTAAAGCTGTTTAGAGAGTTTTAAATTCATATCATAGAGGGTTGAAAAACAGTGACTTATTCAGAAATCCAGGAAAAAGCAAAATATGATTAAAAGAGAATTAGATATATGATAAAATATATCATAAAGAGATTCAACAAAGCCAGAGATAATAAAACACATATGCCACTATAGAATTTGATTAAGATAAAGTGCAAATAGCAAATATGAGATTAAAAATGGTAAGTAGTTTCAAATCCTATGGCTACTTAACATAAAGGACATTGTGGACAACTTGATGCCCATACATTTGAAATATTAGTTGATATGGACAATGTCTTGGGAAATACATCTCACAAAGTTGACACAGGAAGAAAGAGAAGTGAGAATAGTCCTCCATCTCCCAGAGAAATAAATTTCATCTGTAATCTAAAATCTGTCCAAGAAAATTCCAGGCTTATATATCTTTTTTTTAAAATTTATTTATTTATTGAGGATTTCCGCCTCCTCCCC
>NC_022023.1:12237760-12253458 GCF_000317375.1 Microtus ochrogaster
TCTGTGAGTTCGAGACCAGCCTGGTCTACAAGAGCTAGTTCCAGGACAGGCTCCAAAACCACAGAGAAACCCTGTCTCGAACCCCCCCCCCAAAAAAAAGAAAGGAAAATGTCACACTAGCCTCTCATAGATAAAAAAAAATCAACTAAATATCAAATCACATTCTGGTATATATCAAAAGGATAATGCATCACAGAAAATTGAAATATAATCTAGAATGCAAGCCAGCACTTGAGAAATAACTGGTGTCTTTACCTTAATAGATTTTAGGAGAAAAAAAATCACGACTCTTCAAAGAGGATAGTGCTTAAGTTTAACACTATTTCAAACTCGAAATAGGAATTTTCTTACTCAGATACAAGACATTTATAAAATACCTGCAGAAAATATCATACTCCGTGGTAAAATATTGGAAACGTTCTCCAGAATTATGAACACAAAAGGGCATCTGATACTGTTTCCTGTATTTAAGTGTTCTTGTCCAGAGAAATATGATCAGAAAAAAGTAGAGTTGGAAAGTAATAAATCCACTATTTTCACTGATAATGCAATTATGTAATGCAGTCATTTTTAAAAACCGGAAGCTGTCAGAATTAGGACGCAAACCTGGGATTTGATGCCCTCTTCTGGCCTCTGTGGGCACTGCACTCACATGGTGCAAGTAAATACACACATAAACATCATTTTTTAATTTTTAAAGAAAAACGAATATATTTATAATAGCAACAATTATAAAGCTAAATTTTAACTATGTTATCATTTGTAATAACACCAAAAATCAATTCCTTATGAGCAAATTAATAAAAGATTATAACCTTAAACAGGAATCTATATAGTATTATATATAGAGATTAAAGATAATATCAACATATCAGGTGAATTGCACATACCTAGCCTGGAAACTCAATATTATAAATGCATTACTTCACTTTAAACTGATGTATGGGTTCTAATTAAGCCACATTAAAATCTCAGTGACAAAAAATAAAATAAAATAAAAATCTCAGTGACTTTTGGGGGTATGTGGATCTTTGCTTCTAAAATTTACATAAAATGTAGAGTTCCAAAAAGAAGCTTGATAATATTAAAGAAAAATTTGGAGGATTTGTGTTCCTATATATTATTATTTTTCAATATTAGTTCAATATACAGTAACCAAGAGAGTATGCTTTAGCATGAAAGTAGATTAACAGACAAGGAGATAAAGTTGCAGAATCAGCCGCTAACCCACACCTGTCTGAATTTTTGAGCCTGTGTGATAGCGTAGATCTGTAACCCAGGTATATATCAATCAGAAGGCTGAGATAGAAGGATTACCACTAATTTGAGGCCAGCTAAGCTATATAGTAGAATCTAGATGTCCTAGTGAGCTTTACCTGTCTACTTAACACAGCCTAGAGTTGTCTGAGAAGGGAGTCTCAGTTGAGGGACTGCCCAGATAACACTGGCCTGTTAGCATGTCTGTGGTGGATTATTTTCTTACCTGATGTCAGGAAGCCCAGCCGACTGTGGGCAGCACCATTCCCTGGGCAGCTGGCCCTGGACTGTATAAGTAAGCTAGGAAAATGGACCTGTGAGTAGGTCAGCAGGTAGAGTTCCTCCTTGATTTCTGCTTCAAGTTCCTGCTTGAGTTTCTTCCCTGACTTCCCATGATGATGAACTGCGACCTGTAAGCTTGAACTTTTCCTACCTTGAGCTGCCTTTGGTTAGAATGTCTTCTCAACACAATAATAACAAAGGGAAACCAGACCAACAGGCTGCCCAGATCTATGTATAAAGATCTTGTCTCAAAGCTAAATAAATAAATAAGCAAACAAACCACTGTAATATCTATGAATGGCTTCCGAAAAAGATGGCACTCTGGAAAGAGTACTGTGTTTTAGATAAATAATTCAGGATCACTTGAGATGCTGATACTTCCTCTCTCAAATCCTGAAGATTTTCTTTATATGTATTTTTAAAATTTTTTTTTCACATCATTTTGCTACTTCGCTTCCTTCCTTCCAATCCCTCCCACGCACCTCCCCTCTGCTTTCTCAAATTCATAGCCTTTCAAAATTGTTATTGCATTCCTAAATACATAAACACAACCAGCCCAATCTGTGTAATGTTTCTCTTACTTATTTGTTTTCGAGGCTGGCCGTTTGGTACTGGAGAGTGAATTAATGTTCTCTTCCCTGGGGAAGACTATCTCTCCTGCTTTCAGCATTCTTTAGCTGCCTGTAGCTCTTTGATGAGGCTTCTAAGCTCTCCCCTTCTCTATTAGCATGTCCGTTAGCATGTCTGTTAGCATGTCCGTTAGCATGTCTGCTAGCATGTCCGTTAGCATGTCTGTTAGCATGTCCGTTGGTGGTGTCCTTGTTCGGGTCTTTTTTAGGCAACCATGCTGGTGAGACATCATGTGTGTAACCTCTCTGACATCAAATCTCGAATTTTATCTCATATAATATAACAAAAATCGATGTGTTTAAATGTGAAAAAAAACCTGGAAAAACAAGCTGATGGTCTCAAGGAAGATACAATTCCTAAAACAGAATATATCCCCATCACTGTAAAAGCTCTAACTTGTGAAGGAAAGGACTGATACAGTATAATAAGATTCTTTAGTTTAGATGGAAAGTGAAAAGGAAAACCACAGAGTGTAAAAAAAAGTATCTTTAAGACAGAAGTAATAAGAGGATTATGTCCAGACTGTATGAAAAAAATATATAGATTAGTAAGAAAAGTACCAAAACAAAGATGGGCGGAGAGTTTGAGTAAGTTCTTTGCAAAAGATGATAAACACATGGGAAAATACCAAGGCTGTAACATGAATAATAAAAATCCAGAGACAGATATTGGGGTTCAAGCCAACGATCAGAAAAGCAAAGCAGCCAAGGCACTGGAGAGTTCTCACCTCTACCAATGCTCAGACCAAAGGTGCGAACCACCAAACCCCAGACTGCCCTCTCCACCAAACCTCAGACGGAAACTGAGCCTGAGACCTGTCTCCTCCCGGGATTAAATGCACCACCACTGCCTGTATGACTGACTAGTGTGACTGCTTTGCACTCTGATCTTCAGGCAAGCTTTACTAAAACACAAATACTATCCCACGATAGGTGCTGGCAAGGAGGTGGGACAGCGGAAACCCTCCCCCTCCAGTCACTCCTTTATCCTCGGGAGTTACAGTTAAAGGCAGTGTCTCACATTTGGGATATCCTATGTCCCAAGTCCTGTTTTATTTTCCACCACACACACTATGACAAAGTTTAATGTCTTAATTGGGCACAGTGGAGATGAACAACAACCAAATGAGAGCAGAATGACCATAACTCTATGCTGTGATAAAAGTTTCAACTTAGGAATCAGTTATTTCTGAAAAATTCCCACTATGTCCCCAGCCACAGGTGATCAGAGATAACTAAAAAGTGTCACAAAAACCTGAGATTAAAAATGGACTCCCATTTCAACTTTCAAGAAATTGGAAACGATACGGTCAGTTTTCCACTAAAGTTGGAAGTGGCATGGATTATATTAGAATATTGAGCAAAAGAAGTCTCATATGTGAAAGAGTAAATCCCCATGCCATTTCTCTGACACCAAGATCAGAATTTGTCTATGGCATTCAGAGTCAGGACAATGGCTGCTTTAAGGAAGAAAGAGGGATCTGAAAGGGCACAGAAGACTTTGGGGGTGCTAAGTGATACTTATTTCTCATGGGGGATTGGCCGCACAGGTATGTTCATTTTATACTGATTCATCGAGCTCCTCACAAGATTTTCTATACTATAACCATTTTTCTTAAATAAAGTTTGCTTCAAAATAAAAAAAACATGTAGTAAGTTTTGGAACTGTGGCTTAAAAAATATGAAGTGAAGGCTACATTAGGGTTTGTGTGTCTGATGTTTCCTTCTTTGAGCAAGTCCCTGAGGGATGAAGGGGATTTGTAGCTTCAAAATGACTTCAGGAATGGGAGAGAGGATTCTTGGATGACACTTAGAATCTTGTTCAGGCCAATAAAGTCACTTATCAATAGCATTTAAACTTCCCCAAAGGAGAGAATCCATCATAAAACAACTCAGCTTTGGGCCAGGGTAGGCAAATAGATTTCATCCACTGTGCCAATTGCAAACCATTAGCAGTAGCTACCTGGGACATTCTAGAAGAATGCATCGTGAACCTACACATAGGATCAGTGGGAAATAGTCCGCCTTCTCCTCGGCAATGTATGCAGATGCTAAAGACAAAACAATGGGGCCTGAGACCACTTTAATTATCTGGGCTTAAAATTCCCCAATCACAGGATGTTGGTGGATGATGCAGAGCACTGAATTAAAAGCATTGTTGGTTCAGGAGCTCACAGTAGGAACAAAAGGATGTTGAGCTAATACTGGATATTATGACAGCAAAGTCAGCGAACCAATCCATACAATTACTGTGAAGAAAGTAAAGTTTGATGGAAAGACAAAAGATAGTGAAGGGTGTTGGCAGTACGTCAACGTGGAATGAAAATAGACAGTAAACAACGCTGTCCATCAACTTCTCCCAGACAGATGTTCCAGGGAAGACTGAGCTTTAGGTTGTTCATAAGCAAAAGTAGGCCTGCTCGGAATATCAATTCTTGGCTCTGATCCATCATGGTAGAGCGCAGTGGTGGCAGTGTGCATGAGCAAGCAAGAGACTTGATCCAAAAGGAGAAAGAAGAGGGAAGTGGGGAGGAACTGGCACCTGCCAGCCTTTCTGGGGTTCCAGATGCCATCAGGACCTCCCACGAGGCCCCGCTCTGCAACAGTTCCATCACCCCCTGGCAGTGGCACCCTGGGAACCAGCTCTCTCATCACAGTGAACTGTCGAGGAACACAAGCCATAGGAGATGTTTTCTAAAAGCTATTTCAGAGTGTGACACAGTAGCACACACCAGAATTCTCAGCTGTTTGGAAGCTGAGGCAGGAGGATCACTTAGGCCTAGGAGTTCAGAGCCAGACTATACAACAAAGCAAGTACCCGTTTCTTAAAAACAAACAAACAAACAAACACCAAAAAATAAAAAGAGGGGCTGGAAAGATGGCTCAGTGGTTAAGAGCACTTTCTACTCCTGCAGAGGACATAGATTTGGTTCCCAGCACTCATGATGGCACACAACCATCTGAAACTCCAGTTCCAGGGAATCCAGTGCCCTCTTCTGGCCAGGGCAGGCACTAGACATGCATGCGGTACACCAATGTACATGCATGCAAAACACTCATAGCCATAAAATTTAAGAAAAAAAGTTTTTAAAAAACCCACTGCTTTCTCTGAGCTGTAAAAACTTTAATTGCAAATAATATTTTCCTTTTTTAAAAAAATTTATTTATTGTGTATACAGTGTTCTGTCTGCATGTGCATCTGCAGGCCAAAAGGAGGCACCAGACCTTACTACAGATGATTGTGAGCCACCATGTACTTGCTGGGAATTGAACTCAGGACCTCTGGAAGAGCAGCCAGTGTTCTTAACCTCTGAGCCATCTCTCCAGCCTCACAAATAATATTTTCAAATAAGATTTAGAAACAGAGCAGCACGTTTACATGACATGCAAATCATTATAATGGGTTAACTTATGTAAATGAGAATTATCACAGAATATGTTACAAAATACTTTAATTTCATTACATATTATTTTCTAGGTAGTGACTTTTACTGTCTTCCTAAAATGATATCTGGAACCATACAACATCTCTAAATCCTTTTGTTTTTTAGCAATTTATTTTTAATTATATGTGTGTTTGGGGGTATGTGACTATAAATCTATTACAAAGAGAAGTTTCCTTGATGAGGGATGTAGATTATACTTATCTGTGGTTATCAAGACAAATGTTTATGGGTTGTTATATAGTAATTCTGCTGGTTTAACAAATTAGTAGTTGTGGAGTCTCCTCCAAAAACCATGATTTCACTAGCACTGATTAGGTTTCTAGTACCACACATGGGATCCCTCTTATTCTGAGGGTCTTAAGTCCAACTAGAGAGTCATTGGTTACTGCCCAGGTATGTGTGCCAGTATTGTATCTATCAGATTAAACATAATGTTTATGTAAAGTACTTGCCTCCTCAGCACAAAGTGTCCAGCTAGTTACCAATGTAAAATATTGATGTTACATAATTTTTAGGACATAATTTTAATTGTTGAGTATGCAAAATGGTTTCCAGCCACTCTGGGTCCAGCTGTGTGTGAATAGCTGGCCTACTCAGATTACAAAGAATGAAGAGAAAAAGGAAGCCTCTTCCTACCAGGAAAAGGTACTTAGTTATATAAAGATGGAATGTTTCCAGCTATCTGACAAGGGATTTGGTACAATCATTTTTCCTTTCTCTTACCTAAGTGCCTCGCCAACTTGGCTCTCCTCCAGACTCCTAGCCAGCTGGGATAATCCACACTCCCAGAAGAGTCACCCACACACTTGAATTATGTCTTTGCATAGTCACCTTTGAGTTTGAGGATGCAAATACTGGAAAAGTAATAGATGGCTGCCTTTTTCTAGGTCCTAGGAATATTTGTTATAGGTGGGATCCAGGGCAAAGATTCCTGTTGCTCGGACTTGTGACCAGGACGGTAAATATACAGCAAACGAAGTTCATAGACAAATTAGCTTTAGACATGTTAAATGAAAGCAGAGATGAGACGTCTTTGGGAATTCTCAGAGCCTTTGATTTGCTTACAGACTGCCACCAAAAGGGAAAAATCTAAGAGAAGGGAGTCTTCAACTGAAACAGAGTATGGTGCTCATTTAAAATGAATTCACTCAAAGCATCCCTTATTGTTGAGACGGCTCAAGGACTTGTATTGCAGAGAGCAGAGTTGGAACAAACATGTACAGCTTGGGGCACAGGATTTCCCACCCACAGCAGTCTGGGAAGAAGGAAGACACTGTCTGGGCCACGTAGGCTTTGTCTTTCCACTATTTCCCTATCAAAGACAAATCAGGGAGCCTGAGAAAAGAATCATCTCTAGCATTTGGGAGAGACGATATGAAGAGGCTGCTGGCATTTCCGTCTCTGATGTGCTTGCTCAGTCCCTTGACTTGCTGAGTCTCCCCTGTCCTGTGAGAGAAACTTGCATGAGCCAGGACAGAAGGGGCCAGGATAATTTGCCCTACTTCATACCAGCTAAAACACGGGAGAGCCTATGTATACTCAAGGGCCTAGAGACTGCCATGGAGGACAGATGACGTAAGATAGGGTAGTCTTGCCCTAACCACCGCAGTGGGCAATGTCATGACTTAAAATCTCAGGCATGAGACAGGATGTCACTAGCTGGGAATCAGTGTGATGATGTGGCTGAGTCTCCCAAGGGCACAGTGCCAGCTCTCCACCAGCAGGTCTGGTTAGAGTTATTATCCCTGTCCCGGGGACCCCAGACACTCTAATGCACTGACTTTACAGGCGGCAGCCTCAGGAACCAGACCAGACTCCCAAACGGTGCTACTGCAGGGAGGGGTCAGTGCAGCTCAGAAGGGATGCAGCCTGCCATCTGGAGGATCCAAGGGGTGAGGAGGTGAGGTGCCAGCTGGCTGAGTCTGGGGGCAGTTTCCCGTGAGTGCCAGGACCAGGACAGTGGCATCAGCAGTTGTCCAAACCCTCACCCAGTGCCAAACACAGGTGTTCATATCACTGACAAGATGGAGAAAGAACTATTAGTCTCTACAAATCCACAGTGGAGTGCTAGAGCTATGTCCAGGGTGATGGCTATTCTTGGCCACCAACTTGACTACATCTGGAATGAACTAGAACCCAAGTGGCTGTGTACACCCACGGGGCATTTTTTTCTTAATTAAATCATTTGATGTGGGAAGATCCACCTTTAATCAGGGTCACCCCTTCCGCTGGCAGCCCATGAAAAGGACACGGGAGAAGGAAGCTGGCTCTGTCTTCCTGCTTGCTCTCGCTAGTAAGTCCATTCCTTCGCTGGCACCAGTGCCTGCTGGATACCAGCATATCCTGAGGACCAGCTGAGACACCCAGCTTCCTGGGCTGAACAACTACTGGATTCTGGATCCTTCGGTTGGTAAATAGACAGCCATTATTGGACTAGTCAAACCGCTGCCTGCAAGCGGTTCTGATAAATCCCTTCTCTTTGTAACCACAGAGTTGATTAGTTCCGTTCCTCTAGAGAACCCTGACTGATCCATCCAGCTATGATGCTGCAGCCTTGCTCCAAATGTCCACCCTAATGTCCAGAAACTCTGGTGTTGGTAGCAACTGCTTTCAGTCTCTTCTGAGAGATCCTCAGCCAAAAGGAATTTTGCCTGGAGCCAGCTGTAGCCGGTTCACTATTGCTCCCTGGAGGCTACAACAAGGAATGAAATGGGGGGGGGGGGGAGAGGTCCTGGCCAATACCCTGTTTTCAAGCCCAAGCACCAGGAAGGCCTGAGGTCACTTGTGGGTAGCAGCAGGAAGGAATAACATCATTTTTTACTGTCTGAGAATCGATGTGGGTCCCTACAGTGAACACCTCCGCGCCCCGTCTGATCGGGCGCTGCTGACAAGATTGAGCAACGTTACCTCATGAGGACGTCGTCAGTCCCGCCCCCTCTGTGTGACGCATCAGCGTGGAACCAGAAGGCAAGAGCTCCACGCGCTTTAGCTCCCATTACTGGCTAAATCAATCCTGGTGACCCAGTCACGAAACAGAGACGACGTCAATCATGCCTCAGGAAAACTCCTATTGAGGAGCAGTCAGATGAGGTGACCTCCCCTTACCCCCAGTTCTTCCTGCTCCACCCCTGCCTGAAGAGCTAGGGGGCAAGACCCACTGTAGGGGCAACCCTCCTCCAAGGATAACAGCTATTGGGGCATCATCTGGGCAGCCGTGACCACCCACAGTGACCCTCAAGACTGGCCTGTTGCTGTCCCTGCTTAGAAGGAGGTGGAAGAGGGTCATAAACTGTCACCTGGGATCCTAGCCGCCCTGTCTTCACGCCTCTGCCAGCTCTACTACTCCAGCTGTGTGTGGTTTCAGAGGGACCTAGAACATAGAGAATGTGGAAAGTTGACTGAGGGGGGGGGGTGAGACGCCATTTCTGCAGCTTTGGGGAAGTTATCCATCCTGGGTAAAACTTCTTAGTGAAATGGCTGTTTGGGGATCACCTGTAAATGAGCCTAACAAACTCATGGGTTCATCCCACTAGACTTGGGTGGCATCATTACTTTGGTCTGTAGTTGGTGCCCTGTCCTGGGTGAGTAGATGTTGGTCTGCATTTCCCCAGGGAAAGTTCACACGACACTGATGGACAGTGAGGTTTTCCAACTCAGATGTAGCATGCTCTGTGTCCAAACTCACTGGGCACAGCAAAAGAAGCTTCCCAGAGAGCTCGCTGAGGTGCACAGCTGGGAATAATCTTGGCCTTGTATAGCAACTTGATAATCCAAGACAAAGTTCTAGGAGGAAGTCGATTTAAAACATTAAGCTTGTTCTTGGACAAGGTCATGCATGTATTTGGGGTACTCTGTTTACTCTTTCTCAACACCTCTCTTATCCTCTCCCCACGCCTGCCGTTCTGCTCTCTCCGCCCCACGGGTCCCTTCTCACACTCACGCCTTTTGTTTCTGACACACTGGGTTTTGTTTGTTTGCTTGGTTTGATTATTTGGTTTTTTCGAGACAGCTTTGGAGCCTGTCCTGGAACTCACTGGCCTTGAATTCACAGAGATCGGCCTGCCTTTGCCTCCCTAGTGCTGGGATTAAAGGTTTGCACCACCACCATCTGGTGACACATTGTTTTTTAACCAGACCCCTCTGTTTGGCCATGAGAAAAGGAAACTTCTCCTTGGAACTACCCTTTGGAACTGAACAGGTCACTGTTTGGTACACAGTTAACCGGAGGCAAAGACTAGCGCCCCCACACAGCCCAGAATCATTCAGTAGCCAATAGTTTGTCAGGGAAGGCTAGGACCCCGTCTTGTGCTGACCCAGTGGAGGCAACCACAGCCGCCACGAGACTGTGTTAGCTGCGGATGCATCATGCCCTGAAAATAGCATCCTGCAGCTCTCCTCCGTATCTTCAGGCTCTTCTCCCTCTCCTGCCGTGTTCCCCGCACACTAGAGGGAGTTGTATAAGTGCCCCGCTTCGGGCTGAGCTCTCAACCACCACACACCCTAGACATCCTGAGCAGCTGCGAGCCTCTGCATTCGCTGCAAGGACAAGCTTCTCTGATTACCAAAGTGAGTCGTGTTTGTGTAGGAGTGTAAACACGGATATTTAGGCTGCAGGTTTTCACTGTGTCAGTTTAGCCAAACAACAATGATGAGTTCCCGATTAGGGCCTGTGACCTCCCCAGCCGCGGGCTTAGGCCTGGGTTTACAGTCCTGGCTCGGTTGTTTCTTGAGATACTTGCCCCGGGTGGGGTGGGGGAGGTTTCATGAGAAGAGCCCTGCAGATTTTTTGGTGCTTTCCAAAAACCAAAGGGATAGTTTGGTAGTTTATAATTAATCACAGAACGGCGGTGTTAGCTCTGAGCCTGGGGCCTCTCAAGTATGTGCAGAGTGGATTTTCCCCAGCAGCTACTGTTGATCCAGAGAATTCCACTAGACCTAGTGAGAATTTAAAATCTGATCTGTTTTACAAACCCAGCGGACTTCAATCCTTGAATTTTAACATCAAGGAAGAAATTAGGTAATATCGCCAGTGAAAGGTTTAGCAACATGCTGAACACATGTATATGCATGTGGCGTGCAAATCCACAGGAGAAGGCACAAGTTACCAAGCACACAGAGTGCAAACCCAGAGTCACAGTGTCTAGAATTCAGGGCCATTGGGTCATTCCCCTTACTTCTTCTGGTGCTGGAACTGAGCTCAGTACTTCACGTATGCTAGGCAAGTATTCCGCCATTGAGTAGCATCCAGTCAAGGGTTTAAATGTGTGTGTGTGCTGGGTGGTGGTGGCGCACGCCTTTAATCCCAGCACTCGGGAGGCAGAGGCAGGTGGATCTCTGTGAGTTCGAGACCAGCCTGGTCTACAGAGCTAGTTCCAGGACAGGCTCCAAAGCCACAGAGAAACCCTGTCTCGAAAAACCAAAAAAAAAAAATAAATAAATAAATAAATAAATAAATAAATATGTGTGTGTGTGTGTGTGTGTGTGTGTGTGTGTGTGTATGCTCACATTCCACACACAGAGGCCACCATGTAGGAATTGAGAATTTAACTCACATCTGTCCAGGTCCTCTGCTCCCCATCTCCTCACCCCCTTATTTACTCAGGTAGTCTTTCACTGAAATTGGAGCTCCCTGATCGAGCTAGTCTCTCTATCTAGCTTGTCCCAAGGGGCCTCCTGTTACAGGTGTGTCCTCACGCCTACCCAGCATTCACGAGGGTGCTGGGATTTGAACTCGTTTTTTACGCTTGTACGGCAAAAGTTTTATCTTCTGAGTCATTGCCCTATTCCTGGGGTTTTATATTTTAAGTGTGAACATCCAGTGAGCTTCCTCCCCCTTCCCGGGGGTTTACATTCTCCATGTGACACCTTAGAGTTGTGCCAACCTCCCCAAACGGTATCATCACGAGTCTTACTGAGCAGCTCCAGCGAGGCGGCATCTGATTGAACCACACAGTTTCTCCACAGATGCTGCAGAGCGACCCTGGGGTCCAGGACAAGTTAGCAAGCTTGACAGGGAATGGGTTTCGGCAGAACCTGGTGTCATCACACACACTGAGCAGCCGGATGCCGCTCACAGGAAAACTCGGTCACCCTTGCTCTCCCTGTTCTCCACAGCACAGCTTGCAAGGTGGGGAAGAGGGAAGCCGAGGGCAGGGAGCAGAGAAGGAGAGACTTTAGATATTATCTTCTGAATGGTTTTGGAGAGAAAAGTCTCTTTTTTAGTATCAATACACAAAACAGTCAATGGTCTGTGGCTTTTATGATGATGCAAAAGTGTCAATGCAATGGGACAGTCAACACTTAGAGTAGTTAGAGTAACTACCATCTAGAATCATCTGATACCGTACAAAACAGCTAGAAGTTCAAAGGTCACTAGCACAAGAATAATTGACCTCTGAGGAGGGAAAAGGCTTGGTTGGGTCATCGCACACCACATACTTGCACTGGATTAGTACACGCTAGACCATACATGTATGCTTATGTATTCTAGGAAGTGGGTCCTTTGGGCAAAACAGCTGCCAGATCCCCCAAGCCAGTTGTGCCCGCGTTTAAGAGGCCCTGAAGATCTAGCCCGATGGCTGTGCTGGAGACTGGGGAAGGTTGCTGACTCCTCGTTGAGATCCCAGACACTCTTCCTAGCCACTTGCATTCAGATTGGGCCTCACTGCACGCAATCTCAGAGTCTCTAGGTCTTAGGAGTCGCTGGGGAACTTAAAGTTTTTTTCTATAGGGCTATGGGATGCCATCATCCATGCTGTCTGAAGACTTTGCAGTGTTAGGGTTTGAGGTCACCCAAGCTCCTTCCTCCACTGTTGGTAAGCCCAGTAAACTCACTGATTCCCCAGGGTGAACTTCATTAGATTCTTGCTTTGGTTTGTTATTGGGACCCTATGAGGAGCGGGTAGGCATTGATCACATATCCATAGAGAAGGAATTCTCACAGCAGACATGGAAAACAAACGACATCAACAGCACCTAAAAGAACGAATGTTGGAGAATATAATGCACACACTTCTAAGTCCAGCCCTTGGAGGTGGAGGCAAGAGGATGAAGAGTTGAAGGACAACCTGAGCTACAAGAAAAACTGTCTCAACAACAATAACCACAAAGGAAAACCAAAACCCCAGCAACAACAAAAACCTCAATCACCCCCACCCACCTAAGGAGAAAATACCCCCCCCCCAATAAAGTCCCACTAAGATGGAAACTGAGCGACCTCTATCTGAAGGAAGCAGAGTGAACTCTTGGGTGGCAGCTACCTTCTACATCCTCTTGTCCTTCAATAATGCCGTTTCTGAGGTTCCCCCGAACACCCCAACATGTAATCTGAAGCCACCGTGTCACAGATGTGGAAATGGGGACTCCAGAGTTGATGTTTAAGGGTCAGGGAACGAGAGGTTCCTGCCAAGCGTATTTCTCCTCGTTGTGGAGTCTACGTTCGTTCCCAAAAGGCAAATACCAAACACTGGTGGCTGAGCCCTGGGTTAAAGTTTTATTTAAGGTGTTTAACTCCTGGAAGAGGGGGCAAGATCATGCAGGGGACATGTCCTCCTCTGAGCTGCCCTCAGACTTGGAGGGCATGGATGGCAGCCCCAGGGGAACTTTCCAGTCTCGTTCAGGAATCTGGAGGACTCCAGTGTAGTTCATGGAGTGCGTAGTGCCCATTGTAATAGCCTACAAATTCCAGCAGAGGGCACTCCTCCCTCATAATCTGAACTGCTAACGGTGTTGATCGGAAAGCCACACTATTTCTATGCAAAACATCTTTTCTTGACCTCCGTTATTCCCGACCCTCTGTAGAGACAAAGCGCCATCATTATGACTAACGAAATCTCCTAGATTTTATATAGATACATTTTATATAGATACATTCCACATACTTCTCATAAATAAACATGAAAGTAGATATTCGATATACCAAATGATGTTATACATACATATTAGAAAACAGAGGTGAGATGGGGGGGAAGGAAAGGCCCTAGTGAGGAGGGAGGGAGTGTGCAGAGGGCAACTACTGTCCAAGTATATGATATACATTTAAACATGTCTTTATGAAATGTACCACCATGTAGAATGACTATATACCAATACAGAATCAAAACAAAACTTGTCAAAGACACTGATTTTTTTTTTTTTTGGTAAAAGTATCAGGTTACCAGTAGGAGTTCTTCCTCTGAAGTTCCCCTGAAGCTACTTTTAAAGATCCTTGGCATAACTGGCTTAGTTGATAGCTCTCAGAAGTCGTGGGTGAGAGGTGTCAGGATGACACAGGTGGTGTCCAGAAACTCAGGGACACACTTTTCTCCCGCCATCTCCACTGCTAGGCAGCTGAACCCAGGGCTCATCTCCCTTCATGGAGAGATCTGTGTCCACAGGGTTGCTCCCACGGGTCTCCAACTCCTCTGATCTGTGTGGTGTGAGGACAGGCAAAGGGAGGCAGCCTGAGTCAGGCACCCGTCACGCGGTCCTTCTGACTTAAGCTCTCCTTTTCACGCCAACCTTACCTGACGCCCCTCCGCATATCCCAGGACGGCTGTATGAATGAGGCCCAATGTATTTACTGATAATGACATCATGTCATGATGTAAAAAGGTTGGCACCTCTGGGAGACCGATAGCTCTCAGCTGGGAGCTGCTTCGTCACTGCCCCCATCAGGGAATATTTGTCAACATATGGGGCCATTTTAGCAGTCACAGTGTTGTAGGGAGCTACTGGCACCTAGTGGGCTGAGGTCAGGGAAGCAGCTGGACACGACAGTGCACAGAACAGGTAACAAAATGACATGATCAGAAATGTCAGTAGTGCTGAGTTTGTGAAATGTGGTCTAGACTTCGGACTAGATTCTTTTTTTTTTTAATTTAAAAGTTGTTTTATTTTTTCATTTTATATACCAACTACGGTTCTCCCTCCCTTCCCTCTTCCTGCTCCTCCAAATTTCCCCCCATCCACTCCTCCGAAAGGATAAGGCCTCCCATGGGGAGTCAACAAAGTCTGGCATATCAAGTTGAGACAGGACCAAGGCCCTCCTCCCTGTATCAAGGCTGAGCAAGGTGTCCTTCTATAGGGAATGGCTCCAAAAAGCCAGTTCATGCACTGTGGGATAAATCCTGTTTGAACACTTGGCCGAGATAGGGAGTTTGACTGGAGTGTCTATGATCAGATCTGTGATGAAGAGCCAAGGTGCAAGTTTTGTCTGGGAGCTAAAATTTTGTTGATTTGAGAGTCTGTCTTCAGAATGAGGTTTGTGCTTTTCTGGTATTCAGAAGTTAACGGAGCGAGTCGTGGCTGAGACAACTTTCCCTCAAGTGTCGGGTGGAGTCTCGGTTATTTAATGTGAATAGAAGTGGAAGGTTGTCCTCAGAAGACTGGAGGCTCGGGGCACTATGGGGAACTGGCACTTAAGTTACATGTATGTAGGGAGAAATTCATGTACCGACTCTTAAGAACGGGCATGGGCTTCTGTGTTTGGGTATGTGCAAGTGAGCGCACGGGCCCTTGGGAGTCACAAGAGGGCATCAGATCCACCAGGGCTGCAATTACACAAGCTTGTGAGCTGCCAGACATGCATGCTGGAAACCAAACTGGGGTCCTCTGCACGAGCAGTGTCTCAGTTACTTTCTTATTGCTGTGACAAAATACCACGACCACAGTAACATTAAAAAAAAAAAAACATTTAATTAAGTCACAAATGGACCATAAAAGTGTTAGTCTAACTATTAAATGAATGAATAAACTAATTTTAAAAATCAAAAAAAGGCATTTAATTTGGCTTATGGTTTTAGAGTCCGTGATGGCGTGCAAAGGCATGAGCATAGGCACAGTTGAGAGCACACGTCTTGATCCATAAGTAGGAAGGAGAGAGAACCAACTTGAAATGTTCTGAGTCTTTTTGCAACCTCAAAGTCAGTGACAATCCTTTCCTAACCAGGCCACGCCTCCTAATCCTTCCCAAACTTCCCACCTTCTGGGGACCAAGTATTCAAACATGTGAGCCTGTGGAGGCCATTCTCATCAAACCAACACAAGGAGTAAGAGCCCTTAGTCTCTCTCTCTCTCTCTCTCTCTCTCTCTCTCTCTCTCTCTC
>NC_022023.1:12253558-12283711 GCF_000317375.1 Microtus ochrogaster
TCTGTAGACCAGGCTGGTCTCGAACTCACAGAGATCCACCTGCCTCTGCCTCCCGAGTGCTGGGATTAAAGGCGTGCACCACCACCGCCTGGCCCTTAATCTCTTTTTAAAGAAAAGCCGTGTGTGTGTGTGGGGGGGTCATAACCCTCACCCTTAGTTATCTGCAGACGGATATCCTGAGAGATTATAGCAAATAAAATACAAAATATAATTGTCTTCTAACAATTCAGCTTATATATATATATAAAATTTTTGGCTTAGAATCTGCCTTTCTTGATGGACTTTAAACTTCATAAGGATAGGGACCATGCCTAGCAAACTTACCACTATGTATTTAGCAGTTCTTGGGTTCTTGATCTTTCTCTGTTGATGGACGCCAACCTGAAGGCCACAGTCAAGCTTGGCCACAATCAAGGTGAGTGACTACTGACCAAAGGACAGCCACCCAGATGGTGGGCACAGAGTAAGGGAAGTCTGTGCACCATGCTGGAGACCGTGGTGCTGCAGGTGTAGAAGATAGGAACGGCAGGAATCCAGAGGCTTCCTACAAATGATTGCTGGGCTGCATCTCAAGGAAGACTGTGGATGGCTGGGCCAGAGCTGGAAAGGCAATTCCTGCAGAGAAGGTGTCGCAGGCAAGGCCACGAGAGGCTGAGCACAGACAGAGCCACCTGCAGAGGTCAAGCCGCTGAGCGTGGCTACGGTCTGAGATGACAGGCTTGGCCTCGCTGGAGTCTGCCTGAGGGTGGGGTGTGGGGGTATGGTGAAAGGTGGCGACGCAGTCAGATGCGCGTGATTGTGGAACTCCCTACAAGTGCTCTGTGGAGGCTGGATTTGAGCAAAGAGGAGCGGAACTGTACTGGGATGGTCTTAGAGGGAAAGGAGGAAAGGGCGGTCGTGATGAACAAGATTCATTGCGGGTGTGAAGGGGAGGCGATCTGAGCGTGTGGGGAAGGTAGCTAGCTGTATTAGGATTTGGTGGTTGTGGGCTACAGGGAGCGAGCTGAAAACAAAGTGCCAGTGTGTGACACCACAGGTCACATTTATTGGATGTTTATGTGCTGGGCACTGACCTATGCTACATACCCACTGTCATTGGAGTCTTATCATGACTCCTGAAGCGGAGACCATTTTTTATGCTTGTGATATTGATGAGGAAACTATGACTCGCTGAAGTAGTTCTTTCATCAAAGTCACCTGATTAGAATGTAGAGTAGCCGAGGCTTGACCCTGGACAGCTGGACTTGAAGAGCCACATCCCTGACTGGAGGTGCTGCTCCCCCCAGGTGGTCAGTTTCCACTGATAATGTTAGCTACATCTTCTCCAAGGAGAGGAACTATTCAGAGGGTAACGGCTGAGTCGAGGAGGAGGGAAGTGCTCTTGAGCTGAGTTCAGGGTAAGCTGAGCTGGAAAGGCTGTGGATTATTCGGTGACATCCCAGGGGCATGTATGCACTGCCTGGGCGGGCATTTCTGGAGGGGAGGACTTAGAAGGTACTAGCCACGGACAGGAGTCAGTTGTGGAGATGCTACAACCAATCATGTCCTTTGAATGCAGCCGTCAGGAAGTCCCTGGGAACCCTGGTGTGAGTTGGGTCTTGACTAGGCTGAAGGGAGAAGCGTGATTGACAAGGAGAAGTCCAACAATCCGAGTTCCCTGGATGCAGGAGCGAGAATACCAAGAGGAAGGACGAGGGTGCAGAGGGCTTGGTTTTCTTTTCCTGCACAGATGGGAACAAATGCAAGGGAGCTGGGCATGGCGGTGAGCATCCGCAATCCCGGCATCCGCAAGGCTGGGGCAGGAGGATCTCTAGCTCATGACAGCAGGGATGTGTGGGGAGAACTTGTCCTTTCAAACAGAGGAATTAGCAGAAAGGGTAAATTTGACACTGAACGGGACAGAGAGAAGCAAACAGGATTCCATCCTTGAAGGGGGGAGGAATGGGGTAGAAGCCTGGAGGGTGAGTTGAGAGTCGCATCCTGCAGAGAGGAGGAACACTTCTGTGGAGTCTAGAGAAAAGTGTAGGTTTTTAACTCACTTTAAACAGGACCCAGGGCCATCAGAAAGGAGACAATTGGCTGAGGGTTCTGAAGCACCCATGGCTGCCTAGGCTGTGTAGTGGGTACTTTCATGTGATCTCTCCTCCTCTCCCTTCAGAACGTACACCATGGTAGAACTGCACCATGTATGTTGTCTGTCCTGCTTTCCCTCATCCCTTTTCTGTCTCAAAGAAATTCCTCATGATAAAGTCCCCCTGTCCCTTAAATCCCTTCATGGAGGATGTACATCATGGTAGAACTGCACCATGTATGTTGTCCGTCCTGCTTTCCCTCACCCCTTTTCTGTCTCAAAGAAATTCCTCATGATAAAGTGCCCCTGTCCCTTAAATCCCTTCATGGAGGATGTACATCATGGTAGAACTGCACCATGTATGTTGTCCGTCCTGCTTTCCCTCACCCCTTTTCTGTCTCAAAGAAATTCCTCATGATAAAGTGCCCCTGTCCCTTAAATCCGTTCATGGAGGATTCAGACCTACAGACCTGTTAGTGGGAAAACCAATGAAACCAGACGGGTGGACCTAGGGAAATCTGGATCCTTCACTCACCGATGATTCTAGAGTGACTGAGATGGAAATGAGTTGTGACAGAAAAACGGGTCGTGAAGGATCCTGGTGACCTTCTCATAGGGATTTGCAGGTCAGCCTGGTGGCGCACCAAATGCAAGCTGCACTTTTGTGGGTCTAGGCAGATGCGACCCTTCAAGATGGATGTGACTATGGGCATGGAGACAAGGGTGGACAAATGGAGTCCTGTCTAGTTCTTTGAAGAGAGAAGTGAGGTCAGCTGGAATTCGATCCTGTGGATGATGTTTTAGAAGAGCTACTGCAGGGGAGAGAGAGAGGGAGAAGGAGGGAGAGATAGAGCATGCACAAAAGTGGCAGGGTAATGGACAAGAGGATGGAGACGTTGACAGAGGTAGAAAAACCCTGCAGGTCTTTGTGAGCCTTGGGATGCTGCTGGGTTTCCTATTATCTGTTAGGGGAAGCCACTGGAGGTGGGGTTGAGTTTGGGCATTGCATGATCTAATTTACAACTGGTTAAGATCATTGTAGCCGCTGTAGGGTGTAAGAATAGAAACAAAGGAACAGTTAGGATGCCATTGTTGCCATCCAGGAAAGATGAAATGGCTTAGCATGGAACTAGTAGATAGTTTCCCTCCAATGACATCTTTTACTCAGTAAAATATGAAGGGCATCGAAGATGGGAGGGAGGCTGGATGGACAGTACTTTTTATGGGCCATCACTCACTGCTTTTCAGAAGTTAGCATTTACCAGGAAACTCAACAGTCTGCAAACTGGGACTATGTCGTTCTCAACTCGACTGAATGGCGTGTAGCTTCCTGCACTGACAGAGTTACCAGATACTTTAATTGTAACAGTTTAACTGGGAAACTGGATTCATGAGGGTGGGCAAAAAGTGAAGAAATTAAGTTACATTACAGAAAAGTCTTAATCATTCCATGACGTTCTGTTGTTGGTATCAGCTAGGCTTATCTCGGACAGCACTGGATTTATGAAACACCACAGTCTGTATTATTTTTTTAAAGATCAATACTCAGCTCACCCTCTCAATGAATGACCTACTCCATTTCCATGACCTCTGCACTGCAATCTGTTTTCATGTAATAATGTCTTGTCATCTGTAGACTTTCAGCTCACTCAAAACGACAGTGTCTCTGTGTTTGCATGTATGAGAAAATCTACTCGTAAAAAGACAGACATATAAACAAAACCAGTTATAAATATTTGCCCTTTAAACAAAAGGTATGCCATATATTTTTATTAAATCATAGAAAACGTTGCATACAAATTTTTCCATTTTGGAGAAACTAGAATGTCAAACATCTCAGTAACAAAGAAGCTCAAAGGATGCAATCTCTCCTTAAAGCAGAGACAACTTTTAAGTAATCTTTTTTTTTTTTAGTTGAAATAATTACTAACAGGTTGTTGGCCTTTTCTGTCTTTCAGCCAGGGGAATAATACCTCTATAACCATCAGTTTCCTTTAAGGATTTTTAAATTAAGTCAACATGAGTCAGACAGTTAACTTGAACTCTGAATACAAAATCCACTTCTTTAAAAGCTGCGTAGCCCTTTAGAATATTGCAAATGCTGAACTCCAAGAGATGGTCTCATTTCACAGGGCTGCTCACACATTCTTTCAATAGTGGCAAACACGTTTAACAGTGTGGAATAGATCTCGGAATAAGTTAAATATTAAAGACACAGAACATGGCGGTAAGGTCCCTACTTTTCTTTCTACCAAGTAAATTTCAAAGTTCATCCTAACCATATACATTTACCAACGGGTGAAGAGCGAGGGATCCAGTGATACCGAAAAGAACCGACAGCTATCAGAACCATGTTCACTAAATAGCTTGGTGGATATATACAAATGTGTTAGTCCGAATCTCACTGGTGCTCATTCCACGGGGGTCAACAGACTGCAGTCCAGCGCCTGAAGCCAGGCTGCGGTTCTGAAGTGTAAGCTGTCACTTGTTCTGGTTCTGAACAGATTCAGAGGTGACATGGACATGTCTGCACTCACACCAAATAGTTACAAAATATAAACACAAGTTAAATATTATCAAAATAACTTTAAATTAAACTGAAGTCCACTATTCTTAAGTGCACAAAATATTTTCCCTCTAGCTTCGTAAAGGCGTGTTACAGATCAAGAACGGACAAGGGGCATATTAGGGGCCAGGCAGCTTCCTCGGAGAACTCCCTGGAATCACATCAGAGACTGGGAGGGTAACAATCACTGACTCCCAGTGGAGGGATGGTTTCTGAATGTCATTTCCCTAAACTCAAGTCTGGGTTTTGGATTCATGAAAAAAAAAAGGGGGGGGGGAATCTGAAAATGACATTTTTAGGGCTGGTTGTCATGCCCATGATGACAGTGTTGTATTCAAGGAGACTTCTTCCCTGACACCCTTAATACTGCCGGCCTCACGTGAAGCTGTGCCCAGTTCCTGATCCCTACTCCCTCCAGTTGGTCTGTAGACCTACAGGTCTCCTAGGGAACATGTAAACAAATCTGGGGGAATCTGCCTTTCCGTGTTTTCCTGGTGTCGGCAGAAAACCTCATGGGCTAAGAAAAATATTAACAGGCAGGGCTACCCCAGCGTCAGCTTCTCACAGGCTTGCCTTGTGCTTTTCCTGCTGCAGAAGACCGTAGGGTCAAGTCACTTTGCCTGGCTTCTGAGAAATGGTATCGAACAGTCCAGCGACCTTATTCTTTGGTTGCTTCTCTTCCTGAAATCAGAGCAGACCCCTGCCAGTCTTTGGCTTGTTACTGGAGGTGGCTGGGCGAGGCGGCCAGGCTCTTGTGCAGGTTGGGGTTCTGACTGTGTCTGTTTCGGCTGCGGACCGATGAGAACATGGTGTTGCAGCCAGGCACTTTGCACTTATGGAGCTGGCGGAGGTGCACGGTTTTGTAATGGGCTCGAAAGGTCCCTTTGTTACTGTATATCTTCTGGCAGAGATGGCAGGTGATGGGCAGCCTGGAGGGCAGACTAGCAAGGCTCTGATCAGCCTTCTCCATCAGGACGCAGATGGGGTACTCGTCTTCCCCGGACACAAGGCTCTGCCCTTCACAGTTCCCATCGCTGTCCTCCAGAAGGGTGGTACCTTCCTCGCTCACCCCGTCCGAATCCCAGGAGGAATGACTGCTGCTCTCTGACTTCATGCTTGAGGTAGTGCTCAAATCCAGGATGGTGCCCTCGCTTGGGGGGCCGGAGTTGTAACTCTCCAGACGGGCACTGTGCACTTGGGATATCGGGTAAACCAGACTGCCCATGCCACTTGATCCCTTGAAGATGACAGACGTCTGCGAGGCTTGCGGTGTGAAAGCCACATCCTGGTAGGCCTCCTTGGCCACGTCTTGCAGAAGGTAGGCGGCACGGAAATGGTCCTCACTACTCTCCAGTGCTTCCTCACTCAATACTTTCTGGTGGAGGCTTAGGTTCGAGCTGTGTCTACAAGAGGGACAAGACAGAGGTGAGTTGGATTGCTGTCTCGGAGCCATTACTCTGAGTACAAAGACTCAGCAGACACTAGGAGAAACTGTGGTGTGGTGGGGGCGATAGTCAGGGTTAGCATCCTGTGAGCTGTGCTGTGTGGTCAGCAGAGACTAGACCACTGCTGTGGCTACTCGTCAGAAGCCAGCGTTCCCCAGGAGAGCCAATAGTCTGGAACATCAATTTCCACCACCTGATTAACATGTAACACCCTTCGTCTCATCCACAGGGGAGGTTGAGACAACTTCAGTTAGGACAATTTAATGGGAATACTAGATTCAGGGGAGCCTGAGAAAAGCATCAGTCACAGATGAAATGATGAAAGATTACCATCTCCAAAGCACCCCATCTAATACAGTATCCAACACCCGACACACTGCCACTGTCATATATAGAAAAGATAGCATCTGGGGTATATTGAATTAAACATGCAATTAAAACTTACATTCCCTGGTTCCTTTTGTCCTTTGGATATGGTTAGTCAAACACTACAGATTCCTAATATGGGGGCTGGAGAGATGGCTCAGTGGTTAAGAGCATTGCCAGCTCTTCCAAAGGTCCTGAGTTCAAGTCCCAGCAACCACATGGTGGCTCACAGCCATCTATAATGAGACCTGGCGCCCCCTTCTGGCTTGCAGGCACACATGGAAGGAATGCTGTACACATAATAAATAAATATTTAAAAAAAAAGATTCCCAATGTGGCTTCCCCTCATCTTTCTATTGGATAGGGCTGGTCTTGAGCAAGAGTTCATATTTCACTCCGGAAGTCCTACAGGTACAGTTGGCAACCTCACCAGCTGGAAATCGTGGTGTGTGTGTGTGTGTGTGTGTGTGTGCGCGCGCGCGCGCGCGCGTGCGCGTGAGTGTGCGTCTAGTGCAGGTCGTAGCTGCAGTGTCTCATGATGAACCAGACAGGAGTTTTGCAAATGCAGCAGTGTGAACACACCGCCAATCTTGCACCCAATGATTTTCTCCTAGCAGGCAGACGGTGAGCATCCATTATGACATATGCTCTTTATCCCCACGTTATCATGGATGAAACTTGTAAGATCAATGCTGCTCTTACTTGGGGATCCCTTGGTAACTTCTGACAAGACAAAAAAATTCCCTTATACCAAAGAGTACGCTCTTACAGGTGACAGGAGAATGATCCCAAGTAAGAAAAATGTCTCTACCAATTATAGATCAGAATTATGCCACAGTCAAGAAAGCACCCTCTCTAAATAAATGAATTAAATTTCCTGTTTTATATCTCTCAAGGTATGTGTACGAGGGAGTCTTAATTGTATTTAATGAAATGTATATATTTTACTATGTAGTAGTTTCTTTTACCCCGGATGTTCGTGTTGTGGACACGATGAGAATTATAGTCAGAGATCACCCACTTTGCAAGCCGCCCTTCTCAGCTACGGCTCTGCCCTGTGATTATGCCAATGTTCCGCACTGAAAGGGCTGGCATGTGCCGGCAGAAAACCAGACAGCAGATGGACGTATTAATTCCAGTACACGCACGCAGCTGAGAAAGTCAGACATGTACTGGAACCTGGAGCACGAGGGCTCTACGACAGTGTGAATCTCTGGGTCTCCCGTCCAGCTCCTGACTGTCCAGTGGACACTAAAAGCTGTCTCTTCCCTCCTCAGGCCTCCGATGGTTAGCCCCTGCTAAGGTGTGGGCCCCTATGACCAGGAGATAGTAGGGATACACAGACTCTCTGGACCAGGAGCCAATCTGTGCTCCCTGCCTTATTTTCCCTTGGCTCCCAGTTCCCACTTCAGCTCTTCCCTCTCACTCCAACTTAGTGGAGACCAGTGGGTCTCAGGTGAACCAGTCTAGTCCCCAGTCATTCCAGCAGCTCCCAAAGCTACAGTTCAGAACCAACGTAATCAATTCAGGGGGGTTTCCAGAGTGGATATAATGTGATATTGCAATAGGCTCAGTACAGAAGCAGATGTGAGAACCCAGCTGCTTTCTACTAAACCTATTAGAGATTTGCAAAAATATAAAATAAAGCCATTTATTTCACTATATTTATTTTGGAAAAGTAAAAGCAGTTTCCCATTAATGTGTTATATTAACACAAAATGTGTGTATTCTTCTCTTAAAGAGGTACGTCATATTCTTCCAGTTTTACTTCCTAATACAGTAAACAATGGTTTCTACAACTTAAATAGAGAAAAACACTTTCAGGTCCTTAGCTGAGATTTAAAAAGATGTTATGGGCCTAATACATTTAATATTTGCTGGCTTGGACAGACCCCTTCATCCAGGGACCTTCGTTACCACAGCAAGGAGCCTAGGTTAGTGCCGTAGTGTGTGTCATTCTGCTCTACAACCCACTGCAGCAATGTTTACAGTCATCCATAATCCCTTTTACTGTCTTCTCCACTAGACTGGTGACTTGTGTGTGCAAGGGTTGTGTACCCCAGCACCTATCACAGAAGAGTTGCTGATTAAATAAACATTTAAGATGTACTCTCTTCTCCCCCCCCCTCCCCATCCTAGGAACTGCTGCTGGCAGGCTCAAAGAGGGGAAGTTAGCTGCTTTACCAAACAAAATAAAGCAGTTTTCAACTTTGACTTAGCTGAAGCAGTGGGCCTGGGCTTGTCCACAAAGTCCTGCATAAAGTGGTGTTTTTAAAACTATAGATAAATGGATCTGGGGACTATTGGAATAAAATGTGAAATTAAGTGTTAAAACATTTAGAATACAAGGTGGTATCCTGTTATAGATGAGACTTCTATATACATACAGGTCAGAACATAAGGAAACATTGACTGTATGGAAATTAAGTATCATATGAAAAGAACTGTCAATCTACAATCTAGTATGTGTTATAATTTAGTAGGTCCTGTAGGCTGCTCCGGTCTCATAAACAGCAAAGATAATCTAACTGATATAACTACCTCTTTTTATAACAACATCTTATTCATAAGCAAACCCTCCTCTTCTTGGAGGATGAAGGAGAAGGACTGGTTCATTAATTAGGGGTACCCTAGCGGTTTGGTTTAAACATCCTAGCAACAGGAGGCAGGAATTTTAACTAATATCTCCTGTGCTTTCTTCTCTTTATTAAAGACAATGAGCGTGTTCTTATGAGCCCTAGCGAGGAATGTGTGTGGGAGTCTTTACATTTTCACCTCTTCACAAACTAGGCGTCACAGCTTGGACGAAGTTGGTGGTGGTGCTAACCTGCTTCAACCCGAGCTTGCTGGAACAATTGCAGTTTTCACATCCTCCGAGCCGTTTATCACACTTCATTTCAGCAGACAGATGACCCTTTCAGCAAACTTCTTAGATCACCTTTGCTGGGCTCGCTCTTCCTTTCAGAGGCCGGGAAGAGGGTGACCTCAAGCATCATCAGTGGCCCAAGTACACACACAAAGAAAAGCATAGTGCTGTGCTCCAGGGAGATAAGCCCTGTGAGTGTGCGCTCTGAGACAAGTCTGTGTGCTTTATAGACAACCCAGCAACTTTCGAACGGATACAGTAGCCCCCAAAAGGAGCTGCCCATCACTTGTATTCTTTAAATAGGTTAGCATCTTGAAAGGTTTCTAATCAAGCAGTGATTCTTTCTGCAAATGTTGCCAGATGATTAGAAGCGAGAGAATGGGTCTCACGCGAGAGGCGTCTTCATTTTATAAAATGGAAATGTGGCTAGTTCTGAGAAATTATGCGACACTGAGGGCCCTTCCTCTGTTCTCGCTACACAGTCACCCTTCACACAGCCGCTAACACGAGAACCAGCTCACCAGTCTTTATCCCACACACCTGGGAGAAGATACGTTTCTCACTTTGGGATCTCACAGACTTCAGAAAGGTAGGATGCTACATGTGCTGGAATATATCAGAATATCTACTAATAAATTAATATCAATACAGTCACTAGTAATTGAATTTGACCAAAGCTGCATAGCCCCTTCAAAGAGGTAAGAGCAGAAATCTACCACAGAAAGCACCATGTCGTTCCAGGTCAAGTTTTGTGGCTAAATGCTTTTAGATTTTTGGAACTGAAAATGCATATAGTTCCCACACCCTCTGGGAACTTGCTAGAAATGCATACTCTCAGGCTTGACCCCTGACCTACAACAGCAGATTCTAGAAGTGTTTTCCTGACCTGTCAGGTGACTCGGACACATGCTAAGTTTTAAACCACTGTCTGAAAAGAGACAGCTGCCGACAGACACCTTACCTGTCTCTGCTCCTGCGGGATGGGAACGCAGCGCCACACCCCTCCACTGTGCACGCGTGTGTCTCTTTGGCGTGTGTATTCTTATGGTGTGTCTTCATACTGAAAGCGTTTTTAAAGGTCTTCTTGCAGATGTCACACTGAAAGCAATTTTCTTCCTTCTGCCTCACTAGTGCATGCTCACCCAGGTGTTCCAGCTCCTTAGATTCTTCCAGAAAAGGAAAAGTCATCCCCCTGTTGGACAAAGCACTAAAGAGTCCTCCAGCCAGTAAGCGCTGCTGCAATTCCATGTAGTCAGGAAAGGGAATCTGTGGCCCTAGTCCAGGTGTGAAATGGCGTTCATGACCACCATCCTCCACCTCTCTTGGCATGACTGAAGTCAATGCTAACTTCTGCTCTGCCTCTCTCTCTGGGTGTGTGGTCTGCTCAAGGGTTCTGCCGATAGTTCCGTGAGACTCAATCACAGATTCAAGATGGCAGGGTCTTTCTCCTTGTGCTAAAGGCTTCTCTGAGCTTAACTGTGTGTGCTGCTCCTCGGGCACTCGGTCTGACTGAGGACTGCTGGCCTCTGGCTCATCCTCGCTGACTACCTGCAGGGGTGTGTCATCATCTGAGCTGAGACTGTGTCTCTTCTCAGCAATGTCCACAGCTTCTTTCTCGATTTTGATAGGCATGCTGGACTTCCTAGATTTCTTCTTAGGAAGTGCATCGAATGGCATGTCCGTGGACACCAGCTGCTCTGGGATGGAGGAGGACAGCAGAGGGAGAGAGGGCAGCACACCGGGTGTGTTTGCCAGCTCAGCCGGAGTAGCTGGACTGCGGTAGAAGGGGAGGACTGGCTGCACGGTCCGCAGGTTAGGGAAGAGCACGCCATTCTGCCCAAGGCTCGAGAACGCTGGCTGGCCTTTGGAGTCCTCCACCGAACTGGGGTAGCCTGGGAGGGGCCCGCAGTCTGAGATCACTGTGAAACCCGGGCGCTTGTAAGTCTCAGAGCTCGCCAGGTTCAGGCTGTTCCTAAGATCTTTGTCCCGGTTGTTTCTCTTCATGGGCATGTGCAGGCGAGGGTTGGGGTTGGCGCTGTGTCGGTTCCGGCTCCGCAGGGAGCTGAACACCATGTTACACCCTTCGATAGTGCACTTATGCTTGATCTTGAGGTGGACGGCGTTGTAGTGAATCTTCAGAGTACCTTTGTCGTAGAAGGTCTTCTCGCAGGCGGTGCAGAACACCCGGCCCTTCTTAGCGCTAATGCTGTTCCTCTCGGGCTTTCCTTTGGCCTCGGGGGACAGCTGTGTCCTTTCAAGCTTAGTGGCAATGCTGTACGAGCTGGAGTCACTTAAGTGCGCACTGTCTTCTTTCGGGGTAGCAACATCTGGACACTTTAGACACTGTTCCTTTTCAACCTGAAATGGTGTGGACGTGAGGAAGCTGCTGTCCGAGAAGGGCCCGTGCAGCTCCTGTTTGGGGTCCTGGCTCTGGTCCTGCCCCTGCTCCAGCATGTACTGTTCAGGCAGTGACCCTATCAGAGCAGGAGGCAGAGGGTTGAAGAACTGGAAAGGCAGCATGAACGTCATGTTGCTGATAAGGTTCTCGAAAGGGTGCAGGCTGCTGGGGTTTCCTTTGTCCACTGGAGTAGGGAGGCCAGCGCTCCTGTGGGTGCAGCTCTCGATGAACGCCCTGATGTCTACGTTGGCAGTGGAGGGTGGTATGATGATGGACTGCTCTTCTTTCTCCTGGATTGCCATGAGCTCCACTATGGACTTGGTCTCTCCAAAGCGAAGAAACTGCTGCAAGGTGGCCACTTCCTCCTCACTGGTCATGATGCTCCAGTGATCCAGCACCTTCCCCGAGGCATCCTAGATACAAACCAGATTGTAAAAGAGTGTCCACTTGGCTACTGCTCACTCTGCTCCCCGGGAAGCTGCCATCTGACGGAGCCTCCACCAGACTACAACAGGGAACATCTCCTGTGGATCAACACAGGACTTGCTGCGTTCAATCTCTGCCTATCTCACTCTCCTAGGCCTGAAATTGTGAATTTCATAAACTGTACCAATATAAACAGTGGCCCTACTGCTAGCCTAGAAGAATGAAATAAAGCATTCAAACCCAAGTCAGGGAAATATGGAAATCATTTTTCATCTTATTTCAACCCAGCTGATGGTCATGTCTGATTCTTGTCATACCTGAGGCATGATGACTTTCCTTACTAAAATAAAAATATGCATCATTTGAATGACAGTAGTATCTCCATCTAAAGACTACAAACGGGGCGGTGAAGTCTGGATATAGCCTAAGTATTCATTTGCTGCAAACTTAATAATCTGCTAAACACCTACCATCAAAAACCAGATGAGCACGTATTGATCTACTGCCTGTGTTCATAAAGCAGAGCTGTGATTATGTAGGAGTGTTGGAGATCTTTCAAACTCTAGCAAGGCCTAACTTATCCCAAAACTACAATAAATATTTTATCACAGAACATGTATTTGATGGCCTACTGAGATTTTTCACAGTGCATGTGAGAGTTTTGAAGATGAGGAGGAATGCAACATCATAAATATTTCATGCACCAGAGGTTCAAGGTAATTGATTCCATATTTTTAATCCTAACACTGGAAAGCAAGATTATTAGGATCATTAAATATTGATCTATGTCGTAATGTAAGACCATAATGCTACTCTATGTATAGTTGTTTCTAGTTAGCCAAGGCCCCCACACCAGAGGTGTACACACAGGATTTCAGGGAAAGATTACAAGCTTTAGAACTGGGAAGAAATATACTCATTTCTGGTCTGCTATATATTGGTGAAATAACTTTCGGTGAGAGCATGAAGCACTCAGAGTCTTCTGGATTTTCAATTAGAAAACAAGGGCTGTGGTACTGCATACTTTTAATCCCAGTACTCAAGTGGCAGAGGCAGGTGGATCTCTGGGAGTTTGTGGCCAGCCTGATCTACATAGGGAATTCTAGACCAGCTAGAGCTATGTAATAAGACCCTATCTGAAAAAAGAAAGGAAAAAGGAAAACAGGGGTATGTCTATGTCATCATAAAAGTACTAGAAGAACATGTACATTAATAAATGGGTATTATCAGTATTTATTTTTAATGATATAGTCTACTTAAGACTTGAAAATACACGTGTCTCCTATTTTACTGAAAAAATTTTAAACAAAGTCTGTTCATATTCCTAGTGTAGCGGCAAGAAACAATGTTCTGTAATTTCAGAAAACATGCTATTTTCTCATAAAACACTTCGATTGCCTCTGAAGATGAAACACCCTTCACCTTACACCCATGGCATGACCTGGGAAAAGAAGCTAAGCTACTCTGAAAACAGGCAAGGGCTCGAGGGATGGAACACTGAAGAAGAGAAGAGACTGTGAGGAAGCTAAAAAGAGCTCTGGTGGGGGTGAGAAGAGGGGGAAGTGGGGGGGGGGAGGGGTTGATCAACAGAGAGAGAGGAAGAGGGACAGAGACGGAGAGAACACAACCGTCTCACACGCGGGGCTGAGTGGAAGAGCCCTTCCAGGACAGCGAAGGAGATCAGCGTGTGCGCTATTGGCTGCGTAGTACTGGCCTGTAAGAGCCCTTTCTCGCCTCCAGGTCTCAGCAAAGCCTGACACACAGAACATCTCAGGTCAGTGGGCAATTTGGGCATGATGTATGTAGCACAGGCAGTACCCAAATGAAACAAGTCGTTTTCTGTGGGAGTTAGCTTAGTGAATACGCTCAAGAGAAGTTGGAACGCTTGCATGGCCTGGAGTCTTAGAGATCTTGAAGGAAAAGGACAGGATTTCTCCCAGAATATGAGTCAGGGACTTAAGTCATCAGGAAAAATTCCAAGGGGATGGACAGCCACCAATGACTGACAGGCACTGGGTTACACCAGTTACACGGGCACTCTAGGGGAACAGAGCCAAGGTTACTGTACCTGGAGCACATAACCACGGATATAATCCTGAAGGGTCCAGTCCAAGGCATGGAGAATCTGCAGAACCTCATCTTGTTTCAGCACACTGAAGAGCCGGTCCAGTAGGATTTTCAGGCGAACAGGGATGGCCTGGGTCCCATAGAGCATGAGGCTGCTAATATCGAACACCACATTGGACTGGACAATTTCCACTTGGCTTGTTGGATACACGGGGGGGATCCTCAGCTTACTTAGAGCTGGAAATCAAGTGCAAGACATTTGGAAAAGCTCTAATTTTAGGAGAAACATTGCATAGCAAGTCGGCTGGGGATATTCTTAGTTGTCTGTTTCAACAAGAAAAAAAAAAACCAAGAATCTGTAAAGGACTAATATCCTTAATTGCTATTGGAATTCATGGTTTTCACAGAAACTTCCAAAATAAAAGATTTTTCTCCCCTTCTTGTGATATTCCCGAGGAGGGAAATCTTCACAAACAGGGGAAGGGCAAAGAAAAGGAGGACACAAAAGCAGAATTCAAAGAATGGCCACTGGGGAATGGGAGTCTGAAGGTGAGGATGGCCTGGGGCGCAAGCATCTGGGTTCAGGCCCTCATCTGCTGCGTGGGAGGCGGTTTTAGAAATTAAGCCACCTAATCCAGTCTGCTCAACACAGGAGTTACTGACTGGCCACTGGGGGCTATTTACATGAAATCAATCAAAGTTTAAAGAGAATGAGTAATGCCAACCTCCAGGAGCCCTGGCCACGCCACATTTTCAACATTCAGTAGTTATACGTGACTCACGATTGTCAGATGCAGTAAATGCATGAACAGGATGTCTACATACAAATTTTATCTAAATCGTGAATAAGCGACATACTTATATCAGAACATATTTCAGCCAAAAAATATTAGGGGCAAATTATCAGCACGGGACATATCTATGACCTCTGTAAGTTGGCGTATTTAGAATAGAGTTAGTAAAACGGTGCATAAATTAAAATGTGAGGAGATATTTGGTATGAAATCAGCTCCTTTATAAACTTAAGTGATTAGGAAAGGCCGAGAGGATGCAAAGGAGAAATGACGTTACCGTGAGCCACCCATCCGTGCCTGCACTGCTCACACTGCCGGTGGTTGATCTTCCCAGGTTTGAAACTCTGACAGCTGCAGTTCAGAGTACAGCCGATAGCCTACGAGAGAGAACACATGGACGCATACAACATAAGGGCTATGTGCCGGATACTGTTGCATTTATCAAGCAAAATTCCCTCATTCATAAGATTCACTCAGCAGACCAAGGGTGCATATCATACCTCAGAAAAGAGGAGCCTCAAGCCCAACACTCGGGAGACCATGATTGCAATGCACAGAATTTGCATATTGATAACAGAGAGAACCTAAAGGGACTTCTGATAAAGGCTTATGGCTGGAAGCCTTGTTGTTATGAATGTTGTATTTTCACCAAAGTTCTACGCTGATCAGAACAGTCACGCTGAAGGATGCATAAAGATCAGTTTAGAAAAAGTAAAGGGATTATCTGAAGCAAGAGTGATCCATGAATGGAATCTGTTATCCTCAGACCCTGAAGATACAGTACAGGCTGAAAATGTTAAATACATTTGAGAACAATTCCTACAGACTGGCTGAGCAGTGAGCTCTAGAGAAGTCTTCTGTCTCCATCCCCACGCCACCCTGTCCCACTCCTGGGGTGACAGTGTGTGCTGCCGTGCAGGGTCTTTACAGGGTGCTGCAGCTCTGAACTCAGTCCTCATGTTTGTGGGGCAAGCACTTCACCAACCCATCTTGTCAGAGTTCCTCAAGAATAGAGGCCTGTAGGATATAATCTATTATTACAACAAACCGACTAAGAAATAAAACCCCTTAAAGGAGCTCAGACAGTGAGGTTCCAACTCTGGTGGTTTGTTTTGTTTTATTTATTTTCCGCAATAATGTATGCTTCTGGGTGAAATTTGCATGGTTCAAGAAAGCTCTGGAACTGGGGAGAATGTATGTTCAGAGAAGAAGCCTGTGAATTTGGGGCTTGAACCTCTAGCCTGCCAGTCAAGGGACTGTGAAGCACAGCATGGAGGACAAGGAAGGGAGAATCTGTAACCAGTCTCCCCCAAAACAAAACAAACCCACCAACCAGCCAGACAAACAGAAAAAAAAAAAAAAACAAGAAACTCAGTTGCTTGGGGCACTGTAAAAGGCACAACTGCTTTGGAACACCCTGGCAGCTTCTCTAAAAGTCAGACATAGAGTGACTGCATGACCCAGCAATCCTGCTCCCAAGTACACAGCCACGAGAGTGAAAAAACACATGCCCATCCCAAAGCCATCTGATGCGGGACTCCCCTCTGTATGCTGTGAACATCGCTGGTTAATAAAGGAGTTGCTTTGGGCCTATAGCAGAGCTATAGGGGAATAGAGCTAGGCAGGAAAAACTAAATGGAATGCTGGGAGGAAGGAGGTGGAGTCAGAGAGAAGCCATGTAGCCCCACTGGAGCCAGACGGAACTTTAGCAGGTAAGCCACAACAGCCACATGGCGATACACAGATTAAACAGAAATGAGTTAAATTAATATGTAAGAGTTAGCCAATAAGAAGCTGGAGCTAATGGGCCAAGCAGTGATTTAATTAATACAGTTTCTGTGTGATTATTTCGGGGATAAGCAGCCGGGAACCAGCAAGTGGCCCCCTCCATACAACAGCCATCCACATGACTGTTCATATCATTATCCACAACAGTGAAAGTGGAAACAGTCCCAACACCCACCAACAGAAGGATATGTAAGATGTGGTCTACCTATCCAATGGAGTGACTGTGTTCTCACAGAGGGACGGGGAATGGGTATCTGCTACCAAGGGTGGAAGAATCAGGCACAAACAGTCACATAGTCACATGGTTCTATTTGCAAGAAACATCAGGAGGTCAGTTCCTAGAGGCAGAAAGTGGCTTAGATGGGGAAAGGGAAGGGCTGAGAAGAGAGCATGCCCGGGAGGTGATGGAGTGTTCTCTGGGTTACAGAAAGGAACCCTACTTTGTTGTGTGCTCATTTACTGAGCCTGCAAACCCTGCACCTTCCACAAACTGCACCTCTGTGACAATCTCGTGTTGTCTAATAGCAACATTTCCCAACAGCTCAGAGTTATCTGTATTTTTACAGCAATAAACCATGTTTCAATTGAGGTATGCACACTTTAAAAATAACTGGCACTCCACATTTAACAGACTACATTATAGTATAAACTTTTATATGTACAAGGAAACTAAAAACAGTATGACTTGCTTTGTTTTGTAGAATTAAGCACAATCTTGTCAAGCTGTGTAGTAACTCTGCTTAACTTCCTGAGGAACTGTCAGGTTGGTTTTGGAAGCAGTTGAGTGGTTCTATGTTCCCATACAACACACGAGGGATCACCGATACTTGCTATTGTTTTATCTTGTTATTGTTTCAGGACAGGGTCTTATGCAGCTCAGACTGGTCTCAAATTTACTACACAGCCAAGAATGACCTTGAATTTCTGATCTTCCTCTCCTGCCTCCATCTGCTAAATGCTGGGATTCAGGCCCATGTCCCTTGCCTGAGTGACATCTCATTGTGGTTTGACTTATGTTTCCCTGACGACTGATGGTTTAGCATCTTTTCTGTGTTTACTGCTATCTGTTTGTCTTCGAACACACATATGTGAGGTCCCCTTTTTTAAATAGGATTTTTTAAATTTATTTTTTAATTGGGTTGTCTTTTTGGTGTTGTGCTTCAAGAGTTCTTTTATTTCCAGTTTCAAATCTGTTACCAGATACGTTATCTCAAGGGTGTCCTCCCAGTCTTGCTTTTTCTTAGTGGCATCTTTTGAGGCACAGAAGTTTCAGATTTTGAGTAGGTTTTTTTTTTTTAAGGTGATAAAATGTCCTAAAATTAGATGGTGATGATGTCCACACAGTTCTGTGCATGAATATACCAAAAGCCAGAGAACTTATACCCTGTAAGGATTTGGGGCATGTGAAGCACACCACAACCAAATATTATTTAGATATTGTTTGAGTTGGTGACCCTACTTAAATACGGATGAGATTTTCATGATTTGGATGCCTCTGACTGTGTCTTTGGTTAGGATGGACCTGAGCAGAGCTGCAACCAGGAGTTTCCAAGTAGAAGAGCGGCAACTCACAGCAGGGTGTGCTGAAGACAGCACCAGCATCACCTGATCTGCTCCAGAGGCTAGCCCCAAAGCAGGGCGTGCTGAAGACAGCACTAGCATCACCTGATCTGCTCCAGAGGCTAGCCCCAAAGCAGGGTGTGCTAAAGACAGCACTACCTGATCTGCTCCAGAGGCTAGCCCCAAATGGGAAACACAAAAAAGAGTTTTGGGAGCTTTTTGTTGGTGGTGGCAGAATTGTTTTTAATTTTGGCAAAAATCATACAATCTAATATAAAGAAACTTATGCAGTTGCAGATTCATCCTACTTAATAAAACATTCTAATGCTATAAATTATTTTACCTTTTAAGAGTTTCTGCTTGCATGTGCACATGCAAATACATGAAACACATTGACATATGCATATACACAGCAGCTGTATCTTACTCAAGATTAGTTGCCTTGAAAGAAAATTTAAGGATATAAGTTAACGATGATTTAATTTACATTGCAGACCCCCAAAACAAGAATTTACAAATTTGCCATTAGCTAGGTTTGGTTTGGGGCACATCTGCTACGCTGTCCAGCCTCTCACACATGCCTACAACCCTATGAACAGCCACTTACAAACAAACTAATCATCTGTTTATGACCAAATGCTAACAGAACACTAAGTTACATAAAGCTAAAGTGATTCACAATCTGGATCTAATAAACACTGCTTAAAAAGAAAATACTTTAAAGGGAAGATTTTTTTTTATTACCTACATTCATTGAGGTATCATTTACCTTTTTGGAAAAGGTATGGCTAGGCGTGGTGACACACACCTTTAATCCCAGAACTCAGTGGGAAGAGGCAGGCAGTTCTCTATGAGTTTGAGGCCAGGCTGGAGTACATTAGTGAGTTCGGACTAGCTAAGGTTACACAGAGAGCACCTGTCTCCAAAAAAGTGGTTATGGAAATCTACAAGTCAACTTACATCTGATTTATATTGAAAACTAACCCTGTTGTAAGAGAAAGGGATGTCCTTGAGTATATACTTGCTCCAATCCCTAAAGACTTTGCTCACAAGATGAAGGCTCATGAAATACCCCCTGGAAACACTATGTGAATCTGCCTCACAGTGGAATGAAACAGGAGCAAATCCAGGCAGCTTCCTAGCCCCACACTGGAGCTTGACTTCCCCATCTCTCTTTACGTCACTCACATGTCTCAGTTTGGGACTACTGACATTCGCCGTTCTAGATCTCTGTGGCTATACTAGCATCAGTCAGGAACAGCAGCCCTGGCCTCTGCTCTCCTGCTGCATGTCAGTTAAAGGCTTCTAGGCATTCCCTAACGCCCCTAAGACCTATCTCATGTGTAACTGTGACCACTGACCCAATCTGGCCAATCACATCCAACAGCTTCTATTGGGGGGGGGTGCATAACTTTAAACAGTTATATCCATAATTCGATTATATAAGTATTGATTATAAGAAACACCAATGTGATTGCACATGAAGCATTTGAATAAGGCTTACAAGGGGAAGGGGAAATAAATGGCTGAGGAATTATTTATGAACTAGAAGAACCTAACTAGAATATTGGAGAAAACTTCTAATGGAAACACCGTTGGATTGTCCCACGCAACTCAGAATTCCACAATGTCAAATTATAACACCCTTCACTAAAAGTAAGTTAAAAATTCTAAAATGAAATCAACCCCCCCCCCCAAATTCTAATTACAAGACGAAAGTTTCCTCATGTAAACGGAGAACTTGAAGTCTACATGCTTTCCCCTGGGTCTGTAATACTTGCTCCATTCTCCAGAAACACAAATCAGATGTTTCCAGCAATGCAAACTAACACGGCATGAGCATCGCTTTCTTAGGCTCTCGTCTTAACCAAACGATTTCCAGAACTGTTTATCAAGTCACTTGATGTGCTACAAATCAGTATTCAAAATTCTGGCTTGCTGGTTTATAGCCATCACTTGCTCACTCATGGCTGGTGTCTGACACACTTGGTCAATTGCTTTTGTCTTGGGGTGGAAATGTATGGCCTGGATTTTAGGTGGCTTGGTGGGATCATTTAATCTCTCAGAAAGCCCTGTTCGATGCCTCCACAGGTCTTTTGCTGAGGGGTTGAGTACCCATCCCAGGCACACAGTGGGGTGGATGTGGATGCCCAGCACTGGACAATAGAGGCCTGTGATGGGATTTGAATTGACCCCAATAATATAAACCATTCAAAGATACTGTCATCTCTAGAATATATATATATATATATATACACACACATACACACATACATATACACACACACATATATTCATATCATATTTCTCACAGCCTTAAGGAGGGCAAGTATGAGATCTTTGGGTCCCCTTATTTGTCACACTGAGCCACTGGAGGGACAGAGGCACAGAAGTTGCACTCCATCTAGCTGGGCAACTTGATTGGCTCAAGGCATTTAGTCTACACTGTCTAGTATATTAGCTGCATGCGGCTATTACAATCTAGTTAAACAGACAGCATTTGAATTCAGCTCCTTGGTCACACCAACCATACTCTAGTGCTCAGGAATCCACCTGTGGCTAGTAGCTATCACAATGGATGACTGTGACAGAAAGTATCTCCATCATTACAGGAAGTCCCATGGGTCAGTGCTAAGCCCAGTGCTGAGATCAGCCATTGCTTTTGACATGGTGAGGCTCCTGTTTAACAGGTAATTTCATTTAATCCTTACTATCTTTCTGCGAGGAGAGAATTATTTTAGAACGCTTCAATTTATGGAAGGTTCCTAACATCCTCAAGGTCACACAGCTCGTTAGCTCTATCACGTCTGTTTGATGTGGGACAAGGTACCAAACAGCACCCATGCGTTAGCTGTATTTTCTCCTCACAACCACCAAAGGAGGTTGCTGCACCATCCCTATGTTATGTGCCAAGAAGCTGAAGAACTTACAGGCTACCCAGGTAGTCTAAAATCTGAATATTCGGGGAACAGTCTGCCTTAAAATATCAGGATTTAGCGTTGGCTGCAGAAGCACTCAGTCTCCACAGCCTTCGGAGTGGGGCATTACCACACTGTCCTCCAGACCAAGAGGCTGGAGTTCCACATGGTAAAGAAACTTCACAAGTCTTTCGGAAACGCGAGTGAGACCATCATTCTAGAATCTAGACTGCCAATGCTATCATGTAGAATAAGACTGCGGAGGCCCGTGTCTTCAAGGAGCTGCAAGTCTATCTCAGAGGTAGAAAATGAGACGGTACATGAGACTTTCAAATAAGGTTGAGTGTCGAGAGAGGGCCGAGCAGGAGTTGGCACTAGTCATTCATCTGCTGGCATGCAGAGTAAGCACAGGAAGAAGTGCCTTCGGGCAGGGCCATCATCGAGAGCCTCGGAGGAGGACTAAGTTCCAAGGGCTGGGAAGGACGGAGGGGGTGTTTCAGAAGGCTCAGCAACTGCAAAGGCCGTTAAGACTTAAGACGTCAGCTCAGAGACGAGGAAGGAGGCCAGTGGAGCAACAGAGTCAAGTTAATGGTAGGAAGTTAAGTCAGAGAGGCAACAGAGACCATTCTGGATAGGGCCCTGTTGGGGCAGGGTAAGAGTTTGGAGTTTGTTCTAACAGAGCCTCCTGGGAACAACACAAAATGGACATGGTCTGCTGTTCTAAAGAGACCCCTGGCTATGGCTGCACTCCCTTCCTCTCAGCCCGCTGAGCTCATGTGCTGGCACCTGTGATTATAACATGGGTTGCTAAGCACCCCTTCCACCCTCAGAGGTCCGCTAGCCATATCAGCGGATACACAGATGAGAGCAGAAGAGACGAGTCAGATACACGGTCTGACCACCCCGCTTCTCGCCACCATGTCCACAAGGAGATCCTCAGGTCCTCTGGCTCTGGTGGTTCGACTCTGCACAGACACAACTAGCGAACACTGACGAAAGATCATGTTCCTGAAAGAGTCTCCACAGTTCCTCACGTCAGAGGAAGACAAACAGTTGCAGCACCCACCCACTAGAGACGAGTCTCACCTTTGGTAAATTCCCTGCTGTACTGAGAGAGGTAGTGAACGACTGACTGGATCAATGGAACTTTACCTTGTGCAATGATTAGAGATAGCATCTAGCTACCTTCAAATTTTATTTATTTCATTGTGTGCAGGCCCACATGCCACGGCACACACATGGAGGTCAGAGAACCATGTGGAGGAGTTGGTTCTCTCTTTCTACCGCGTGGGCTGACGTCAGGCACTTTGTGGCAAGCACCTTTACCCACGGAACCATCTTGCTGGCTCATGGCATCTCCCGCCCCCATATGCCTGGGTAAGAGAATTTTAGCTAAGCCGGGCGGTGGTGGCGCACGCCTTTAATCCCAGCACTTGGGAGGCAGAGGCAGGCGGATCTCTGTGAGTTCGAGACCAGCCTGGTCTACAAGAGCTAGTTCCAGGACAGGCTCCAAAACCACAGAGAAACCCTGTCTCGAAAAACCAAAAACCAAAAAAAAAAAAAAAAAAGAGAATTTTAGCTGGGCCTGATGATGCAGGCCTGTGATCTCAGTTATACATGAGACTAAGGCAGGAGGGTTACAGGTTCAAGGCTTGCTTGTGCTTCAAAGCAAACTGGAGGCCAGCCTGGATAGCTTCAAACTGAAAACTAAACAAAGGGCCGGGGTCATGGCTCAGTGGTGGAGTGCTTGCCAGATATGTGGAGCTTTAGATTCAACTTCTAATACTAAAAATAGGAAAAAACGGATTTTTAATTTTCTGTCCTCACTGAACACTGGCTCTCGGCAGACAGCAGAACGGTGGAGCACTACAGGAAGCTCCTCATACATGGGAACTGGTTGAACTTCAATTCTTTTGTCTTCCTCCATCTTGTAACAAAAACATGATGGCTAGAGTCCAGAGGGCACCCTGTGACCATTCGATAATCTGGAAGGCAGAGCGCAAGGAAGGCTGAGAATAAAGAATGGGAACTGTTGTCTTTGGTGCTTTTTACTAGTGGCCAAATGCACTTCCTAGTTTGCACACTTACACACTGATCTTCCCACCGACTATTGAAAAGGGCCACCAAACCAAAATAAAAAAAAAAACCACTCCTAGAAAATGGCTCACTTGAAGAGATGGCTAAGACTAAGTTCAGCGTCTGTGGTCCTATCTTAATGGTGGGATTCCAGGGCTCTGCCAGATCTCTAGGGGTGAAAATCATTAAGCTCTCAACTTGAAATCAAAGAGCCCAGGCTGCCAAACCACAGCTCACCGAAGCTTTAGGACAGAAAGGCTGCTGGCTTTTCTAGCTTTTATTTTTAAACGGTGACTAGAGATAACTGCTATTCGTCTGAATTCTGGAAAATTTCAGTGTATGTAAAGACTGAGATCAGAACGTATCTTAAACCTGCCAGGATTCCCTCAGCTGTGAGAGTAAGGCTACGCTTCTCTCCACCTGCATTGAGATTGTCATTCTCCTCCCTCTGACCAAACCATTCAAAGCAGGGAGACACCAGCCTCTTTGGCTCTGACTGGACTTTGATTTCTAGTTTCGCCTCAGTTCACTAACTTCTTTAATTTTTTTTATTAAATTAAATTATTTTTTATTAAATTAAATTTCCACTAATTTTCTCATACATGAAACTCCACACTGGGATTTTGAAAATCCTATCGTTATTTTCAGATGGGCAGTCAGGACAACTGGGGGAAGAGTGGAGGGAGGCACCGAGGTTCTCTGTGTGAGGCAGATTACCTGGCTGGCAGCACTGAGCAGAAGCCCATCTGACAAGCACACAGACCAGATGTTCATCCCCCCAACACATGCCATCGCCTCACTCAAATAAGTTTAACAAAACGACAATAATTTATTTACAAGTTTTATGAGCTTCGGCCAAGTAATTGGAACCACAGAGAGGCTCCTGTGATGCAAATATAAGTCACTCCCAGGTTCTACTACGGGCAGGGGCACAAAGCTTTTCTGGGGAGTCACACAACTAAGGCAGACAAAAACGGCAGTGATGGGACTGGAGAGATGGCTCAGTGACAAAGAGCACTCTTCAAGAGGACCTGGGTTCGATTCCCAGCACCTGCATGGCAGCTCACAGCTGTTTGAACCTCCAGTTTGAAGAGACCTGACACCCTCATAGAGCAAAGTACCAGATGTACATAAAATGAAATTAAATAAGTTACTTAAAAAAAAAACAGCAGTGGATATGGTTATTCAAAAGTTTAGGTTGCTTCATTCACAGCTGAAAACCCAAGGCTTTGAAATATACTCAGAACAAATGCAAAAGTCACTGAGAATGCCAGGAAACCAACAGACTGTCCTGAAAATCAGTAAACAAAGAGAAAGAATGAAATCTTTCCTCTCCAACTTCTGTTCAGGGAAACCAAACTATTGATGAAGCAAGTTCTCTTAAAATGTCCCATTTCATTGTGCCGTTAAAAAAAGACGATCAGGCCCATTGCCCTGAACAGAAAATACACCCAGAGCACACTGGATACTCTTGTCAGCACATCCAAACCTGTGGCTGATCAAGGTGCTTCACCAGTGCCCAGTGAGGAAGACGGGCAGCAGAAGGCTGTTTAAATGGCTTCACAAGGAACTGACTATCAGAACTCAGACTAGTATTCTGAAGACTGGCATTTTCAACAGATAATGGCAAGGTTAAAAAACAAAGAGACTATAAACCTAGAAATTAAAAGAGACAAATGATATATACATTTGGATTCTAATGTGAACAAACCGATGGTAATATAAAGTTTATAAGACAGTCTAGGAAATTTGAACATTGCCTGGAAACTTAACGACATTAAGGAGTTAGGATAATTAACTTTTTTTTTTTGGTGTTGAGGCTTGAACCTAAGGCTCTGTACAAGCTAAAAAAGCACATGCTCCACCACTGAGCCACACCCCCAAATTATTTTAAAGTGTTTTATGGTATATTGGTTTTGTTTTTAAAAGTGGTTTCCTTTATATTTTACAGCTACATATTAAAATATTTTTAATGAAATTGTATGACAGCTAGCAGTTCCTCCAAAGTAACCTGGGGTTTTTAGTGATAGGGGATAGGGATTAACTATTAAAAGTCCCAAACGCTACCACCAAATTTCATTACGTTATTATAATTCTGTTAATCTAAAATTTTCTATAATAAAAAGCAAAAAAAAAAAAAAGCTATGCCAAGACGCCTATTCCCTCCAAAATTTCAATTTGCAGGAGTCAACAGATGGAGAATAACACTGTGCAGAGAGGCCAGGCCACGGGAGTCCTCCTCCAGGGGAAAACAAACTCGCTGTCTGTGTGCAAGCAAACTCCTGGGTCTGTGTGCTGGGTCACTACACACAGGTTTCTGTTTGGCCAGTGAAAGCCACTCCTCAAAAGCAGTTTAGGTGGGGCTGAATGGTGGGATGACATGCTGGATAGTCAGGGTCTCTCTGCTGGTTTCACAGAACAATTAGGGTTCTGAACAATGGGAGATACTGTTTACCAACATCAGGAAAGATCATGATTGAGAGAGGGGACCTGGGGAGCTTCAGGAAGTAGACAGCATTTGCCATGGAAAAATGACACCGCAGGAGAACTGACAGAATGTGGCATCTCACTGCAAGTTACAAGGAAGAGAGATGCCAGAGCAAGGAGGGCATGGAGGTGGCCGGCACAGAGAGGTAAGGGAGCTGCGGCCCCTCCAGGGGATGGATGCTGGCCTAAGTCTACCTGTGAGCAAAAGTACGCACGACACACCTCTGTGATGTTCTCCTGGTGCTTAGTTCAAAGAGGATAATGGGGAAAATACTCGCTCTTTTGATGTTTATATATCAAAGCCTAAATCCTATGCCAAAACAATTTAACATCTGCATACTTTTTTTCTTAAAATTATTAGTTTTGAAAAATGAAAATGTGAAAAAGACTAGAAATTATACAAACATCAAACTGAATATTTCCTTTTTAAAAAAGGCTTTAAAATACATAGAAATATACGGGCATATTTTCCCCCTTATAACCTGCATGTAGAGGGACTCAGAAGGAATCTTCATAAACCTTTGATAATGAAAGCTAGAAGACATCAGTGATACGTAACACAGAGTCAGCCTTGGAAAGTGGGGAGTTAAATGAAAAAACACTTGAAAATTTTAGGTAAGGTAGCCAGCTAAGCATTTAACACTAATTTGTTACTAACCATGATGTCTAAATGTTCCAAACATGAACATGTCTACATAAAACTGTTCTAGGGATTCAAAGAGAACCAAAAACTACTTTTTGAAAAAGATAAACTCAATCTCAGTTATTTACGCTTTCTGAATCTCCACCTTAAAACTCAGCATAACGTATCATGAATTGTTACAGTGGGAGGTATGGGAGCTTGGCAGTCACAGTAAGTCTAGAAGCCGTCAGAGGACTAGGGAACTAGGGCAGTACTTCTAGAAGCTGGGAAATAGTTCTCCATGTTTCAGTACACGGAAGTATCACACAGTCTGCAGGAGGAGACAGCTCAACTAATGCAATGAATGGGAAGAAACATTAAAAGCCCACATTAGAGTTCACCTGAGGCCACTGTATCCTTCTGTTCAAACCCAGCCTTCACATTTTATTTTCCTAACCCCTCTCTTCCTTCACTTTAGTGGAGAGAAACGGTCACCCCGGCTCAGCTAGAGCCCTTTTATGATTGGTTAGGCTGACTTATAATAAACGGTCTGAGTGTGGACAGGAACCGATGAGGCTTTTTTTTTTTATCATTAACTATGTATGTCTGAGGAGGCCCCCAACGTCCCTGGAGAAGCAGGGGCAGGGCTGCTTTCCGTTTGGGCTCAGCGTCTCCGACTTAAAACAGGCACGTGCATCTATGCAGAGATGGCAGGTGCCACGCTGCAATCTTGGAAACTCCAAAATGAGGGAAAAGGGACTTCAAAGGCTGATGAGATAAGCAAAGAGGTGTTCTGCGAGAAACCAACTAAAAGGGGAGGAGGACCCCCAAGCTTCCTAGATCTTCCTTCTGTGCAGCACCTAGTTATCTTTGCCATCTCTCAGAAAAGTCACCAATGGTAAAGAAACACACGGACAATCTGTCCTAAGATCCTCCCAGTCAGGGAAAGCACAAGAGGAGTCATCAAGGCGGATGACCTGGTTCTGAGGACCTGGGTAGTTAACGGTATTTCTAGTTACTTTCTATCCAGACTGTTTCCTACCAAAGTAACTACCCCATCCTAACTGACATCTGCAGAGGAAACTCACCCTGGGGTGAAGCACACCTCTCCTGCAAGTAATTTACCTTGCAAACCTTCAGGGCAACTGCTCTTAATGGTCACCGCCAGGGTAACTTCCAAAGCCCCATACGGAAGCTCAAAGACATTTTTGGCCCCTCATACTGTAGTTTAATTTTAATAACAAACCAAACTTTAAAAATGTTCCCTCATTTACGCTTACTTCTTGGCATTCAGAAGTGACCAGGGCATGCTTAAGGGACAATTATTTTTCTATGGGGGAAACCTAGATGGCTTTTCTCACCACAGGGCTGGGTCATCTTTCGAAGCTGATGATCTGAGGTATAAAATGTGGGTGTGGGGCCAGAATACAGGCCTAACTTCTGCAAGGGGAATAGCCATAAAAACCAAATCACCCTCTGTATAAACCTTGTATTTCTAAGGCAATGGCTTTATGAAGGTTAAGATTTCTTATGCGAATACAACCTGGGCACACAGATTATTGGTGCATATCCCAGGAGATACTCATGGGCAGATTATCCAAACTAGGAGCTGGTTTCTCTCGGCCGAACAAAGCTCCACAAAACCCTTACCAGATTGCATGGGTGGAGTGGATCGTGCAAACTACATTATGCAGCTGTCTGAAGGCAATCTGAGTTCTTAAAGTACCACGAACTCACAGGCTAAGTGAGAAGATCTCATTGCAATGTCTGGCCATTCAGCTACAACAGAACATGTTCAGTAATAGAGCGGAGACAGTAAGTTTCTGTAAAATTAAAGTTTGTCAACTTACCAGACAATAAATGCAATAATAACTCCTATCATATTCTTTTTAAGCGTCTGAAATTATACTAAATAGTTATCAAAATTCCTCACAGGAAAAGGGGCTGCTGTCTGTATTTATTTTAAAGCAAAAAACTGTAACATTCGAAATAATGTTTTTTTTTACACGATGTGCATTGATGAATACAATTTCAATAAAAGCGTACAATAATATGCATCAACGAATTTGGGAGGGGCAAATGGAAAAGCTGTATGCCGGCTTCACTACTCCACAAAAGTTTTAACACACAAACACCAATTTGGAAACTGAACCTCTTCGAAATCGGGAGAGACCCCATAAAATCTAAAAATCTAGTAGCATAGTGAAGACAATAAGCAGGGAAGCAAAGGACACACACACAAACGTTTTGCCAAAACGTCGTTTTTCGGTTCACTTAAACTGTCTCACCAAAATCTTGTTCCTTTAATAAGAATCTACTTTTTTAAAAAAAAAAAGTGTCGATACATCTGTTCTGTGTTTCCATGTAGTAACACGTACACACACACACACACACACACACACACACACACACACACACACACACACACACACACACACACACTCCGACAGGGATTCCCAGGACACCAGTGGGGCCTCTTTCAAGCCCCTTAAGTGTTAACAGCAGAGGCCTGGCTGCGACCAGGCGTCTGGCCCGATTTAAATGCCCTCATCTTCAGAGGTCTGCGGGCGAGCCCAGCTATAAAACCAGGGGACATTACCGAACCCCGGAGTGTCTGATCTTTCCCCGCGCAACACACACGGCTTCACTCGTACAATTAAGGCTGCTGGTTGGCATTCCATTTAACTGTCAAACTCGGGCCGGTGGCAGCCCCACAGCCACAAAAGAGATGCCTTTAAACGAGAAGAACATGTTTCTACACCGCATTTGAGAAAGTTTGGCTCCGAGCTATGCACTGATTGATATCAGATCTCTCTCACTCGCCTCTCCAATCTTGTCACATCTGGCTGACAAATCCCCAGGAGCTTACCCAAAGTCAGGCGGCCAGGGCGGGGTAAGGGTTCCTGGGGGAAGCAGCGTCCCGGGACAGCGGCACCCCGCAGCGGGATTCTGGGGCACGCCTGGCTGGAACCCCGCTGCCACTGGAACAGTCCTTGCTCCTGGCAGACTAAGAACCTCACCGCTGCCTGGCCAGGGTCCCCTTCCTGTCAACCGCGGGCAGACCATCCCCAAAGAGACTGAACCTTGGCTCCGGCTTCCCCATCCGCATCCCGATGGGCCCCTCCAAGTCCCTGCGCCTCTGGAGGACACGAACACCTCAGTGTCCCACGCGCGACAAGCCAGCCGGGACGCCCGCTAACCTCCTCACTCATCAGCAAAGCATCCACTTGAGACACGTCTAAGCTGACGGTTTGCAGCGCCTGGGTCTTGCTCGCTTCTTTCTTTCTTTCTCTATCTCTTTTTTTAAAAAAGCAAGCATTTGTCCCTTGGGGGACCGGCGTCCCCTCCACGCCCCTCGGGCGTCTCCTCGACTCTCCTCCCGGAATGCCCAAAGGTCACGGCTTGAAATACCAGACCGACGACCGTTCCAGTGGCCACAGCATTTGGACAGGGGTCCCGGGGTGCAAGAGGAACGGGGTGCCGCTCACAGGTCACCTCGCTGGGACTCGGGCACAGGCGGTGGCGACCGCGGTTCGACCGCCCGCGGCGCGCCAGACCCCCGGCGAGCAGGTGGCCCTCGTCAGGCAGAGCCCCGCGCCTCTGGCCCGCGCCACCGCTTACCTCAGCCATCCTGCGGCCGCTGCCGAGCCGCCCTTCCCGGCGCGCGTCCCCTGCCCGGGCCGCTCCGCGTCCGCCCCGGCTC
>NC_022023.1:12283880-12313919 GCF_000317375.1 Microtus ochrogaster
CTCCGCTCGCCCCGCCCCGCCCCGCGCCCCTACTCCCGGCCGCCCCGGGGGGCTGCGGGCGTCGCTCCGGGGCCAAGGCCGAGCTAAGTTGCTGCAGCTGAGGCCAGACTGCGGGGGGGGGGGGCGGGGGAGGCTCCACCGAGCACAGCGGAGACCTCGCCGGCCGGCCGCGGGCGCTGAGGTGTCTGCCCCCGCCGGGCTTGAAGGCACTTGTTGAGAAAAGAGACAGACGTGTCGGTGTTTGCCTCTCTCCCCGGCAAGGGCGAAACGCTCTCTGAAGTTTCCCTGGCTTGTCTCTCTGGGGCTGGTGCAGCCTCCCTCGCCTCCCCCGGAGGCGCCTCGGGTCCCAGGGCGGACGAGGCAGAAGGCTGCACCGCCCCCGCCCCACCGGGAACTTTTTATTGCCACAGATGTGGGGACTTGGGTCGGGTCGCGGAGGCTTGATTGGGAACTCAAACACCCCGGTCCCTTGTGGAAGTCTGAGTTAAAGTCCCGGTGTTACCGCTTTCCTGGGACAGGTGATTTTGCTCCCAAGTGGGCTCGACTCTCGCCTCTTCCTGGGTTCTGAGGAGATCGGGAAATGAAGGGCACTGGATAAACCGATGGGGAGGGGCCCACCTGGAGAACCTGCTTTCCGGGGATCGAGGACAAAGAATCCTTTAGCCTCGGGAATAGGCAGAGATGGCCCACAGCTGGTGCAAAACAGAACCAGGCTTTCCTATAGCTCCAGGCCAGGGCAGACCCAGAACCTGAGGCCCGTTTGGCTTTTGGAGTCCTTCCTTTTTAGAGTTCTTTAGAGCCCAGACTTGGAGTGACAGGCCCTGTTTCCTTTTCTCCCGATTCCTTGCACCTGCTTCGCTGCTGGTGGTCGACCTTGAAAAGCGAACCTAGTTCCACACACGATCCGAGACGCTGAGGACAATGACTGAGTTGCAAACGGACAGAGGGTGCCACCTGCTTCTCTGGAAGGCACGTGCTGACCGCAGGCTCCAGGTGGAAAAAGGAGAAAACTGGACACCCAACCAAAAAAAAAGTGTGGGTATCTGGGCTTCAAGCGGGTCTGGAGACTGGACACCCATTACTGGTACTTTGGACAGGTGACTCATCTGAGCCTACAAGGTGGTACCCTTCCTTGCAGGCATGAAATTGCCTGGTCTCACGTGATGAGCATTGGCCTGTGGGGGCAAATTAATATTGCCACATGGCTAACTTCATTATGAAGATTTGTTTTATTAATGGCCAAGCTAACCTGGCTGGTTCCCTTCTAGTCCTCCAACTCCTCCCCCAAATCACTACAATCCACCACACCACAACATTTAGGCCTTCCTTCTGGTCCTTCTTTTCTGGCTATTGTTTCACGGTTTCTTCAAAGAGGAATGTGACCCTGGCTCGGAAGCCTTCCCTGACGCACCAAGCCCCCACTTCACAGATTTCTGCACCCTTCTCTTCCTCCTCCCTAAGCGCTTGTTTCTGCTTCTTATGCTTTCTGCATTTTGAAGCCTCGTTGTGTTTTATTGTCATAACTCCCTGACCATTGCACATCTCAGTGGATTCTGTGCAATGAGTTGCCGTAGCAGACAGAACCCTTGTTTCGTGACTTGCACATATATAGCCTGTTCTCAGCAAGTGGAAACCGGTGGAGGAAGCCATCCAGTTTGGTCTCCCTTTTCTTATCTATAAAAGTAGATCTGAAACTTCATCTCAGTCCAGGCTGGCTAAATGAAACCATCTCTTCTCTCCTCTTTCTCTTTTCACTACACACAGAGCTAGTTTTTGTTTGTTAACTACATTTACTAATTCTTATAGAATTTTAGAACATTTATATCTGCTTCTTCGTAATGTACCGAAGTGTCTAAGTCCCAGGAAATGGTCCATTTAAATTGTCTTAGGGTTTCGTTTTCAGTTGAAAGTTTGTGTTCACTGCAACTGTATTTGTATAGTGACAAATGTTGGAGCCAACAGCTACCGCTGTTCCTGCTTACAAACACCAAGGAGAGTTTGGGCTTGGTTTGAACACTCGAAAACAGGCAACCTCTGCCAGATACTCACAAACTGGGACGAAGAAAACGCTTGTGGCGATGGAAGGGATATGGAGCAGGCTGGGTAAAGGAGGCAGAGACCACGCTCATGCTCGGCTTCTCATCAGCAATGGGGTGTCTGGCACAGCTCTTCCCTGCTCTTGGCCTCCGCCCTCCTAATCTGGCAGGAGAGGGCAGCCCTAACACTTCACCCTGCTCTCTAAATCCTCGTCTTTTCCTTTTGACATCCAGCCTTGCTGTTTTCCTTTTTGGGTTTCTTCTCTTAGGAGTAAGAAAACACATTGATTCCCCAACTTTACCAGGATCTTTTGTTAAACCACATTTTATTAAAAAGGGCAAAAATTGAGAAGACACAAATCTTTGTGATCTCAAGAAAATAAGAGTTGGCTCTTCGGGGACAGGGGACCTGATCGGGTCTCTGGGTGAATCCTTTGTCGGAATGGATGCCCTCTGATTCCGTCTCCTAAGAGGGGCAGGAGGGTTGGGTCAGGGGATGCAGGGAAGTCAGAGCTGTAAGGGCAGAGGACCAGTGCTGTCCCAAGTGGGTAGTTGTTACTCTGCTTGTCATCAGCTGGGAATGTGGGCTCGGTTTTGCCAGATTTTCTCAGTTTTCAAGAAAAGCTGGAAGCATTTGATATTTAAAAGTTGGCAACTAATTCGAGTTATTGGTAACTATAGTATGAGTCAAAATGCTTACAAGCTGAATCTGGCTAGTATTCCGGCCATTCGCAGTCTCTGCTGTGTGGTGATGTCTTCCTGAAGTCTGGGCTTGTAGTATATGACAGATAGGCAGGAGTACTGTAAAGTAGGTGTCATTCCTGCTAGGGAGTGGCTCAGAGCCACTTGAGTCCTAAGTGTGTCACAAAAACCATATTGAGTTTAGATCCAGACTTCTTGTGTCAGGTTCAGTTTACTCAAGGACTGGTAAAAGTTTCTAATATTTACCTCCTGGAAGATCATTTCCAGTGCGCACAAATTCTACTAAATAGAAAATAGTCTCTTAGCAGCCTAATAATTTTATTTTACTACTATTATTTTTTTATTAGTAATATTTTGGTTCTTTGAGACAGGGTTTCTCTGTGTAGCTCTATCTGTCTTTGAACTCACTCTGTAGACCAGGCTGGCCTTGAACTCACAGAGATCCACCTGCTTCTGCCTCCTGAGTGCTGGGATTAAAGTCATAAACCACCACCGCCTGGTCAAGGAAAGTAATTTTAAGAAGCATTTTCTCCTGGAGTAGGGAGCAGGATGAAAAATGAGCTTTAAAAAAATTAAATTAGAAAACATTTTAAATCACTTGAGTCACCATATTTAAAATCCTCTCATACTAACTAGGAGGGCTGGGAATTAAGGATGGGAACATCCCATAACAGCCAACAGTGGGGTAAGCTGGTAACTGCCTAAGGAGGCAGCCACTTCTCACCTGAGCCCATCAGTGGCTCGGAGGAGAAGGTGGAGCCAGCCCTGGGGCTGTTGGCAAGAGTACAGAGTGAGGGCCAAAAGGGTAGGGCAGGCAGAGGCTTTGACCCAGAGCGTGGGCAGAGAGCCGTAGCCCCGTGGTGGTGGCCTCTCCTGAGTCTACATTCCTCTGAGGACAGTGTCGGGAAACACCAGAAGGCAAGAGTCACCTCCCGGCGGCCCAGACACAGACACCTGGTGGTGGCAGGTCTGGGCACATCTGAAAGCTCTGCTCGGTGTTGGAGCCTGACTAAGCAGCACTTGGGCCAACCGGGCCCCCCCACGTGGCTGCCTGCTGCGGGGCAGGCTGGTCTGCCGCAAGCTTGACGCAGGTGTTGCAACCTTCCCCACCCCCACCCCACCCCCAACCTCCATAGCTGTTTGCTGTGGAGAGAGAAAGATGAGGCCATTCCTATCCCTCCACCTCTCGCACAGGTCTAGGATTAAAAGCACTAATGTGCTCAGCAGGTCCTCCAACACAGACATGAGTGACGGTCCCTGCTCTGTGGCCTTTGGAGTCCAGCTATGTAGGAGACAGAGGAAGGGGGCCGTCAACGGAAGCAGGATAAAGGGAGTAGTAAATCCCGAAGAGAAAACAGACACGGGCCTAACTGACTCTCTGAATGCTTCTGCAGGCCTCTGGCCTGGGTGCACCAGCGGCCCTTTCTGCAATCAGGGGGAAAAATACCTCTTTCTAATGTGGACAAGCTGGAGAGTTAGGATTCTTCCAAGTGTATCACTTGCGGGGGGGGGGGGGTTGGAGGTGTATTGATCATAGTTTGGGAATGTCTGAAGTTAGGTTCTGTGTCTGTGGTCTTTGTATGTGAACATGTGTGGGGGTTAAAGGTTGAAAATCTTCCTCAGTCATTCCCCACCATCTTCTCCCCCACTTTTTTCTTTTTTTGTTTTTAGACAGGGGTCTCTCACAGAACTCACCCAGTCTGCTAGATCTGCTGGCCAGAGAGTACCCCAGGAATCTGTCTGTCCCCTCTCAGCATAGGGGTTGCAGATGTAGGCTGTCACACCCAGCTCTCTATGGGTGCTGGGGACTCAAACTCCGGCCCTCACGTCTGTGTGGTGATGCTTCACTACCTGAGCCACGTCTCCAGCCCCCCTGTGCCTTTCCGAGAGCTACAACAGTTACAAGAAAGCTGTGGCTGCCTTTCAAGCACCTCATTCTCTTTTTTTGGTTTTTCGAGACAGTTTGTCTGCAGCTTCCAAGCCTGTCCTGAAACTAGCTCTTGTAGACCAGTCTGGCCTCAAACTCACAGAGATACACCTGCCTCTGCCTCTCGAGAGTTGGCGCCACCAACGCCCGGCCCAAGCCTTCTCATCTAGAAGGTCCTGGGAAGAAAGCACCTCTCTGGTCACTTTATTTGGTGCTACAGTGACATCTCTGAGCTCGAGGAGCCCCGCTGCTAATTCATGTGTGGAAGAAATATTCAGTTGCTGGAAATCTCTTGGACGGTTTACAGCTGAGCCGATGGATTTGGGGTGACCTTGTGAGGACAAGACCAACTGCTCTGATATATTTAGGGAGGGGGAGGCTGGTGAACAGACAGCAGAAAACTTTTAAGGTCTATTTTCTAAGAACCCCGAAGCATGACATCTTTACCACTCTGCTCTTCAAGATGAGGGAGAAAATATTTGGGCTACCTTAAGTGAGAATTTGAAATACAGCCATAATGCTTTTGGAAATTGGGATGAAAGAGCTAGGAAAGATGAGCAAGAGGACAGATTTTTTAAGTCAGTCTCACTCAAAGTATTGAAATGTCTTTTGGGTATCATTGTATATTAGTAGGAGAGAGAATTACTAAAAAAGAAAATTCAACAAAACCCCAAGGCCAGGCTTGGTGGCAAAAGCCTATATTCCCAGCATTCAAGAGGTAGAGGCTAATGTGAAGGAGGCTAGCCTGGGCCACACAGTGAGCTACTGACCAGACTGGATTACCACAGCTGGACTATCTCAAAACAGATCTAAAACCAAAATCACTTCGTCGTATATTATTTTTTTAAGGAGTAAAACCACCTTCCAACATCTAACTTAGCAAATTTATCTCAAATAGATGCTTTTTACTGGCGGTTATCTCTGATACTAAATAAAAGTCAGTTAGCAATTAGGGTCCACACTCTAGAAAAGGAAAGGGTCAGCAACTTGCCATGATGGCCTCCTTGCCTCCATTTTATCCCTCCAGGTTATGTATGGGAATGTCTTCTCAACTGTTACTTGAACTTAGTCGATTGGCTCAGGAATCTACCTGTTAGCCAATCAGCACTCAGGAGTCGGTTCTAGGTGACCCACACAATTTAAAGTGCGGGACTTCGGCGAGTTTAAGAAGCCAAATTCTTCTTTCCCGTGGGCGTGAAGAAGGGACTCCATGACTCTTGCTGCCACTGTCATTCGTCTTGGGAACAGCGAAGGAGGAGCAGTCCGGCGGTTCGGCTGACAGGTGAAGACAAGGACTGGGAGAATTATAGGAAATCAGGTGAAACTCTCATTAAAGAATCCCCGACGTCTGCAGCCCCTGGAGAAATGTAAAATTAAAATACTTCCGTCATTTGAACAGAGATGATTCCTTTCCTATTTTCAATAAACCAAAAAGCGGAAACTTGCACCCAGGTTGGCCACAAGATTGCTCTGGGCAGAAGGATAAGCAAAACACCAGCATCCCAGAAGCCATCCCTTGTCCAGGGTTTAACTAGCACTGTCCTTAGATGTTTAGGAGTCTTTGACACAGACCCATAGTCTGCAAACCTGAGGCCAGGTGAGGTTCTTCCAGGAACACATGCATCCTAAACCTATCTTTTCCTTGAGCTGAAATAAAAAAATATTTACGAGAAATGCACTAACCAATCCTTTAACTTTTAGAAGGGGCTTTTCTTCATTGGATTTTGAGATTATGATGGATAAGGACCTCTGATCTTTACTGTAACTAACACAGCACAGTGCCGGCTACAAAATAGGTGCTTTGGGAACCGTGGGCTTTACCTATGCGTGTCCAAGTGAAGTGACTTAAACACACACTCCTGGCTTGTAGGCTCTTCAAAGTTCATTCTTAGCAGTGGCATAATGGAAGACTCTACAAATGTAATTGCTAACTGCGCTTGGAAATCCACCTTGTCAAACGGTGGCTTCTGACAGCTCGTCTCCCAGCACCAAATCAGTTCTGATACCTCCGTTTCCCAGAGGTGTGGCTTTTAATCCTCAAATTGCAACACAGGTTCCAACAGGCCGGTTCAGTCTGTCACCAGGCGTTCAGCAATTAACAAAATGCCACGGCACTAATGGTTTATCAAAAGGCTAGTAAGCAAGCAAGAGACATGATACAGGAAACAGATCTGGCATGCTCACTGAGTTCATTTAAGGAGCACCCCGATTCTCCATTCTGCTTCATCCCGGAGTCCGTGGAAGCTCAGGATTGGCCATAAATTCTGGGCAGGAACAAAGTCGAGTTGCAGGAATCACACGCGTCAGGGTCATTTTCACAGCTGCAGCTCTTTTGCAACAGCCTTTGCTGCAAATGCCTGCCATTAAAGTTAGTGGTTTCCTTGGGAGTCCGAAACAGGGCACATAATAGCCAGTGAGTAACCTGCGAGTCATGCCCGTGGTGACAACTTTGCTTTGTTCCCTGGGAGAGTAAGAAGCCGAGTCAGGACACGGGTTGCTCTCCACAAGTGTTGGGAAAGTGCACACACTCCCAGCAAGGAGTAGTTCTCTTTACCTGAGGGGGCTGCCATTAACGCTTAAACGCTCCAGCATGTAGGTGGACTTGCATAAAGAGAAGACCCAAATGTTTCACAGATAACTTGGGGGAAGCCAGGACCAGAAGAGGAACTGAGTGAGTTGACATGGATGGAAGTTTAGCCCCACAGAGGTCCCCTTCTTCAGAGCCCCATTGTCCACAGATCCTGACAGAGAGGTCGGGCACACCAGGCTGGCTCTTCTCCAGGGCAGGCTCTCTGCCTGAACCTCTTCTCACTTTCTCTCATCAGGACATCACTAATGGCTTGCAGATGTCCCGTTTGGTTAGAAGCACGTTCCAGATACATCTGCCCTTCTTGCTTTTATGGAAAAAACACCTGCAAATCTTTATCTTTGGTTAGATTTACCACACATTTGAAGCTTTGAAATTTGGGTCCAGTGGGAAAGAAGAACATGTCACCACCCTCCTCCTTAAGTTGAATTCCGTAGCTGACAATAGTTTTGGGGGAAGAGGTTTTCATTTCTTTTTTCTTTAAGGATATTAGCCAGTAAGACTTTAACAGCCTCAGACCTATGTAGTGAAAAGTTAATTTTTTTAATTCCAGAGTTTGTGAAAAAAGTCTGTTGTGACTATGGCAGGCAGGGTGGGTGTGTTTGTGTGTGTGTGTGTGTTGGTGTGTCTTCCTGATATTTGGAGTCTTAAAGAAACTGAGACCACAGTACCAGGCAAGGAAGGAGAGAACAATGAGATTCTGACAATCTGGCTAGGGTATGGTTACAGGACTGGCTTCCAGGCAGTACATTGAAAAGACATGCAGAGTATCTCTAATACGTGAGTAAGTCCTTGTGAGCCTCCAGAAAGATTCTAATCACGCCCTTTATTCAACTTTAGGGTATCTCATCCCAGCATCCCCAGGATGACAAATGTCATTTAACGTAGTTGTGGTATAATAAAATAATGAGCTGCCCCTGGGAACACTGAGGAGATCCCACTGGGTGTGGCTGTGGAGGAAGGTAGGAAGTTCCGGCTCACTGTGCAGTAGGCCGTGACTTTCAATAAGCACATTTCACCTTTTGGAACCTTGTAGACTTGTCTGTAGGATGAAGGAGACAGATGAAAGTCTTTTTTTTTTTCTAAATTTCACAAATATATACACCATACAGGCTGAAGCAGACCTAGCTCCTGTATTCATGAGTAGCACTTCTCAGCAATTCTGCCATTTCCTGGACACTGTATGTCACTTCAACGTGAAAGCTGGCTTAGAACTTTCCACCCTGCCTTAGGCTTCACTAATTTCCAGTAGCTTACACAACCATTCTTTTACTTCTTGGCTTTCCAATATTTTATTTTCCTTCCTTCCTCCCTCCCTCTTTCCCTCCCTTCCTCCTTTCTTCCTACCATCTTCCCCAATCTTTGTTCACATTCTAGCGTGTGTTGAACCCGCAGAGGGACTTTTCTCAGCTAGTTCCGCTTCTTCTGTCTTTCTTCTCCTAGGCTCCTTTCCCTATGCATATGGAGCCAGGACCTCGTTTCTGTTTTGTTTGTTTGTCTCACTATGTCATACAGGCTGGCCTCGAACTTGTGGTCCTCCTGCCTCAGTTTCCACAAGCTCTAGTTATCTTTCCACACTTCTAGGACCACTGCTCAGATTTCCTTAGCGATTCCATAAAAACACACAAGTACTCGTTGAAATTTTTGTTAATTTATTTAGTGCCTGTCATGGCATAAATGTGGAGGTCAGAGGAGAACATACAGGAGTTAGTTCTCTCTTTTCACCATTTAGGTCTCAGGGATTGATTTAGCATCAGGTCGTCAGGCTTGGCAGCGAGTTGCCTTTACTTGTTGAACCACCTCAGCAGCCCAGTAAATGCATTTTTTGTTTTGTTTTGTTTATTTTTGAGACAGGGTTTCTCTGTGTAACGGTCCTAGCTATCCTGGAACTAGCTCTTGTAGACCAGGCTGGCCTTGAACTCACAGCGCTCTGCCTGCTTCTGCCTCCCGATTGCTGGGGTTAAGGGTGTGTGCCACCCTGCTAGCAAATGCGTTCTGAATCACTCTTCTTTTTCTACTCTCCCAGAGTCCCTCCCCATGCTGCGACTAAGAGACCCTTTGAGTCTCTGTCGAGTAACACCCTGTGCTGCAGCCTCACCATCTCCTTTTCAATTGTTGCTTTTGGGCTCAGCCTGCAAAGCCTTTAAGTTCTATTTTGTTTCCACCCCCATAGTGAACTGTTACCTGGACAGTCCCCTTTTCCTCCGTTCTCCCAGTATCCATGTCCTTGAGTGGCACCCTCATCTAGGGACTGTAGACTTGCCCAGAGTTATCTCTTGTTGGTAAGAGGTCATTAGTAGGTGTGATACAAGCAAAGTCTTGGTAAGTGCTTTCTCACCAAACCTCTCTCCTTCTTCATATTGTAAGGAAGCCCGTGCTGCTGTGATTGCAGAAACAACCACATGGAAGAGGCACTAGAACATGAACAGCCTGGTTGGACTAGAGGGATAGAGGCTTACTTGGGGGGGGGGGGGCTGAGTCCCAGCAAGGCCGAGCAGATGACTTGCTGGCTGGAAGTACACCTAAGAGTGCCCACAGGAGAGCTAGCTGAAGAACGACTCAGATATTAAGATATTGAAGAATAATAAAGCATTCTTTTAAGCCACAAGCTTCAGAGCGACTTGTAGCAGGTAAGGAAAACAACCCTAAAAACCCACAAACAACCCCCAAGCTCCTTTAACACCCGCCCTCTCCACGCTTTTCCTTCTTGTCTAATCTTTGTGGAACGGCCGCATGTGGTGTGAAATTTCCTCGGTTTCTAACCTAAGAGGTGTTCTTCAGAACGGGCCCACTCCTCTTGTGCGCACCTCAGGGAACACTCTTTGCCCAGTGTCTGGGACTCCTAAGCTCCAGGTTCTCCTCCTTCTCCTCTCGCCCCACACGATCTTCTGTCTCTTAATGGCCTCCTCTTCCTCCGCCCACCCCTTTCGGATCCTCTGGCTTTATTTTCGGCCAGCTGCTTTGCTTTTTTCTTTTTCACACTTCGCACTCTGCCTGGATGATCTCTCGCTGTACGATCCCAACTATAACCATATGCGGCTGCCGATCCCGGTATCCAGGTGCTAGATGTTAGTTTAGACGATCTGAAAAACAGGCGTACGTCTGAACCTGCCGCCCAAGGAGCGTGCGCTAGTTTTCTGTACGCACCAGGCCATTTCCTGTCTCCCGTGGCCCCAGTCTCATCCGCCCCGCCCAGAGAACCTCACCTGCAGCACGTTGCTTCCACGCCTCCTTTCCGTGTTTGGAAAGTCACCTTTAGATGTCTTTGCTGAGAGCCTCAATTTCTCTTCCCACGTGGGGCCGGGCATCCCCATCTCGTGGCTGTGTTCTGATCATAGATGGTCTTAGTGTATATTACATTTTAATTATTCTCAATGCATCCTCCCCTATTCAGTTCTGAGCTTGCTGTGTGCAAGGGCGGTGCATTATTAATTAGCATCTCTGGGTGCCTAAGCACAGGGCTCAGTGTCTCCTGTGCCCCCGTCATAGGTGCTCAACAGGTGATTGTCGAAGGACTGACTTATGGACTCTCCTCTCAGGGTTCTATGGAGTTCTACTAGCCTGGTTGATACTTTTTCATGTCTGTGTTTTTGAAAGGGAAATTGGCCTCTAATTGAATGTATGTGAATCAAGGAAGATTAGAATCTACTAACGTATTTAATGTATAAACTGGAGGGGCTGGGGAGATGGCTTGGGGGTAAAGTGTTTGCTGAGTACGCCCGAGAGCCTGTGTTCAAATCCCCAGAACCTCTATAGAAAAACAGATGTGGTGACACACATCTGTATTCTCAACCCTGCTGGGTGGTAGCAGTCAGACAAAGGCAGATCTGGGGCTTTCTGGTCAACCAGTCTCGGTTCAGCAAGAGATGCTGTGTCAGAAGTAAGGCATCCTGCAACAAGACAATAACAACACAGGCACAGGGTGGGGAGCACACTTACACACACATGCGCGTGCACACGTTCACCATAGATACACCCCCTACTCACGAACAATCACTGGAGAGTTCCCACTTTCCCCAGTGTTACAGAAATCCTTTTCTAACAAGTACTAGTCCCTCTAAGATGCGATAGTATTTCCCTGCATTTCTGGAGATTACCTGCTGGTAGGTGCAGTTTTTAAAAAAAATTATAATTTTAGAAATTTTTTCTTCACGTTTTCGGTATCTAGCATTTTCACTTATTTGTTTAGTTTTCAGTGGTAAATACTTGTCTAATTGCTATTTTAATGTTAAGAACATAATTATGTATAGTTATAAAGTTGAAAATGTAGTTATTAGTATTAGTGTATAAATCTCCTCACTTTTTTTTGCTTCCTCTCTCAATTAGAGCCGCTCCCACGACTGGGCATGGGGCACGTGTCTGCAATCCCAGCTTTGGAGGCAGTGTGAGGATGGTTTATTTTTCTTTAAGTAGAGCAACATTTTTCATCCTCCCCGCGTAGGGTTCTGTTGTGTGCTACTCAGAGAAGCTCAGATGGAACACTGAGTTAACGCCCCGGGAACCACTTCGTGCGTTCTGCTCTAAGAATGTCATTAGCCACATTTCCTTTGCTCGTTTATGTGATGTCTCCATGCTTTTCTCAACGACGCCTTACTATGTTATTAATAACTTCTCCGAACTAAATGTCTTAGAAGGATGTCCAGTGTATTAATAACCTGTCCTCGTAAACCTTATGATTCTTCATTTTTATTACACTCCGATCAGATTATACCAGCGTAATTTTTACTTGTTTGAGCTTACAAGAAATGAAATGGTATTTGTGTTTAAGAAGTGTGTGTTAGCTGTGTGTTAAAGTGACAGTGGGAAGCGATGTTCTCTGCCACAGCTTAGTAACAGCGAATCAATTGACCTCACTGTTGTTGCAGGGCCACTGCGGTCCCAGCAGGCAAGTGCAGCTGAACCAGTAACTGTCCCTGGATTCTCTTTCGTGACGTGAACGTGGGAGCACTAGCTCTCTACAGAGGAGCCTGGTCTGGTCCTGGCACTTACTTGGACCCAAGGGGCATCATGGTGGCTTTCAAAGTCTTTCTTTTCTTCTCTTGTCATATGACATTTGAAGTTTACTCTCCGACTTTTAGCGATTTGGGAGGCTGTCACCAGGTTGTTAAGCAAAGGAGCAATATTCGTTAAGCAGCAGGCTTTTCTGTTTTTGTTCTAGAATAAAGATTGATGTCTTTTGACTCATTTTCATGGCAAAATGTTTATATAACATAATCAGACGACAGGTTTATTAGTTATGTATTGCCATCAATTATCCGAAAGTTGAGTGTTGTAAAACAGCAAAAGGTGGTTTTTGTGTTGTTGGTTGGTTTTTCTTTTCTTTATTTTCATTTTGGTTTCTTGAGACAGGGTTTCTCTGTGTATAGCCCTGACTGTTCTGGAACTTGCTTTGTGGTCCAGGTTGACATGGAACTCACAGAGATCCACCTGCCTCTGCCTTCCAAGTGCTGGGATTACAGGCATGCGCCACAACCACCTGGGCTGGGTTTTCAAAACATGGTTTCTCTGTGCAACAGTCCCGGCTGTTCTGGAACTTGATTTGTAGCCCAGGCTGGCCATGAACTTACAGAGATCTACCCACCTCTGCCACTGCCCCCAAGTACTGGGATTAAAGGTGTAAACTGTGATACAGCTTCCATTCCAGCTGTTCTAACTGTACAGAAGTTCACTGAGATGCAGTGACTTTGAGTCTGGCTAAATTGGGTGTGTGATGTTTTTAATTTGCAAGGTTTCTTATAGTAAAGTTCATAAAAATTATAAAAAAGTTTATTTTAAAAATTATTTTTAATGTGCCAGGGTGTGGCTTAGCTATGTCCTGCGGCTAGGGATCATAGCTATTTTTGCCATGAAGGTGTTAGTTGTAGCTATCATCTTTTTAAGGTCCAACCATGCAAGGATTTGCTTCTAACTAAGCTCACACATGTGACTGTTGGCAGGCATTGAATCCCACTTGGATGCTTTAGATGCTGGTCGGGGAGATCGCAGTTGCTGCCTTAGAGATCCTGTCCACAGAGAAACTCCAACAGTGCAGTGCTCACAGCAAACGGAGGAGCAAAAGCAGGAGATGTAAAGCCAGACCATAACTGTTTTGTAACCTAATCTCAGAAGTGACATCCCATCACCTTTGCTTTATTTTATTTGTTAGAAGAGAGTAAAGATACAGCCCACCCTGCTGGGGAAAACCCAAACATCAGGAGGAAGGGGGCCCCAGGAGCCACTAGCTTGCAAACTGCCTAGCTCAGCAGAAAATTTCCCCTTTGGTCTTTCAAAACTGCATTTCCCTTTTGTTCTAATACATATATGAGTGTGTGTATAACATTATATATTATATAAACATAATATAATAATACACTTAATGACTCTCCTTGCCTTTTACTTTAAAACACAATGCAAGCTCATTTAATCCCAATGTTAATCGCTGTTTCTTTTTCAATTATAAGCTGATTCTGACCATAATGACGTTATTCCCTTGACCCGCAAAAACAATCCTGATGTGTGAAGGGTTTTAGTCTCTGGAGATCTTATAATATTGCCTTTATCTATCAACCGCTCGCGGCTAACAGAATTCTGGGGTCACCTCTGTGCTCTGGTGATCTGAAGAGGCTTCTCTCTCTCTCTCTCAACCTTCATAGTTTCAGAAGATATGCACAAAGCGTGCCTGCTTCTCTTTGAAAGGCAGAATTTCCACAGGAAGCTCAGGATGGCTTCAGATTCACACTGTGCCTTGCTTGCCGCCCCCCCCGAAGTGCTGGCCCTATAGGCATGCTCCACCGAGCTGGCTTACAATCCTGATTTTTAACCGAGTTGGCAATCTCCCTCCCCTCAGTCTGTTATCAACTCACAGATTCATTCTTCCTTGGGGGTGTAAGAATACACCAGGGTTTGAACTATCATTTCTTGGATTAAGTCGGTCTGAAATATTAGGGATGACAGTAAGTAGGTCCTAACCAGTTGTTCCCTTTGTGGCCAGGCATATTTTACTCAGTCTACCTGTCCAGCAAGTTTGGTTCTTCCCTATCTTTTGTCTTCATTTGTTTCCCTTCAGGTATTTTAGCGACTTATTTTAATTTGATATGTCATTCTTGACACTATGATGTGTGTGGGTGAATGGAGTTTGGGTAACTTTCGCATGCCTTTTAAAGGAGGTGGGCTATAATTTTGTCATATTCCCCTTCTATGCTGACTTTTCCACTGACTGATGATGCAGTGAGTTCTCTTGTCTCTTTGGAAGCACAGAGCAGATTGGCGTTCATATTAACCTACTTTGGGAGAAGGTTTCCTTTGGGGAAATCTCATAAAATCTTTAGTGCTATAATAGTTCCTCCACCACGTCCCTTCTCCTTTTGAGTCTGGCGTTTTTACTAATTTTTTTTTTTTTTTTTTTTTTTTTACTATGTTTGTCTAGAATACCCGAGTGATTGGATTGAAAAAAAAAAACAAACCCAACCACATCCCATGATTCATTGAACACGGAGAGCGCTCCCTGGGACTGGTGCCAAAGGTTCAATCAAAAACTGCCAATGACTCCCTTAGGAAGTTCCTGGATTTGAAAATGAAGGTTAGACCAGGAATAGCTGCAGGTTAGCTAATCTAAATCTTACTTGGAATAATACTGGACCATAAATCAATCAATACATGCCAGTCACTCATCTCTCCTCTGCTGAGTGCTGGTCAGAAAGGATCTTGGGGAGACCAGCTCATTTTTATTAATGCTGGTGAATTATTTCTTTGTTTTGGCACATGTCTGGGCATTTCCTCTCTCTCTTAGGCTTCTTCAGGTGGATGCTGGTCCGGATTTACAGCTCATATTTAATCTATCAATTCACTTCCCCTTATAGGGATTTTCTGCCTTTTTCCTTCCCTTTCTATTTTATCCTCCCAGATTCATTGTTCTTGCAGAAGCTAACCCTCTGGTCATATTGTCAGCGAAGATCTGGAAGTAGCCAATACTCTTCGGTATCTTAAATGTGAAAAGGCTTTGCTTCTGCTCTCAAGTTTGCCCAAGTGAAGCATTGGTGCAGCCGCTCTCCCCCACCCCACCTTTAGCGCCTTGGAGATACTCTGAATTCTCCAGCCAGAAGTGTTGAGGTATGGTCTCAGCCTCCTCTTGTCAGTAATTTGTCCTAAAGTTTCTAAGACTGTATCTGAGAATGATTTCTTTTCTGTTACCTTGGATACATCCTTTCAATATGAGGGAAAATTCTCACTGTTATTTTTTGGGGGGCATGGTGGCATTTGTTTCAAGTCAGAGTTTTCAGAGTTTCTTTGTATATCTCTGACTGTTCTAGAACTTGCTCTGTAGACCAGGCTGACCTCAAACTCACAGAGATCCACCTGCCTCTGCTTACTGAGTGCTGGGATTAAAGGCATGTGCCACCCCTGCCTGGCTCTCATTGTTTTTCTAAAGTCTTTTTTGTTCTAGATTTGACTCTGCATAAATTCTTGGTAATTTTTTCCCTAGTTTGCTACTTTTCATATTTTTCATCAACGAATGATTTTTCATTTCTAAAGCTTACTAAATATTTTCTTTAATTTTTTTTAAAGATTTATTTATTTATTATGTATACAGTATTCTCAGTACTCTGCCTGCAGGCCAGAAGAGGGAACCAGATCTCATTACAGATGGTTGTGAGCCACCATGTGGTTGTGGGAATTGAACTCAGGACCTTTGGAAGAGCAGGCGGTGCTCTTAATCAGTGAGCCATCTCTTCAGCCCTAAATATTTTCTTTTTTTTTTTTTTGGTTTTTCAAGACAGGGTTTCTCTGTGGTTTTGGAGTCTGTCCTGGAACTAGCTCTTGTAGACCAGGCTGGTCTCGAACTCACAGAGATCCGCCTGCCTCTGCCTCCCAAGTGCTGGGATTAAAGGCGTGCACCACCACCGCCCGGCCCTAAATATTTTCTTTTATCTCTTATTTATTTTCATTTTGTCTGAGTTTAGTTTGATAACTTTCTGTTCTCTTATTTATTTGAAGACCCTAAAATAGTCATTTTAACATCTTTGGAAAATCCTATTGTCATTTCATCTGGAATAAATTAATCTGTTAATGTTGATTTAGAAGACAGAGACCAGACGTAAGATCACCGTGTAAAGTTGAGCTTACGTCAGGGATTCTCCTACCCACTAACGAACTCAGAAAAGAAAAAAACCCACTGACACCTGGATCTATTTTTTCCTTTAATTCCCATTTGTAGGCAGATGGGGGAAGTACCACCAGGCATGTAATCAGGACCTAAAAAAACCATGCCATTTTCGAGTATTTGACTCTATGCTGCTCAGTGATGGTGGCAGCCACGGTCCCAGTTCTCAGATACTCTGCTTAAGTGTATGGTGCTTATTGCATTGTTGAGCATATGTACATATGAATGATGTTCAATTTTTACATGTATCCATCACTGTCGTGTGTTCAGAGCTGAAGAGGGGCTCTGGGTATTAACTCAATTTTGTCTCTAAGTCCTGCTTCCAAATGTACAATCTACACTAGAGACTTAGTATCCGTTTCCTGTCTTCAGTGTTTACATTTCAATAAGGTATTTTTATTTCCAACAGAAATTAAAAGCTCATTTCTAATACACATTAGACCAGATTCTTTAATATTGAAGTCTTATTTTATAGCTATATTTAAAATTAGCATAACTATTTTATACACTATCTTCTCACCCACTACTTCTATCTAAAGTTAAATGGGTTATCAGTCCAACTTTGAAGATATGTAAAGGAGAAGGGCCACAATGTTAAACAATTTCCAGTGGATGATTATTATTAAATCTGTTCATACAAAGTTGGCTAAGTCTCTCAAGTAGAGCTATTTGTTCATGACTTAGGATCTGGCCAAGGACAGCGCTGGAGCCTGGGGCCAACCAAGCATGGTGACATAGGTCCACAGAGGCCCCTCTGCACCCAAGGAGGCTCTGGATCAAGTCTTCTATTCTGATGGCCACAGAATTTCCTCGGTGTAATTGAAAGAACACAATGGGGCAGAGGAGCCCTGGTGGATGACCAGGCGGCGGATCTGAGGAAATGGTCACCCAGGTATTTGCTTCTCCTTCTCCACAGCTACCAAGCTATCTGTGTGCCTGTGAAGTGTGTGTACAGACGTGAAGGTGTGTGTCCTCCGTACTGAACTACCGGCAGTTGCAAGGTAAAATGTCTTCAGAGCAATGTCTGGTCTGCTCTAGGGGAAGGGCGGAGGAAATGTAGGAGGTCAGTATGCTCCAGTGGACAGTGAAGCAGCGCAGAGCACGGCATTCTGTTGCCTGTCTGTCTGTCTGTCTGTCTGAGACAGGGTTTTACTACGCAGCCAAGACTGGCCTAAAAGTTTGCTCTTCTTCTCAGCCACCTAGCTAATGCGGCCAAAACGATTAGTCTTGCCCAATCAGCCCGTGCATATTCTGAGACAACCGATGTAGGCGAATGGAGGGTACCGTGGAAAATGTGGCCAGAATGAGCCGTACTTTTACAATTCTCCGCCATTTCCTATTTTGGTGTGTTAAGCTGAGATGAGCCAGGTATAGATTAATTAATTATTAATCAATGCCTACCGTGAGGCTTGCAGTGCGGGCAGCACAGAGATGGGATTGGGCTCCCTAAATTCTGTTTCCTATTAACTGTGTGTGTGTGTGTGTGCGTGTGTGTGTGTGTGTGTGTGCGTGAGGGGTGGGCACCAGGTGCATTTCTTTATTACTCTCCCCTGCTTCTTTCCCCCAACCTCCCTACATCTCCTTGTCTCTTTTTAAGAATATTATAAGAACACATTCTGCTCTCTTATTCAGTTCTAGCATCCTATTTCTATCAGAGTGCTTTTCCTTTATAAAAGTCTGCTGATAGCAACCAGGCCCAGTCATACAGGCATGTAGTCAGGACTCCTTGGGAAGCTTAGGCGGGTGGATAGAAGTCCAAGACCTGTTGGGGCTGCGGAATGAGTTCAAGCCCAACCTGGCCAACCCAGTGTGACCGTGTCTCAACAGAAAAAGCACAGAGAGGACTCCGGATATTTCCCAGTGGCAGAACAGTTGCTTAATACTAACAGTGCCCTGCATTCAACCCATGCCCAACATAGCAAAGTTAAAAAAAAGTCTTGGAATATCAACCCTCAGATGAAGACACACAACAGATACAGTGGAGTATTGGCTTTAAAAAGGAAGGAGATCTTGTCATGTGGTAAACATGCATCCACCTTGAGGGTGTTCTACCAGGTGAAAAAGCCACTTAACAAAAAGACAAATTCTCTATAAGTCCCGATAGCAGCTGACGTCACTCTCAAGGGAGAGTACAGATGGTCACAGGAAGTTGCTTAGTGGGTATAGATGAAGATTTCCTGGAGATGGGCTGTTCAGCGGAGTGATCACACCAACCTCAATTGAACTGGACACTTAAAAATGATCAAGGTATTAAACCTTAAAACATTTTATCAGAATTAAGAAAAAAAAAACAAAACGTAGACAACCCAGTGGCTTATTACGACAAAGCCACTGGGCTTCTGTGGGGAAAACTGTCTGATCCAGGCCCAGGCAGGGCGAGCACCCCTGAGGACGAGCCTCCTAAGGCAAGACCTAGGCAGGGCATGGAATCAACCAGAAGGTGCAGAAGGGAAGGGCAGAGGCGGCTCTAGACAGCAAGGCTGTGGGCTGTGACTAACTTACACAGCCGCTGCTCAGCGCTTATCAGATCCTGTCCGGGTTAGGGCAGTCAAACAGTTTCCGTCTCTTTCTGTCGGCACACTGATGCCAGGTTGATTTTTTTTTTTCTTCTCACAACGCCACCTGGATCGTGTCGCCCTCCCACCTTCCTGGCTAAGCCTTCCAGAGACCTTTTCACTTGGCCCCACCCTGGCTCCCTTCTGTTACTCCCCCGTGTGAACTCCTGCACCGGTTCTATCCCTCCATCGCTGTTCCCCAAACACTGGCTGTTCCTGGCCTCAACACCTTTGCTTATGTAACGTCTCCCTGCAAGGCTCCACTCCCTCTTCTCCTCAGGCCCCGGTTCTGCTGCTTCCTTCAGGTTGCTCCTTCTAGTCCTCCGGGACCATTTTCTTTCTGGCTTCTGTCTTATCCCTTAACGTCACCCTCCCCTCCCCCATACTTACACACATTTGCTTGAGAACCTCATCTTACTCACGCCTGAGTCCCTGCTGCCCTAGTGGCACATTCAAGGGGCTAATAACCCTTAACACATACCAGGCGCCCACTAGTAATTATTCCCCATGACCAGCAGCTTAGACTGGGCCCTGGGGAGCTGGAAGTCTCTGAGGCTGATGGCCGCTGGAGAAGCAGCCGGTTTACCCTCAGCGCCGCCTCCATCCAGCTCCAGCAACTCTTCTATCTACTCCTGACATTCGTGAGCTGAACATCTCCCGACCAGGCCCTCCAGATTCTTAACAGTCTTATCTGCTTAACAGAGCAGGCTTCCCAGGCCAGGGGCTCCATCGAGGGAGATGCAGATGCTAGAAAAGGCAAAGAGGCAGGCACATTTTTCTAAAGTTCAAAGCTCAGGGATACTCCTCGGGGTGGCAAGGAAATCATCAGGTGAACCTCCTGCGCTGATTAGAAGCAAAGCCAGTGGTTTAACTCAGGAGAGCAGCTGCTTCCATAGCCTGGAGTTGGGCGGAACCATTCCCGGGGCAAACTTGGTGTCCTGGGCTGCAGAGGAGTGGGGGCAGGAGGAGGAGGAGGAGGAGGCGGCACGGGGAGGGGGGGGGGTGGAGAAACCCACCTGGATGCCATCAGTCTTGTCAGAGTAAACAGAGCTGACAGGAGTGCTTGCCGGCAGCCTGGTACAGGTTAGGGGGGGTCACCGAAGCGGCCCGGTGACCTGCTCGCCTTAAGGTAGGGCTGCTCTGGAGTCTGTCACAGAGGACAGAGCTGAAAGCTCCGTCCTCCCAGAATGAACCCGTTTCCTGGCATTCCACACAGTTGGGAGTGCAGACGCTTTAAAAATGTTCCCAGTGTAAATCTGAGCTGGGATCAAATGCGCACATTTAAAGCAAAACAAACACGAAAAGATCCCCCTCCGTCCACCTCAAAGTAGGACCTCGACCATAGATGTCACTAGCCGTAAAATAATTTTTAAAAGGATCCCCCCCATTTTCTCAAAGCTTGAGGGTTTAGAGGCTATTTTAAAAGGAGAATCATAACACTTAATTATCTAGAGTTTCCCCCAGCACAACAGCCAGTTCTAACTTAAGCAAAGTTTCCTTACTGAAATCTTACAATAATATGGAGAAAAAAAAATCCCATATTATAGAAAACTTTTTTTTCCCATAAAAACACAGGGCTGGAGAGGTGGCACAGCCCTTAAGACTGTTTGCTACTCTTCCAGGGGACCTGAATTCAGTTCCAAACATTGTTATGGGGTGACTCCCAACAGATTATAATTTCACCCTTCTAGTCTCTGTGGGTGCTTGAATTTGCACACACACACACACACACACATACACACACAATCTTAAAGATCAAAATCCACAAATACTTGATTCTTCTTTAGAAAGACAAGCACAAAAGTTGTCAAGTTAGCTGTGTCAGTCAGCACACCTCACAAATGTCCCAGAGTCTGGAGCCTGGATAACCGAGGCTTTGAACTGGAAAACCTTAGCAAGCTTCCCATGCTCCCCCCCACCCCGCCCCCCAAGCAAGCACCTGGGCCGGTGATGTGCACTGAATGTTTCCAGAATAATATCCTAAGGTCAACAAACACTGAAAGTCATGGCTATAGTTTCCTGGCCTCCCCAACCACAGAAATGGCATCTTCCAAGATGGAAGAAAACCTGTCTGTGGTCTCCAAGATGTCCCGCTGATTGGTTATGTGACCCTGGGCAAGTCACTTCACCAGCCCCTGTCTTGTTTCTTCACCTATAAAACAAAGATAGTAAAACCCTGGTGCCTTGCGGGTATTCCTGGCACTAATGAAGGCTCATAAAGTGCTTTGAGATCTTCGGGATGAAAGTCTCTGGGGGAATTGTAAAGCTTGATTATTATGCTACAAACATGACATTCCCAGGAAAACCTTGGTCAGACTCTTACCCCACCTCTCAGGGAAGATTTAAGAGTGTGGAGAACTGTCATAAGTTTTAAGAGATGGAGACCTCCATTACGGCTACAAAATACGCTGCGGCAAACTAGTATATTAAGGGCTATTATCATGAATAATTAAGGCCGAGTTCCCCTCGCAGATGAATGAGCCATGTGTACGAGGTGGTGCAGTGGGCTTTCACTGTGGCTTCCTCCCCCAGCCAGCCTCTGTCACGGAATTCATTTACTCTCTGCAGGGCCTCCAGTTTGCATAGATTAGCAGGTTTGCTCCACCTAATAGGTTGGCAAAAAGAACACTTCTGAGGGCTACTTATATATCTGCTCGAAGAAACAAACCCAATTAGAGGCCTCTTCCTTCTTCGCACAGAAGACAAGGTTCATTAATGATAATGAGGGTCTGAGCTACACCAGGCCCTAGGTTTGTAATTAATCTTGTACAGGCCTTCCCCCTTACAAATATTGAAGAATATCAAAGTCGTGAACCCCGCCCCGGGCTAAAACCCAAGCACGTGAAAAAAAAAGAAGGGCAGGCTTGTGCACAGATGTTTTGGCTGATCTTGGACAGTGTTACGCCCGATGATGCCCTCACCTTGGAGGGCATAACCACAATTAGATCAAATGAGAGCCTTTAGATAACTCACCAAGATCGAATACTAAAAATCCGTGCTTCCCATAGTCAATGGCCTTTAGAAAGATATCCAACATTAGTGACAACATTACAGGATTTAAAGACATGGCTGAGGCTTGCTGTCTGGCTAGGCTCTAGATTCGCTGGGAGGTGAGGAGGAACTGAGGAGAGAGCTGACATGGATCTCTGGACTCCGCGTGCACCAAACACGCTTGTGCACACACGCGAACTCGTACACACACACACACACACACACACACACACACACACGGTAAAGAGGAACTGAAGATCGAAGATACGGGTGTGTCCGTATCAATGATTTGGGCTATGCATATTTCCAAGCAACTTCAAACAAATATCCAAAGTATCAGTGACACTCTGTGTTCCCTTCTCTGTGGTTTCTACTCTTCCCGTGATTATTTTTCTACAATAACATTGCCTTTAGAATCAGTCAGTGTAAAGTAATTTACAGTGCCAGTGTGACTTGTGACTGCATTTAATGCATTGGTGTGTGTGTGTGTGTGTGTGTGTGTGTGTGTGTGTGTGTGTGTCGGGGGTGCTTTCTTCTAGAGATAAGTAAGGGCCACACTCGGATCTCTGGAATGTTCTTTGAGAGGCAAGAGGTGCTGGGTGATAGAGAAGGGGTCTTGCCGCCGTAGCAAACACTGTCTTTGTAACTAGGAAACGAATCTCCAACTGATGTGAGGGTCCAAGTATGTGAAAAACATAAGACCATTCATAATCCTTAGGTTCATAGGTAGCGGGCTAACCTGAACTTCAAGAGGGGAAACTGCAGGGCTCCTCTCACTCAGCCCTGAGTTTTCCAGTGTCTGCTGTGCAGTGGTCACACCCACACCCTTACTCAGCCAGAGCTGGCCGATCCCCAAGCCTCCTTCCCTGCCTGGACCGCTCCTGCTCACCTTTTTGCTTACAATGCTCACACTTTCTGCTCTGTGCAGCCTTCCTCAGTGCTGCCGAGGATGCTTCTCCAATGCAGTCACAAAACTGTGGCGAGGTGGTGGTGGAGATGGTGCGCGCGTCTGCTCACCTTTTTGCTAACAATGCTCACACTTTCTGCTCTGTGCAGCCTTCCTCAGTGCTGCCGAGGATGCTTCTCCAATGCAGTCACAAAACTGTGGCTAGGTGGTGGTGGAGATGGTGCGTGCGTGTGCTTGCATGTGTGTGCTTGCGTGTGTGTGTGCTTGTGTGTGTGTTCCGTCTTCTGTCACCCTGGATCATGTCTTACCGCAAATATTTCTGGGTCTGTTTATTTCCTCTTCAGGGCTTAAGCTATAGATGAATGTATATCTGTTTCTGGTGCCTTATGGCCAAGAATCCAAGTAGTCACCCCCTAATGTGACAAAGTAAGGACCAACCAGAACAGACTCGGGCTACTGGCCATCCTCAGGGCTGTGCTAGAACATAGCCCTCCACAGGCTGCATACTTGGTGTGAATTCTTACTGTAATCAACTTATTGGGTGTCTGAGTGACTGAGTACACCCTGGGGCTTTGATGACCCTGGACCAGTGTCACCATTTTCCTGTCTTTAAAACAGGGAGGGAGATGTGATGTTATCTGTCTGTAAAGTGCCTGAGCTAATCCAAGTTGAGCGGCTGGACTGAGAGCCAAACTGAACTCTCATTTCAGTGGAGATTCTATTATCAACCTATCAGTCATGATTCGGGGAGGGTATGCCCATGCCCATCAGAGAATATTGAATGCACGGGTCTTGATGAGGTAGGTGGTCGCTTCCTTGTTCAGGTGGCCCAGCAGCAGATAAAGAGAAGTCAATTGGAAGCCAGCCAGTGGCGGGTGCAATGCACCCTGGCCCCGCAATCTTTAGCTACTTTGTTCTCTCTGAGGATGCTGCATTTCATGTCTTCCTATGCCATAGGATCATGGTAGATGTTTTTAGCTCCTCCTTGCTGGGCATCTCGAGGCAGATTTAATTGGAATATCTGGGATTGAACTCAAGCGTGGGTGTCTTCTGAAGCCTCTTTGAATGATCCCAATGAGCAATCAAGTTGGAGGCCAGAGCAGCCAAAAGCCCACTGAGGCTCCGCCACTCCTGTGAAGGAGTCTGTGTGGTGCAAGACAACGCGGACCGGTGAGGACCCCGGTAAACTGGAAGGCGCGCATCCCGCTTAAGGATTTCCAACTTTTAGAAAATGAATTCGCTGTGTTTTAGCCAAGCAAAACACAGCTGGCAGCTGGATTTACCCATGGGCCATTGAGTTGCAAACCCTGCATGTGTTAATATTGCCTGGAAGGCCAGGGAAAGGTCCCGGCCTAGGTCAAAGGCTGGGCTCAGACAGTGCTGCCAAAGCTAGCAACCCTGAGCTTCCCGAGGAGTTCCCCTCCGTTCCATTCCCTTTCCCCAAGCCACAGCTCCCTAGACGCTATTGTCTGTTGGCTCTTACTTGTTAATTTTACACACTTTTACATTTCGGATGCCTTGAAAATGCCTCTTACAGTGCCACCGGAGCACACGCTCTCAGAGGTGGAATTTCAGCTTGGCAGAGTTCTTCACAGTGATTACTGCTGACATGGGGCTCGCTGAAGCCAGCGTACTGGTCCTGCCGGCGCGCACTCGGGGAGGAAGCAGAACAGGCCTGGGGCGCATTCCTGAAGCAACCCCCAGGTGTTCTTGGGAACCTTTGCTTTTCCGGACCAGCCCTGCCCCATGGGTCACTTTCCTGGCTGAGAGGTTCTCATCACGCTTACTGCAGGACAGGCGGATGTCTTTCCTTAAGCCCGCCTCCTGCCTACCTGCCACTTGTCCCTAGAGCACAGGCTTTACTGTGTTCCTTTACTGTTCTGAGGGTTCCGAAGTCCTTGACTAAACTGGGTGTGGCCTGGGCAAGGCTGAACGCGTCCTGTCACATTTTCCTTCCAGCTCATCCCCGCCCGTTATTAGTAAGTAATTCCCTTACTTCACCTAAACCTCAGCAAAGTCCTTATCACAGGGCCACAGCCATTGTCATCAGGTTCTGTCCCCAGTGACGATGACCCAGGCTTCATTTCCTCTTCCTCTCCCACGGTCACATAGAGGTGACTTAATGCCACGTTCCGCTTGGTGTGGAATTGCTGCTTCTCTCTCTGCTTTTCAGTTTACCTAATAGAATCACTTAGGCTAATAACAGTGATGGAGAGTGTGTCCTAATGCCAGTTACATAATAGACAAGGACACCTGGAATGAATGAATGAATGAATGAATGAGTGAGTGATGTCTCAAAGGAGTTTTTTTTTTTGTTTTTTGTTTTTTTTTTTTTTTTTTTTTTTGAGAGTCTGTTCTCAGTGTCACTCAGATGTCAGGACCAGGACAAAGATGAGCAGGTAAGCTTATGCCCTCAGGAGAGCAGGGTGCTCCAGAAAGACTCACCCCTCACCCGCCAGTGCTCTGACAAAGAGGTGTGTGTCACAGTGTGATGTGGGAGCCCAAGAAGGAAGTGACTAACTCTGCCTTGGGGCACTGGGAAAGTCTCAGAGAAGCTGGGACATCAGGGCTGGGCTTCCAAGGCACTCCCTTTCCCAGCATGAGCCTGTCTCTGCGTTTGGGGACAGCATCTTTCCCAGGTCTGTCCTCCTCTTGGACATTTTCCAGAGGACAAAAAGGGTCTTAGGTCTCAGGTGTTCAAGATCATTCCTTTTCCCTCTCTTGAAATACTCTTGCCTTCAGACATCATACTGGGGACAGAGGATCCCAGTGGGAGGGTCCTGGGTGCTGATGGCCACTCTTACAATAAAATGGTAGAACACAGAGACACTCGGAGCGAGGGTGACGGTGGTGCTGTACCCAGGCCTGAGATGACCAGGGGGAGTGGACCATCCCTCCAACCTGGAGTAGTTCTTATCACTGCCATTGCTTGGAGCTGTTTGTGTTAGTGATGGTCAAAAGCAGGTATACTTTTAGTTCTTTCATCGTTCTGGGATTCTCTATGGACAGCGAACCCTCTCACTTCTTTGGCTAGACCCCTCCCCTGTCCCTTGTGCCACTGTCACTGGACATACTAACCTGTAAGTCCATGCTGATCCATTTAATTTCAGACAAGGTCTTAGTACTGCTGTGTAAGCCAGACTAGCTGGCTCCTAAGCTTCTAGGTCTCTCATCTCTCCCCCCAGTTCCTGTAGTTGCAGTGGGATTAGACATAAGTTGGTTCTGGAGTCCCACGTTCAAGTCACCAGGCGTGTACAGTGAGCACTCCTACCCACTGAGCCATTTCCTTGTTCTTCAAAGGCTATTTTCTAACTTGTATTTTTTACTTAACTATATCATGAGCATTTTTCTATGGCAATAAATCTGTAACATCATCTTTAGTGACTAGATAGTATTTTACTTGATAAACAGATCTATCTGTCTGTCTGTCTGTCTGTCTATCTATCTACCTACCTATTTATTGGATTTTGGTTTTGTTTTGTTTCTTTTGAGACAGGGTTTCTCCTGGCTGTCCTGAAACTTGCTCTGTAGATCAGGCTGGTCTCAAACTCAGACATCTGACTGCCTTTTTCTGCCTCTCAAGTGCCAGGATTAAGGGTGTACACTTATATAAAATATATATTTTTTTACACATGTGGTTCCTTTCCAATTTGCAGAACCTTAGCGTCTGCTATGTAGAAGATAAACTGTTGGTAGCATCCATCCCTAACTACAGTCTTGCGTGTAGAGAATGACTGTTGGAAGCATCTATCCCTAACTATTTCCTTAGTCAAAGACTATGTTTACATCAAAGGTTTGGTATTTATATTACCTGATTGTCCCCCTGATCCTGAGGATCATTGAAATTATCACCTAGAAAAGATGTGGAAAAATGTATTTCCTATGTGTTCAGCAGGTAGGAGTGCTTTGCTACACATGCATGAGGACCCATGTTCAAACCCCCAGGACCCATGGAAAAAGCCGGGTATGGTTGTGTGCTTTAGCCTCAGTGCTGGGGCTAGGCTGAAAACAGGGGGGCTGCTGAAGCTTGCTGGCCACCCAGGTTCAGTGAGAGACCTTGATTCAAAGAATAGGCAGAGAAATGGTAGCGCGAGACACCCAGTGCCCCTCTCTGATACATCAATGTGGTTTCTTTTAATTGTTTCCTTGTATGGAGATACTATATTTCATCTGTCCACTCCTCAGTTATTATAACTTTGTAATACATTTCCTAGTGGAGAACAGAAGGCTTCAGTGATTCTTATAGTGTAGTCCATGGACCATCAGCGTCACTGAGGAGCAGGTTAGCCATACACATTCTTAGGGCTCGCCCAAGGTCTTCTGAATTACCACCATTCCTGGGGAGGAGCCTGGATGGGCATCTTATGGAGCCTTCTGCCGACCCTGATCCACAGTTGCCAAACTATTGGAATATTTTCTCATGCATTATATTGTTCATTCTAGACTCGTTAGTTACTATAGCTGAAGCCTAGTGTATTGGAGTGTAAATCTAATATACTAATTTTGTATGTTTAAAGTCTCAGAAGGAACCAGGCATGGTGGCACAGGCCTTTAATCCCAGCACTCGGGAGGCAGATCTCTGTGAGTTTGAGGTCAGCAGTCTGGTCTACAGAGAGAAGGCTATTTTCTAACTTGTATTTTTTACTTAACTATATCATGAGCATTTTTCTATGGCAATAAATCTGTAACATCATCTTTAGTGACTAGATAGTATTTTACTTGATAAACAGATCTATCTGTCTGTCTGTCTGTCTATCTATCTACCTACCTATTTATTGGATTTTGGTTTTGTTTTGTTTTCTTTTTGTTTGAGACCCTGTCTCAAAAAACAAAAAGAAAACAAACAAAATAGTCTTAGATAGGTGTAGTCCTAGCCCTCAGGAGGCTGAGGCATTTGGGACCAGCTGGGCTATCCAGGGAGTTCCAGGCCAGCTAAGGCCACAAAACATGGTCATAACAAACAATCTAAAGAACAAGTAAAAACAAACAAACAAACAAATGCCTCTGATCATTTCATCTATCCACATCTTTTCTTCATAGTAGCGTCAACAACTGAGGTATTAAAATTTTTCCTCTGCCTTTGTACACTCTTAATTATGGCTTTAATATGGAGTTTGAGAATCCTAATCATTGTTGCTATTATTACTAAGCAGTGTTGGGGCTTAGACCTATGGCCCTTTGCATGCTGGGCAAGTGTTCTACCCCTGAGCTGTATCTGTCACCATTTTGAATAAAAGCAATTATTATTATTGTGTGTATGACATGTGTGTGTATGTGTGTGTCTATGTGAGTTGTGTGTGTCACAGCAGGCATGTTTGAAGTCAGAGAATAACTCTGCAGAGTGGGGTGTTTCCTTCTGCCATTACTTGATGACTTAGTGTTCTGTTGCTGTCAGAAGATACCTCAGAAAACTTGAGTGGAAATGGCTTTATTTTGGCTCACAGTTTCCGAGGCTGTACAATCAGTTCATCAGGCCAAAGAAGTTGAGAAGACCAGGCCATGAGGCCAGCCGGTACACTGCAGTCCTGAAGCAGAGAGAAAACGGGAAGTGGGGGGCAGGCTATACAACCCTGGAGTTCACCCCCAGTGCAAAGAGCAAGGTTACTCCTCTAAAGGACCTCCCTCAACATCGCCACCAGCTAGGGACCAAGTGTTTAAAGACGAGCTCACGGGAGGACGTTCTCCATTCGAACCACAACACGTAGGTTCCAGGGACTGAACTCAAGCCACCAGCCTTGTGCAGCAAAGCGCCACTGCCTCCTGAGCCAGCACACTGCCCCCTTCTAGCTCTTCTTACGGTTAGTTTGAAAGAGGTAGACTCTCTCCAAGAAAAGTAAATTTGCTGGCCTGTGGTGGGGCACGTCTTTAACCCCAGGACTCGGGAGGCAGAGGCAGGCGGGTCTCTGTGAGTTTGAGGCCAGCTTGGTCTACAGAGTGAGTTCCAGGACAGACAGGGCTATGGTTACACAGAGAAACCCTGTCTCAAAAAGATAAAAAGACAAAAAAAAAGTACATTCACATTTACATTATAACATTTTACTCAGAATTGCTTCTATTTTAGCTGGTTTTAGAGATCAGTATAATTTCCCTTTTCTCAGGCTCTTACTTTTTTTTTTTAAGTTCTGAATTACTACAAAGCATAAAACTACAATTCCCAGGTTGCACTGCTGCAGCTTCTAGGGTGCCCACTGCCTAGATCACAGCTTAGGATGTACAGCATGTGCCATCATGTCAGCCACTCACTGCCAGGGTGGTCTTTCTCTCAATGGGTACAGAGATGGTTCTCCTGGCTGCGTGGGTGGAGGCAAGGCAAGGTACTTGTTTTCCTGGCGATGACGGGGAAGGTGCTAATATCTTCCTTCCCGTTTTTGTTGGTCTCGGTTTGTTCCACGTAGTTGAAAATTAAAGTTAAGGAATTTTTTTTTCTCTGACTGCCTTAAGTCTAGCATCTACTCTTTCAAGATTGCATATATTTTAAACTCTTTGTTTCCAATATGAAATGAATCAAGAAGGCATGCCTCGCGGTTTCCTTTGAGAGGGTAATCCTGGGAATGACGATGGCTTCCATAGAGAAGGGAATGAGCAAGGGAGCCTTTGTCCTGGGTTCGGGAGGCGTGGTATCGCCTCCATGATACTTTGGTTTAAAGATCACACTTGGACTGAACGAAGCAGATACAGTATAAAACGAAGATAACTTTTGAACTTCCAGAATGTTATTGGGGAGAAGCAAGTGAGATAACAATATGGCTGCCTTCACAGACAAAGGAGAAATGCCAGAAGTCAGAGCCAAGAGGTATGACAATCCCTTCGGAGCAAAATAGGACTCGATCCTAGTCAAGGTGCCTCGGGTCTTTTCCCAGTTTGCTTTCCAAATGCTGGAGGCTAGCAACTCTCTAGGAACAAGGTTCAAGAGTCCTAACCACTAACTTCTGGCCTCCTTCATGAGCAGAAAAACATCCAAAGTACTTTTCCTGACAGTTCCCACCAGCATTAGTTGTGGATGGAAGCATTTACAGCGGACATTTAAGCATCTCCCGTGTTCTGAGTGAGGGGAACTGTACCAAGGTAGCTTCCCTTAAGCTGAGGATGCCCATGCGCTCTCTCTCTCTCTCTTTCTCTCTCTCTCTCTCTCTCTCTCTCTCTCTCTCTCTCTCTCTCTCTCTCACACACACACACACACACACACACACACACA
>NC_022023.1:12314019-12328310 GCF_000317375.1 Microtus ochrogaster
CACACACACACACACACACACACACACACACACACACACACACACGGCATCTGGCCTTGATGTCGATGAGAGGATTCTGAGCTTCAAGTTGGCGCTCCGCTTGGGGGCCTCGGAAGATCCTTCCTTAGTAAGGCGGGAAAGGGTAAATAATTTGAAGTCAGAGAGCAAACTTCCATGGTTTTGAAAATACATTCACAAATTATTTGTTACTCTCTTCAAAGGGTGCATTTGGATTCCTTCCTACTCAAGTGTTCCCAGGATGAATGGTAGGAAAGGCCGGCATGCAACTTTTGAGACTAAGTCATGAACATATATCCTAGCTTCTTCCACACCCTCCTTTTCACTCTTTCCAGGGGGAGCTGGATGCTTTGTTGTCAAGCAGCCCTATGGGGAAATGCATATGGGACCCACTAGCCTCTTGTCCACAGCCATGGAAATGAATTAGACAGACCCTGTAAAGTCTTCAGAAGATCACAGCAGCCCCTGTCGACACATCGGCCTCCTCTTCCTAAGAGACTCTGAGCTAGAACTACTCGGTTCAGCCGCTCCAGGTTCCTGATCGGCAAAGGCAATCACATAATGAATGCCTGGTGTTTTAGCCCCCGTGTTCTGGGATACTCTGTGATACAGCGCTAGGCAATTAGAGTGCGCACACCGTCATTCCAACATTCAACCTCTGGTTTCAGAGCCGGCTCTGGGCAGAAAGGTCCTGAACGAGGGCTCTTCAGAGACAGCACTTGGGGCAGAATTCTCAGAGAGGTCTTTGCTCCAAAAGTGCAGCAGAATACCTCTTTATAAACCATATGTTGGTGTTGCCAGGACCCAAATAAAAAACCCAGCCCCACATCACTCCTCCACGGGAAGTCACTATCTTGACGACGAACAGCAAAGATTAGTTGTGCTAGGTGTTGTGCTTTTCATAAACACGGAATCATCGCTTTTGCGCCTGGCTTCTAATACCCAGCATCGTGTTAATGAGATTTATCGAAATCATTTCATGTAGCTGTAGACTGCTCACTGCAATTACTCTGCCTTATCCTATTGTGTGGAATCCCACAATTTATTTATTATCCGTCAACTAGTGATGGGCATTTGGACAATTTCCAGTATGGGGCTATTACAAATAGTCTAACTATGAACATGTAAAGATTAGTTTTATGATAACAATGTCTAAGGATTACAAATGACTGTGTTAGCCTACCTTCCCTGCTTTACCTTTCAGGCATGGCAACGAAGAAACTTTGTTGTAAAAATAAGGGAAATAAACGTTCCCTTCAGCTAATTTGAATCGCTTCTAGGAGGCAACACATAGAGACAACTTATTCCACCTAGGCACTGCCTGTGTACTAGATGCTGGGCTTGGGTTGGGGGAGGGGGATGCTACCCTATCCTTCAGGTGCATCTCAGGGCAAGGTAAGGACAGGTTGAGGGCCCCATGCTGAGACGTAGGACAGTCCTCAACAAATGTCAAGATGATGCCTCTATCAAGAAAGATAGAGGGCTTCCAGGAGAGTGGAACCTGGGTAATAGACATAGCCAGTTCTCAGACTGGGGATAAGATAGGAGCATGGTGGGGGGAACTCACAGAGGTGGTCATGGCCTGTAGTTAACTCATCTTAAAAATGACCTGAAGACTCTCAAAGTGTGGGGGGAAAAAACCCAGTCTATTCCAAGTTCTCCTTACCAATTGTTAAAGAAGATGGGAATTTTCATGTGGGCCTTTTATTTCCCACCAAAGCTTATTTTCTTAAAGATTAACATGTCTGAAATAGAGCACCCATTCGTCCACTGAATGTCTGTTCCATGCGGAAGTCACTGGCCTCCACCACTGGGCATGGAAATGAATGAACGATAGCCCCAGACAAAGCCAGTCAGGGATGGTGAAGTCCTGCAGCCTGCATAGAGTGGTTGGGAATGGGTAAGCTGAGAATCCCTGGGAACACTCGCCTGGTAAAGCTGATGTAGTCTTCATGGTGGGGGAGATATTTTCACGTTGTTCTTAGCCTGGAGATTGTTCTCCTCATCCCGAAACGCCAGATGTTGTAAAACTTCTCTTGCAACTGCAGTGGTGATCAGAGACTGGAGGATCCCAGGGGCCTATCGGCCAGCCAGTCTTGTCAATCGCTGGCTCTAGATTCAGTAAGAGACCGCTTCATATAATACAGCGAAGGGCCTGGGAAGATCCGTCAGTGGGTAAGATCACCTGCATTGGGCACATCGGTATTCCAGGGCTCCTGTAGGTGAGATGGGAGGTAGAGACAAAAGATCCGTCAGGAGCAGCCTTGGGTACCCCCAACGTAACAAGAAGACCCTTTCTCACACAAGGTCGCCTTGTGTGGTCTCACACAAGGTGAAGACCAGCGCCCAAGGCTGCCTTTTTGTCCTCCATGTACGCACTGCAGCGTGTGCCTGTACTTGTAAACAAACTCACAAACACACATACCTACACTCCCAGACACACGCATCATGTACATACAAAAGTTTTTTGAAAAGTTGTAATGCAATCAGGGAGCTATGCAGTGTCAACCTCTGGCTTCCACATGTGCGCACGGAGGTAAATGTGTGTAAATGTGCGTACACCCCACCCCACATACACTCATGCATGCAAACCCAAAGATATCACATGCAAAGGAGCGGGGAGGTGTTAGGGAAAGAGGAAAAAAGAGAAATAAGCGGAAGTCCACCCCTTCATATATATGGAAAAGCCTCCCCCTGCTCCCAGTTCTCTGCAGAGCCCTGTCTTGCCCAAGTCCTCTTGGAAGTGCTGAACACCCCCTGCCCCCCAAGTGGTAGATAAACCAGCTGGAGTCTAGTCTTTTCATACAATAGCCCAGTGTCACAGAGGGACCCGGAAACAGAAGCGATGACCTGTCCAATGGCCCTTGGAGGGTCTGTGTCACCCCTAGGCAGCCACGGCTCCTGTCCCCTCCAAGTCTTTCCTGTTAACACTGCTTTCATCCTGTGGCAAAGGCCCCTTACCCTGTCTCTCCAAATTCAACCAAAAATCTTTTCTCATGGTTACTTTCAATTCTAAAAATAAAACAGAGCAGCAAAGAGTGTAAGTCCCCAGAAAGGTTTGTCCATGATGTTAAGGTTAATGTGCCCCGCGAAAAGCCCATGGTCACTCAGTCTAATCACAACGGGGGGCCAGACACGACACTGGGCATTGGAAGACTTGGGGGGGTTAATCTTGTCTTCCACAGTCTCTTTTCTTGGCATCTCCTACGGACAGAGTAGGGCCTGCAGCAACTAGCTTTGGGTCTGACTAAGCATTTTTTTTTTCCTGGTGTCGAGCAAGCTGCAACGAGGGCCTCATTCCTGGATGTGTGTAAAACCGGGGAGGGACCAAGCCAGGATGGGAGCGAGGCTTCTCACTCAGGGCCCAGGTGTCCTTCAAAGTGCAGGGACTCTGAAGACAGGTGGCTGGGCATTCAAAAATGCCTGGAGTTGACTGCAAGACTCTAAGAAGTGTCAGGAAGAAAAGTAAATTCAGGCTTCTTCCTCAGAACTAAAGACAAAGCATTTGCATGTTCTCCCTTGATTGCAAAATGTTAGCTATCGAGTAGGAAGAGAAGCACACCTCCCCCCAACCCCACATAGTCACATGCTGTAAGATACGGGTGTTAAAAAAATCATTTCGTGCAGGGCAGTGGTGGCACACGCCTTTAATCCCAGCACTCAGGAGGCAGAGGCAGGCAGATCTCTGTGAGTTCGAGGCCAGCCTGGTCAACAAAGTGAGTTCCATGATAGCCAAGGATACGCAGAGAAACCCTGTCTCGAAAAACTAAAAAAACAAACAAACAAAAATATCATTTTCCTAGCCATTGTTATGGCCTCTATCATCATAGAAGAGTGGAAATGGCATTTTATTTCGGGGACTCACTGGTTTCAAACACATCTCACCGTGCACAAAGGATATAAACTGTCACATGCCGACACGAAGAATGAGTGGGAACATCCTGTGTCCTACAGGGGAGGACACAAGGAACCTTGGTCTAAATGACAACTCTTACGGAGGCCGGGACAGGCTGAGGCTGTCAGGGGAAAAACAGAGTCATCAAGGCCGGGCGGTGGTGGCGCACGCCTTTAATCCCAGCACTCGGGAGGCAGAGGCAGGTGGATCTCTGTGAGTTCGAGACCAGCCTGGTCTACAGAGCTAGTTCCAGGACAGGCTCCAAAGCCACAGAGAAACCCTGTCTCGAAAAACCAAAAAAAAAAAGAAAAAAAGAGTCATCAAGATACACCCATGATATTTGTGGGTTTTATTCCATGTAAGCTATACTTTTGCAAAAAAAAAAAAAAAGTACCAATTTTATATGCTTTGATAAATCAGTAATTTGGAAAGGGAGAATTCATTTCAATAAACTAAACACGAGTAATGTGTACGATATTTCAAGTCACTTCTACACCCTCTCTTAGAATATTTTCTGTGCCCAAGCTCTTCCCTTATAAAACATGACCAACTGACTTTCAAGGGTCCGAGTTGACTTTTCCCCGTCTGTCATTTTTGTCCGTGGCAAATGTGGACATGTCGTTTGGAATGTGGCATGGAGGCCCTGATGAAATTAGAAAAGCATGCGGAGATAAAAATCACTCAGGGATGAATCCAGACACTTCCTGCCACTTGACAGATGTCACAGAGCTGGAAGCCACCCTCCTGGGGGGAAGTGATTCAGCTGGCCTCAGCCAGATGTGTAGGAAGCGCCTTGGAGCTCCGTGTTAACACTGTCCCAATTGTGTAGCACACATGCTTTCGGTCAAGAGCAAGGAGTGCAGGCGGAGCCACATGCCAGGAGTCTTTCAAGCGTGGCCCACCAGCCAGCCCACAGCGCGAGGCACCGAGGCATCCAGTCAGCAGATGCGTGTCACCACGACACAGGCCGGGGCTGGTTAAATCCCAGCAGAGCTCAGTGACCTCATGCGCGCACTCAGCCCTTCCTGAGAACCTGGTGCGGCGCTCGTCACGCTGCGGGATGAGTGTCAGCTTGATTCCAAGGCTGCTTGGCACATGTGCCTAACCCACGTGGGGTGGCAGAAATGCCTTTCTCTGTACAGCCTTGTGTCACAGATCTCAGCCGGCTGCCAAGGCACGCAGGTGTCTTTCAGTAACCCAGGATATGGGGGAATCGGGAGTGCGATCACACGCTGGCCTTGATCTGGGAAAACTGAGTAGTGACTGGATTCCCTGTGCTAGTGGGGCTCTCCAGGGGCCTCAGCTGCCTGCAGGTATGACCTTCTCTTCTCTCTAGCAAGCCTACTCAGCCCTCCCTTCCATAGGAAGCACTGAGGGGTGAATTTATACAAATGTTCTAGACTCACTCAAACTGACTTTGCAGGAGCTCTGCCTTCTCTGATGGTGCGAGGGGTGTAAACACGTGCAAGAGTCACACTACCACTCTTTGTATTAGTGAGGACACAGACAACCATAGTGTCACTCAGAGGTACTGACATGACACTGCAGTGTAGCTAATGTATATGCTCGCAACCCCTTAGTTGGCTAGCAATATTGTATCCAGACCTAAGGCGTCCTGGCATGTCTGCATGGGTGCATCCAGTTGGGCAGATAGATGCTTCTCAGCGGTTGCTGCTCCCAGTTGCTCAGCAACCTGGCTGTGTCAAATTAGGTCCCCATTGCTCTAACCTGCAGACCCTCCAACATCAGATTCCCTGGTGCTGCCTAGGAAACCATCTGCATGCTCCACTGTCTCTTTTGGCAAAGGCACACCTGTTGTGTTTCCACCCAGACACCAGGAAAGCCAAAAACACCTTCAATCATCACGACGGCCTTCCTGTCCACAGAAAGATCTTACTTTGTATAATCACGGCTTTGGTTGCCTAACAGCCTATCCTCAGAAGGGCAGGCACCGGGGAAGCTCTGTGATGCATGATGTCTCGTGTTCCTTTAGGTCATAGAAGAACACATGTGGAGGCTGTGTGCCTCCACCTACCCACTGAGCACCACTTCAGTACCACACACACACAGAGCAGTCGCCGAAGAAGCTGGCAGCGCCTCGTGTTTGTGGAGCGGATTCTGCTCGCCTGGCAGAGAGGGCTCTCAGGGAGAACAGCGGTCATGATAATACATACCTGTGGCTCATCACCACTCATTTGCTTGGCTTTAGAATTTGTTTTTTGTGCTTACGCTGGAATATGGGTCTGCCTAAGGCTGTGGGAATTCACAGCACTCTAGATAAACTAAATGATCTTCCCCTTAAAGACCTGACTCAGGCAAAACCGAAGGAGGTTTTTGTCTCCTGCTCTGCCACCCGCTCGGAACCAGCTTAGATTCAGAGGCAAGAACCAGAAGCAAGACATTAGCCTAAGATGGGCCTCCCACTACCTAAGAAGTTTAAACTAAATACAAACTTGGAAGATTTTTGGCTAGTCTGCGAAGTGAAGAGTTATGGTTACCCTTTCCTATGCTAGTGGCTACTTCATGGATTCCTACCTCTGAGGATTTTACACCTCCATCCCCACACACACGTACACACACACACACACACACACACACACACACATGCACACACACACACACGCACACATCCTATTTCCTTCTCATCTTTCCAAGATGCCTTCACATCCTGTTAAATACTATAGACCCTGACTTGGTTTTCAGCCCTGTGACTTCAAATTGAATATATTCACTGGCTAGGTTACAGGGACCACTTGTGTGGTCAAACACTAATCTAGAGGCTGATGGGGAGGAAGGATGCAGACGTGGTTAACAGCCACACTCAGTGGATTTCAGGAGATTACGCCGACACTCTGGAGGCCTTCTTTTCTTCAGTCAGTCAAAGGCCTTAACAGCAAAGACTATGATTGCCCAGAGAAGAAATTTTATCTTAAAGAATCTTCTGGCAAGGCAGTGGTGGCGCACGCCTTTAATCCCAGCACTCAGGAGGCAGAAGCAGGTGGATCTCTGTGAGTTAGAGGCCAGCCTGGTCTACAAAGTAAGTTCCAGGACAGCACAGAGAAACCCTGTCTCAAGAAAAACCTTCCTAGTCAGGGGCTGGAGAGTTGACGCAGAGGTTAAGAGCACTGGCTGCTCTTCCAGAGGATTCAGGTTCAATTCTCACATGGCAGCTCACAGCTGTCTGTAACTCCAGTTCAGGGGATCTGACACCCTCACACAGACATACATGAAGGCAAAACACCAATGGTCATAAAATGAAAACAAATAATCTGAAAAGCCCCAAAACCTTACAATACATTTTCCTGGAGTCGTGAGCTTTCAGACGCTTGCTGGGCCTCTCCTCCACCCAGTGTGTGAGCCAGTTACCTTGAACTGTAAATCTCTTCACGTGCTCTCTCCTCCTCCCTCTCTCTGGTTTGTTTGTCTGGAGACCCACGACACCCAACACAGCGTGCAGTCCTGTTCCCTCAGTTGGTTTATTTCTTTCAGCTGCGACACCCAGGCCTGACTGAGGGATCTCCTGTGGAGACCATGCGCACAGCCCTTTCTAAGTTCACCTGTGGCAGAGGGGCTCCGCTGCTTCCTAAGAAAGCTCAGGGTCTACTTTTGGGACAGTTCTTTCCCTTCGCCCAACTTCACTCATAGGCTGAGCCATGAGTGACCTTTCAGGGGGTCAGTGTCCATCTGAACATGGCTCTGAGGAATATCCAGGGGGCATAGATGGTGGTGTCTAGCCCCAAAGGACACAGGATGAGGACAGTGCCCTTGGGAAAAAGCCGGATATCAGGAAGGCTCTCGGGGCTGTCCTCAGATGGTCCAAGTGTCTCTGGTTGCCACTAAGCCTAAGGAGGTGATCAGATTTTGAGGGAAGTACCAAAGTCCCATGCCCACCCCTGCTTCCTTTTAATGCCTGGCTTCTCCTAAAGGGGAACCTGGTATTTCCAGTGTTTCTTCAAAGTTGGATTCTGGATTTGGTGTGTGTTTGGTGGAAATAATTGAAGTTGTTTGATTCGGGGGGTGGGGGGGGCCTCAAGAGATAAAGGGAAGGTGGGAAATTATGGAAGAGAGTTGGTACCCGAGAGAGGACATCATTGCTAGAGTGCTGGAGTTTTGCCTGTTTGGTTTCTCCTAGATCTCAGTGCATGGCATAGTATTGATAAATTTCATTGAACAAATATAGGGGTACATCTGTTACAAAAGCCTTCTCTGTTTCACAGTCCTGGGCATGATTTCTTTAAAAACAATTAATAAACAAAACAAAAATAAAAACAGCATCCCTCAAACCCTTAAGAGTATTAATTTTAATACTTTTAACTTTCTGAGGAAATGACGAATAAAGGCTACCGGGATTTATTTTGTTCTTCCTGAATCCATTTCTTACCCAGCAGTCATAGCCAAGCCCTGGGCCCCAAACCCCTGGGACTTGAGTTGAGGAACAAATGCAGCCCCACCCTCCAGGGGCTCCCATCCAATAGCAGACAAGACGAGGGCCCTGATAATTACTACACAATGTGGTAAGTGTTCTCAGTCCTGGAGGGGGCTCCAGGAACCGGGAGGGAGTGACTAACTTCTGACTGCCTGGGGGCCTTTGGGAAGGCAGGGACCAACAGGAGTTCACATGCCTGGCAAGGGGCTGGAGAGGGAAAGAGGCCAAATTCCACCTTGGACCATGGCTCCATCAGATTACACACGGAGCAGAGTTGCTGACAAGGAGCCAAATGGACAAGCCAAAGTTGGCTCTTGCTCCCTTTTCGCTTCTCTCTTCAGGAGAGAGAGGTACTAATGAGTAGCCGAGCCTAAAAGGCAGGTGAGAGTAAGGAAGAAATTCGATAATGGGCCAGATCGATGGCCAGCCTCCTTAGAGTCAAAGTCGCCTTGCCCACACCAAAGTCACCTAATAGGACTTGATAACCACATGGCTTCTCTGGCTCGGCCCACGAAAGAGGCCCCTCTCTGACACCCACTTCACTTAGCACCTTTCAGAGAGCCAGCCGCTGGGGGCTGCTTCATCAGAATGCTTGAAAGTGGGAGAGACAGAGCTTCTTAAGACAAAGGGTAGCTGCCCTTGAGAGAGTGGGTGCTGCTAAAAACCTGTTGCCCGTTAATTGCTGTGGAGTGCAACATGCCAAGGTATCTTAATTCAAATCTTACCTCACCGTCCTAGGGACCTTTTGTTGCTGTAAGGATGGTCCTCGGTTCCAAGAAGAAAATTAAAGGCTGCTCCCGAGGTGAGCACAGTCATTTGGATGAAAGGAAACACATGGTTGCATTTAGAAATCAGATCTCGACAAGACAGGGCACCACCTCCTGCCCAGCGAGGAACGGGCCACAGGATGCAAAACTGGAATTTATGTGAGACTGCCTTGCCCCCGTTGTGACATCTCTAGGTGAGCTCGACACACACTTTTGGCACCAATTAGTTCTTGCGTCTAATTGCTGTGGGTGCACATTGTGTGTGCCCATTTTCCTGATGGAAGGGCTGACAGGAGGAGAGATGGCAGAGGTTTTCAAAGGCGATGATGCCACATCTGTCCACATCAGTCCAAGCGTGTTTGCTCGGGACGAACTGCTCTTACAGTTTTCCGCCTGTGGGCTGCGTTTGCCACAGAACCCAAAGTCTTGGCCCTCTAGGGTTTGATTCCATCATCTGTCCCTGAGCTTGGAGTCAAGTGGCAAAGCCATACATACATCGGCAGCTAAGCGTCTGTCAGATTGCTGCCTCCAGAGCCAAGCCTCCTGGGTTTCTACTCTAATGCTTAGCCGCTGTGGGGGCTTGGTAAGACTCGCAGGAAGACATCATGCCTCAGTTTCCTCATCTCTAATGGAGATTCGACAACAGTATGTACTTTCTCGCAGGCTCACCATAGCTGAATGTCTGTGGGCCTTGTTTTGCTCACTTCTACTGTTCTGGACAAGGCATCTTGTAGCCCAGTCTGGTCCTGGACTCACCATGGAGCTCAGACGATCTTGGTCTCCTGATCCCTTCTGCCTCTACCTCTCAAGTGTTCAGAAGCTGAAGATTTGAAAGCTTCTGCAAAAATACCTGACCCAGAGTAAGAGCTGAGCATTAGGTTGGTCACATACAATTCCCACCATCTACCCTCACTTTTACATGGAAAGCCAAAAATTTACCTGGCTCATTGTAGTATTTGTTTAATGATAAGTACCTTTTATATAATTATCATGTTTGTGATATTTTAGCACTTATATTATTATTGTCACTTAATTTGTGACCGTTACTATATATATATATATTTAATATGCCTTTTTTCATTAATTAATTCAGTGTACTTTAAAACAATATGCTAATTCCATTTAAAGATCGTGTATCATAGAATGATGCTGGCTGACATATACTTGTAGGTAACTGAAGCCTACAGGTTATAAAAGGATCAAGGATTCCATGTTTTAGGATCAGGGAACCATGACATGGGGCTGTTGGGGAAAACTTGTCAACACCAGTCTCTATCCAGCCTGGATCCTGGCTGTGAAGAAAGACAGGTAGAGGTGGGGTTGGAAAACACAGTTGGCCTGTTGGGCAGTGAAGGGAGTCGCTTCTCTCTAAAAGCTAAAGCAGGGTGGCCACAAGGGGAGTCAAGCTAGGACGTGGGTTCTATATCGTCTTGGTTTAGCTAAGAGCCAGTGAGGCCCTAGACCTAGGCTGATACAGCAACATCCAGGATGGAGAGGGAAGCTGCCTGGTAGGGCTGCAGTCAGGGGAGAGGACTTCCTGTTACCTAGTCCCTGGACTGGAGTTGTGGTCTAAATTGAAATGTAAGCTAAATTCATGAGTATCGTGTTGGCTGCTGATAGCTCTTTTGTTAACTGAGGATAGGTGAGTTTGGGAGCCCAGAACTTCAGGGAGTGTGGACAGAGGCGTGAAGGAAGAGTCTGAGATTTGGGGAAGAAAGACATGAGTCCAAGGACTAAAGGCAATGCCCATGGGCATCAAGTCCAGGGGTAGTGCGTTATTACTCAGGAGGAGAGTTTTCCTCTCCCAAGTCAAGTGCCATGACAGCTGTCTTGTATTCCTGCTGGAAGGTCCGAATGCCGTCTTATTTTGGAAAGATGGAGGAAGTGGAAATGACAACGGGAGGGACAAAGCGGGGAGGAGTTGACAACAGTCACAGCGGAACGTGTGAGCATTGCCTTGTGCCTGCACTCGAGCCACCAGGGCAAGCAGCTGCCAGCTTACCTGCATCCTGCAGAGGAAGATGCTGGGGACGGAGGTTAAGAGGCCGAGCTCTCAGCAAGAGCCAGGGATGCACTGCCCGTCCAGACAGCCAGTTCAGAACCTGTCGTTATTTGCTGAACAAGATCTAAAGAAACCAGATGCTTCAGAGCCAAAATAAAAACGACAACAAAGCCGGGCGATGGTGGCACACGCCTTTAATCCCAGCACTGGGGAGGCAGAGGCAGGCGGATGGATCTCTGTGAGTTCGAGACCAGCCTGGTCTACAGAGCTAGTTCCAGGACAGGCTCCAAAGCCACAGAGAAACCCTGTCTCGAAAGAAAACAACAACAACAAAAATGACAGCAACAGGAGTGAGGGTGCCGCAATCACACGGGAAAGCAGGGCTTGAAAGAACAACTGCCAGGTTTTAGCTAAATAAAAGGATTTTTTTGTTTCTCTCCCCCCAGTGAGTTGAGACTCACCCACAGGCTTCTTCTCCGACAAGCCTGCAAGGTGCTGCCAATCCCAGACAAGGAAACAGGGCGTCACAAGATCACCTGCAAGAGGGGGAGCTTTGTGTTTGTTAGACTTGAGAATCTGAGCTTGGATCCTTGAGCTCTGTGAAGGACGTGAGAGGAAGGCCGGGGTGGATTTTAGCAGGCTTTGGGTGTAATCATGCAAGGGAGATAAACTATAAGTGAGAGAGGAAGGGGGTGACCCAGGCAGTAGAGGTCCCCTTGTGACATCGTGAATGCGAGGAAGAAAGAGGGACTCTAAATATGCCTCCTCATAATCAGATATGAGAGGACATTGTACATTATAAGGCAATGACAGTAACAGATCCCACTTCCTGTCCTCAGATGGGGGCTCGTGCTGTCAATCAAGCCTGGTTCCCATAGAATGGAATCGCGAGGCTAAGGGACAGTAAGCACGTTTGTCTTTTGTCTCATTTTATGTGGTGACCCTTCAGATAATTGCCCGTCTTTCTTTTCCATTGGACGCATTTATATTTGTAAACTTCCTTTTAACCATGGTTTTAGTTGTAGCTCACATATTGTGGTATCATACATCAATATCACTTAAAATACTCAGCAATTTCCATTATGACCTTTCTTTGATGTATGTGTAATTTCAGGAGCATATGATTCGTGGGGTAAATATGCACTTTCACTCTCAGCATTTGGGAAAATAAGGCAGGAAAATCACTTGATCTCAAGAGTACAAGACTAGCTGACAGCAGAATGAGATCTTGCTTTTAAAAAAAAGAAATAAGGAGTATATTATTTAACATGTAAACATTTGAGGATTTTATTTTACATTTTCATAAATGTGTGAGTTACTTTGTTGTGGTATTAGAACATGTCCTACATAACAAAACTTCTGAGATTCATTTAGACCTACCGTTTCATTTCTATAGTGAAGTCAAATAATCAATTTTGATAAAGTGTCCTGTGTATCCTCGAGAAGAATATGCACTTTGGGACCTGGGGAGATGGCTCATGCCACGCAAGGGTGAGGACCCAAATTTGGACATAGCTCACTCATGTGAGATTGGGTGCAGTAGCACATGTCTGTCTGTCTGTGGTCCTAGGGTGCCTATGGCAAGATGGGAGGAGACAGGGAACCCTGGAAGCTTGCAGGCCAGCTGGCCTGGTGAATGCAATGGCAAGCAGCAGATCTTGTCTTAAACATGGTAGAAGGTGTGAACTTACAGAGCTATGATAACAGAGTGTCTTTTCTTTATATGCTTTGTGGAGAAAATTAGGTTAAATTAACACTTAAAAAAAAAGAATAGTGAAGTCATTATATCTTGTGCATGTCTCTACACCCCCATCCTGTATTCAAAGCAGACATCACCAGTGGATCCCGAGTACTTCCCAGTTTAGAGATGCTTCACGCCCTAACTCCTAGCCATCACCGTCCACAGACTCCATCTCTGTGGTGAACTCATTTGTTGCCCCCTTTATGGATCCTTCACTCTGCCCTCTCTCTAATTTCCACCACAATATTGGAATCTTGTGCTTCAAACAGAACTCTCCGGTTCTGTGTCAGCCGTGCCTCTCTTCTCTGTTGCTGACCACATTTACAGTCTCGTTCTTTCCTGCCTCCGTTTTAGCGACAGAGGACGACCTAACAGAGACAAGACCGACAGAGCATCCAGGTTGGGACGACCCACACTAGCAATGAGTCAGTGCATACTGGGGGGAGGAGAATTCCGAGTAAGAACTTGAACAAACTAGCTCCTCCTTTCCCTACATAAATGAAATTTCCCAAATAGATTTTGAAGATAAACGATGGTCAAGGTTGGGCCTAAAAACGTCCCCAGCCTTCTGACTCAGAAAGTATTCCTTTAGAAAACTACATAGGCTCGCAGCAGACTAAACCCAGTCACATCCTGAAAGACTACCTGCAAGTACATTAACATCAGGGGTACTTCATTCAGTACAGGAGTCCAGACACGCACAACTATCAGTCCACAACAGTGGGCGCCTTTGTTTTCACACTTATGAGGTTATCTTTTTGCACTTCGATTAATATCTTTTTATGTTGACAAGTTAAGTTTTGCTGAGTTTTTGTTTTTGATCTTTCTGCAAAGTTTGGGATACTCTGCTTTATTCTCATTGTGTGCTCTGTGTGGTCAGGCCCCTTCTATGCACTCCTTCAGCTAAAATCTACTGTTATCTAGCTACTTATTTATGTTAACATTCATAGGTTCTGAAGGCAGCCAGTTTGTAGGGCCCTGTTCTTCAGTGATTACTCCTGAACTAAGGGCAATGAAATCATATTTGATAACAGAGGGATCCGCGGATCAAATTCTTTTTTGTTTACTTTTTCCCCCTAAGAATGCTCTTTTGTGGCAGAGGGGACTTTGGGAGACAGAGTCAAGTGAGGGTAACAGGTTTTGGACTGGAGATGGGTGCTTCTGCCTCAGAAGTACAGGGAATCCTCAGATCTGATGAGTGGTTTGTCAGAGACATTGAAATAAAATAAATTTCATTTTAATTTGTCACCATGGAGAATTACGGCGTAATAACAGTCAAAATCACTGAGGCGGCTATGATAAATAAAGCCTTCATAGCCCATGGTGGACTCAGCATCTCCATCTTAGTTAGGGTACCTATTGCTGCGATGAAACACCATGACCAAAGCAACGTGGGGAGGAAGGTTTTTTTTTTTTTTTTGGTTTTTCGAGACAGGGTTTCT
>NC_022023.1:12328410-12350241 GCF_000317375.1 Microtus ochrogaster
CTGTAGACCAGGCTGGTCTCGAACTCACAGAGATCTGCCTGCCTCTGCCTCCCGAGTGCTGGGATTAAAGGCGTGCGCCACCATCGCCCGGCTGGGGAGGAAGGTTTTATTTGGCTTACACATTCACATCACAGCTCATCATCAAAGGGAGTCAAGGCAGGAACACAGACATGGCAGGAACCTGGAGCAAGAGTTAATGCAGAGGCCATGGAGGGGTGCTGCTCACTGGTTTGCTCCTTATGGCTTGCTCAGTCTGCTTTCTTACAGAACCCAGGGTCACCAGCTCAGGGGTGGCACCACCTACAGTCACTAATTAAAAAAATACCCAGCAGGCTTGCTTGTAAGCTCGATCTTATGGAGGCATTTTCTTAACTGAGGCTCCCTCCTCTCAAATGACTTTAGCTTGGGTGAAGTTGACCTAAAATTGCCAGCAAGCACAATCTGCTTCATGATTTCATCCAAACACCACAGGCTAAAGGCGAATAGACCAAAAGCTGTGCAAATGAAATGAAGAAACAAAAGATTAAAGTGGTATGCACGTGACTTGGAACACTCGAGGGTGGGCCTAGCCTAGTCCTGCCCCTCACTTGCCGAGGGAACCTGGGCTGGCACCACCCCGTCTAGGACTGAGTTTAGGTAGTTTCATAACAGTCTTTTGCTGGTCCAGTTTGCTTCCGACTGGAAGAAAACCTAATCCCAATCTCTGCTTTGGGAATTTAATAGCACATGGTCCTAGTGAAGTCCCACGGCACCTGCTCCCCATTTATAGCTCGTCCTATGCTGAGTCCTTTAGCCATGAGACGAGACCAAAGACAGTTAGAGCTGATGTGTGTGGCTTCCCCAATCTCACTCTGTCTATAGATCTCATGGTGTACTATTTGCCACGCAGCAGCACGTAGAAAGTATTTTCTACTTCATCGCTGTTGCCAGCGAGCGTGGTTGCTTTAAAATGTGGATAGGGAAATGTAATATTTACACATGACAGACAGGTGGTTTTAGAAAGTCGTAAAGGACCTTTGTGGCACCAAGAATTCCTTCCTAGGTTTCCTGCCTTCCTTTTCTCTATAAATCCACGAATGTCCTCCACCTCACAGTGACACGGTCAGCTCTCTTGCCTTGCCTGGGAACTCAGACTCGTAGCACTGAAAGCCCTGGTGTCCCCATAGTTTCAAGGAAGTGGGGGCGAGTGACCAGGCGTCATGCAACATATTGAGTCTATAGAGTGGGGACAAATAAACAGCAGATAAATAAGAGTTCACACATGACAGCCAGGATTTTATTTTGTTCCAACCAGATTGCATCCCTCTGATAACTATGTGAAATTATTGTTAGGATTCTTAGGGAGAACGGGTATTGATACTTTTAACTTGGGGTATAGCTGTCATCAACTATCTGAGAAATCTATTTCATTCTTTACAGGTATGGGGTGAAGAAATCACTCTAGATCTTATTTCCCAGATACCACAAGAACTGTTTTGTCCAGAATTTCTTTTTTTTAAATTGTTTTTTATCGAGCTATGTATTTTTCTCCGCTCCCCATTTGAAGATAAGATTTGTACAACTGAGAGAAAGAATCCTTAGATCCATCATGTGCTTCTCCATGAAAATTCCTGAGGCTCACTTCAAATGCGAGTTCCCAGAACACCCAAAGGTGGATCCGTGGAGACTTAATGCATACAAAGCCAAAATGAACTAAACGGTGGGGAATTGCGAAATAACAGGGTTCAAAACCCAGAGCTGCCTCGGTGCACGTAAGTGGCTATGACAAAGGATACCGAGTCCCCAAGATAAACTCAGCATCCGTTCAGGGGCCTCCTTCTGACTTCCAGTCGGCCCTAAACAAGTCGCGCATTCCCTTCACAGCTGTTTAAAGATCAAGACAACCAGAAATGTCGGTGCAAAATATCGCCTTGCCAAAAACTGCCTACCAAAGCACAATGTACTAAAACCACGGTGGTAACCCTCCCTCCTGAGGGCTCACACCATCTCATTTAACCTTCACAGCCCTCCCTCACCCAGGGGGAGGGAGGCAAAACTCATACTATCGTCTTAGTTTAATGGCTTGAACGATCCCTGGCTAGGAAGAGACGGCGGGGCAGCTGGCTTCCTGGCACTCACTGTCGGATCAGTCTGTTGTGTAGGCCTCAGTGGCAGGACAGAAAGGACAAGGGAGAGAAGGGCAGGACAGACTTCACTAAATGACACTTCTGGGTGATGGGCATCAAGGAGACTTACTCGGCTGATCCCCTTTCAGCCGGGAAAACCTTTTGGACATTCAGCACGATTGGTCTTAACGTTAAGACCTCCTTCATTAGATTTCATCACAGTCTATAAACAGTAATTTCTCCTCCAATGTTCCCATGGTGGAGGAGAGAGCCGACACAGAACAGAGACACACAGTCTTTCTTTAGTGTTCACTATGCAGAGAGAGAGAGAGAGAGAGAGAGAGAGAGAGAGAGAGAGAGAGAGAGAGAGAAGAGAGAAGAGAGAAATGAAGTGTAGTTTTCCCCATAGGGACTTTAAAACTAATGATAGCGCACCAGTTGTGAAAGTTCAAGAATGGTGTGGACCAGAAGAAAAAAAAAGAAGAAATCCTAGGAAACACCACCAGGGCACCCTTGTGGAGGGCGGCCAGCATGCGCGCCAGGCCCCCAAAGCATTTCATTGAAGAAGGACGGAAAATGACAGCTTGAGCTGCAATCCCTTTTGTAAAGACCTGGGGGGCGAGGTGGGAGAGGAACATTGATTAGCTGGGCAGCTGGGCTGAACATGCCTGGGCTTTAGTGCATGCTATCTCTTTGCCCAGTGCTACACACACACACACACACACACACACACACACACACCTCTGCAATCCATCCTCTCTCCAGAAGCTACCTGAGGGAACCATGAAATTATGTACCTGGCAGTTTGAGAATAAGGGTAAACAAAAGGCAGACACAGCCCGAGGTCACGGGGTGAGCTGGTAATAACATCACAAATTCCTGAAGGGAAGGGTAGTCTGGCTGCAGTCACTACGCCCACAGAGGGGAGGAGGGGAGGGCAGGGGAGAGGAGGAGAAACTTCCAGCACATTCCCTCCCCATTTAATCCGCTCCTGAGGAAGCAGGCACAGATCTGGGTGTGCAGGGAGGTCCCTCCATGTAGTCAGATTTGAGAGCTCCTTCAAGAGTAGCAACCAACAGGGGTTGGGGCCAGGGCTCGGCGGATGAAGCACTTGCTGTGCAGGCTCGAAGACCCGAGTTTGATCTCCATCACCTACACAAAAGCCAGTCGCAGGGGTACATACCTGTAACCCCAGCACTGGAACAGGCCGAGACAGGATGATACCTCAGAACTTTCTGGTCAGCCAGACAGGCTGAATCAGTGAACTGAGACCCTGTCTCAAAATTCAGGTGGTGAGGGATGAAGGAAGACATCATTCTCTGGGTTCTACATGTGCATGCATGGCCATACACACAGACACACAGACATGCACACATACAAACGTGTACACACACACGCACATGAGTGGAACTTATAAAAACATGCCTCTCAAGGCTCACGGGCATCTACAAAAGACCAATCTTGAGCAAACAGGCTTCCTCCCACACTGAAATGGCTGCTATTCAATCTCCCCTTGGAAGACAAGGATCTTTCTGAACTAAATTTGGGGACATCTGCACAGATACTAATTTAAATCTCCGTGCACACAAGTGTAGCTCAGTAGTTGAGCACTTGGCCAGCATGCACAAGCCCAAGGTCCTGGATTTGATCCCTAGCACTGCATATACGCACGCACACACACACACACACACACACACGCATGCATGCACACACACGCATGCACCCTTGCGCGAGAGGCAATAGTGTAGTTATATATCAAGCTTTGAACATTGCATTTAGAGAACAAGCAAGTATAGAACCCAGAGTTGAGAAAAGAGGAGTTTTCCATGAGAAACCACCAAGTCAGCATTTTACTAGAAAAGGCTGGGAATGTAGCTCAGTTGCCCAGGGTTTGATCTCGAGCGCCATATACCCTGGGCATAGGACAAACCCCCGTAATCCCAGCTCATAGGAGGAGGTGGCAGGAGGATGAGAAACTCAGTGTCACTTCTGGCTGAATAGAAGATTCAAAGTCAGCCTGGTCTAGAGACCTTGTCTTTAAAAACACAACAAAGCAATTGGTGTCAGAGACCAGATGATTCTGGCGTATGTCCACAATAGAGACAAACTTCCCGAGTGCATTCTCGGCATGGTCCCCCTGTGTAATTATTGTCTGAATTAACAAATAATTCTAAGTAGACAAAACGACCACAAGGCCCTAGGATGCTCTTTCCGACTTGGAGGCTCGTTAGGACTCTTAGACCGGAGCATACTCCATAAGCAATTTCATTTCGGCCTTAACTGTGAACTTCGGTTCACAGGGCTTCCCACGAGAAAGCTGACATTTTCAGGACATAAAGAGATTGTGTGGATGTATAGATGCATGGTCACACGCTCACAGAAGCGGCTCAGGAACCTGTGACCTCAGAGTCAACTGGCTCACCGGCCAAAGTCATAGTCTCTGCTGCTCAGCAGAAGTCCCAGAACCTGACCCACACAGTGACAGGGGCTGCGTAAGTCAGCCAGGCACCTCAGCAGCCGGCATTCTCTGTGCCCCATCCTAGGATCTATAGGACCAAGGTGCTAATCTGTACTGCCATAAAAGTTACTTTCTCAAATTGGTGTCCCTGACTACACAAGCTCTCTGCTTCCTATTTTAGCCCCCTCTTGCTTCTCATTAATCTGTCTTTCTCACCTCTTGCAATCTGAATTAATGTAATTTAATTAGAATTAAAACCGAAGCCTGCATCCAGCCCGTCTACTGGACTCATCCCCCCCCCCCTTAGTTTAGCCAGCGGACCACCTTCTGGGGGCAAAGTCCTTGGGGTGGGCTGAGGCAGACAACAGGAACTGCGAGGGTCTAGCAGGAGCCGCTCTGCTCTGCAGCTTCTCCTTCAGCCCCTGTCCCCTCCTCCCTCCTCCACCCTGCTCTCCGGTTGGGCCTCTCTTAAGGCAATCACTTCTGTGAAAGCCTGTTGGGACATGACACAGCCACAGAAGGTCCTCCAGGCGAGACTTCCCATAGACGATTTGGCCAAATTCATAAATTAAGTTGAAAATTTGATCCAGCTTGCTGCCAAGCGGGGCTAATTAATTTCTGTAGGGACTGATGAACAGGAAGCTCACGATCCGTATTATTTCATCAACAATTAATTCACTAAGCTGCGTTTCATTAGTTTCCTGGCATTCACCTGCCTAAACAGTGTGGGGAAGGTGTTTGTCGAGGGAGCCTGGCTATTTTAAGCCTCCTGGAGAACACGTTAGGCTCAGCTGCCTCTCTGCAGGTGACTTCACCCTCCCTTAGAGAGGACTCATTAGGGGTTGTTTTGCACCCAGGGAGGCAGGCCTGGGTGGTAAACCTTTTCTTCCTGGGACCTTCTAGAGCTCTGTGGCCTTCTTGGCAAGCAGAAGTCATGATCTGGGCCCCAATTTAGTGGCTGCTCTTCTAATGAGAGGCTAAAATAATAAAAAAAAAAATGAAAATGCCCTCGGGGGCACAAGCAGGGACAGGAAGTGGGAAGGACCAGAGCTCCTCAGCCTGTTCTAGGCAGGTCACTCTTAGCCCCTCCTCCTCTCCTCAGATCTCCGGTAGTCTAGAGCAATTGCTGATCTTAGTGGGTCAGCCCCCAGGTATCATGGGATTGTGGGGTACAGTTTGAGAAGGCTTCCTGGAGGAAGAACACCACAAGTGTTTCACAAAGGGCAGGAACCCTGCTTTATTATATACTCAACTCATGACCAATAACATAGTTAGTGGTCAGTAATGCCACCCAGGAAAAGAGAAGGGCAGGGAAGGGTAGAAAAGGAAGGAGGAAAGCTGGGCGTGGTGGCACACGCTTTTAATCCCAGTATTCAGAAGATAGAGTTCAAAGCCAGTCTGGTCTACAAAGTGAGTTCCAGGACAGCCCGGGCTGTTAAATCGAGAAACCCTGGGGAGTGGGAGGAGGGCTAGAATATACCATATAGAAGAAATGGCGTGCAGAGGTGATCGTCAGGAGCCCCGATACACAGAGGTGTGAGTTCTGCTCGGCACATCTCTGAAGACACTGCCTCCAGGGACTGACACACTTAGAACAGGTTCCCAGCTCCACAACAGTGGGCACCCATGGGCGTCCACGCGCAGGCTGAGAAGGATCCATGGAGCCCAGCAAGGAGACACTTTCTTTTTTTTTTTTTAGTTTTTTTTTTAATTTATTTATTTATTGAGGATTTCTGCCTCCTCCCCGCCACCGCCTCCCATTTCCCTCCCCCTCCCCCAATTAAGTCCCCCTCCCTCATCAGCTCGAAGAGCAATCAGGGTTCCCTGACCTGTGGGAAGTCCAAGGACTGCCCACCTCCATCCAGGTTTAGTAAGGTGAACATCCAAACTGCCTAGGCTCCCCCAAAGCCAGCACATGCAGTAGGATCAAAAACCCATTGCCATTGTTCTTGAGTTCTCAGTAGTCCTCATTGTCCGCTATGTTCAGCAAGTCCAGTTTTATCCCAGGCTTTTTCAGACCCAGGCCAGCTGGCCTTGGTGAGTTCCCGATAGAACATCCCCATTGTCTCAGTGTGTGGGTGCACCCCTCGCGGTCCTGAGTTCCTTGCTCATGCTCCCTCTCCTTCTGGACCTGCTTTGGACCTTGAGATTTCTGTCCGGTGCTCCAGTGTGGGTCTCTGAAGGAGACACTTTCTAAAGCGAAGCTCAGGCTTGCACACAGAGACATGGTCAGGTGAGCTCACCTGGCTGGCTCCACCCTCCTTCAAGCAGAAAGACCAGGTAGCCAGCTGCAGCCTGACCAGGGGATTCTGGCTCTACTTCTTGGCAGTGGTCACACACTTGACATTCTCTCTGTTTGCAAGTGTCTTTTTTTTTTTTTTTTTTTTTGGTCTGGGCATAGTAAACTACTGTGGTCAAGGTAGGTCTTGCCCCCCCAGGGCAGGCAAGTCTGAGCCCTTGTCTAACTCAGAAGCCCTGACTTGCTGGACCCTGCATCAGAGAGGGAAAGCCACGTTTCATCACCTTGAGAGCCTTTCTTCCTCCTGGGCTTTTTCAATCACTGCTCCCTAATTCCCCGGGGGTTGGGAGCAGGGCATGCCGGAAACCGAGGCTTCAGCATCCGAAAATCTTCCGCAAAAGATGTTGAATGTAAGTTTTCTCCCCACAGCGGTAACTCCGAGCAGGAAGAGATGCTTTCAAGGTAATGGTTTCACTCTGGTGGGAGTCGGCTTGTTAGAAGACCAGACAATGTGGTCCTACGGTTCAACCCTCAATAAAGTTAGGAGAGACACATAGCAATCAGGTAAGTCTGGGTTTGTTCTAGAAGCTGGGGGAGGGCAGCGAACACGTGTTAGAGAATTTCGGCAAAACCTCTGAAAATGAGGACAAATGGCATAAAATGGGAGGCACGTGCTCGGGGAATTTTACCTCCTGCGAAAGCAGCAAAGTCTCATGGGAGAAGCCTAGCGGACCTTGGGTGTCCAGTTTAGGGGGAGGAGACTCAGAGCTGGGACCTGAGGGTTTGGTCAGCAGAAAGCTGACATCTTGGGAGCTTCCAGAGAGTCCAGAAAGAAAGACGATTTCTTCACACACCTCCAGCAGCCTCTGGAGGCAAAAGCAGCTATCTTGAGGCTTTCCTCAGCCTTGGCCTTCAGGTGCAAGGAATAGAGCCTGGGTCCTAGAGTGGCCTCTGCTCCTACCTGCTGAGCCATCTCTCCAACCCCATTCTTTAATTTTTTTCATTTGTTTTAATAAAGTTTTACAGGTCTGGAGACATGGCTTTGTAGTTAGGGGCACTTGCTGCTCTTGCAGAGGACAGAGGTTTTGTTGCCAGCACCCACATGGCAGCTCAGAGCTGGTTATAACTCTAGTTCCAAGGGATCCATCCCATGCCTTCTTCTGGCCTCTGTGGGCACCACACTCCTGTGGTATACAGACATACATCTAGGCACTCACAACACATATAAAATAAAATTTTAATACACTTTTACAATAATAATTCATTGATTGCCAAACATAAGATTAGCTGCTTTCAGGTGGACAGAGTGCAGTTAGCACGTTTACAATGCGGGGCAGTCACACTCTGCCTAGTTTCAGAAGAGTTCTAAAACCCCTCACTCACTAAACTCACTCCCCATTCTCCTTCCCCAGGGCTGGAACTGGAACCATCAGTTTGTTCTGATCTTATGTAAAATCCCCTGAAATCATGTCAATGATTCTTCCTCTTAAAGATTCTTCCTTCAGACACTTTGCCACAGAGATAAGAAGAGGTAACTGATACATTGATGTGTCTCTGGCTTTTTCCTAGTCAGAACATTTCATATAAATATAGTCATATAATATGTGACCTTTTATGTTTGGCTTCTTGCACTTAGCAAGTTTTGGAATTTGTCCATTTAGCAGAACATTTGTAGCATATACTAGTACTTCATTTGTGTGTATGCGTGTGTGTATGTGTGTGTGTGTGCATGCATCCTTGTGGGTGTGCATGTCAACACACATGCTTGCAGAAGTCAGGGGAAGGTGCCTGTTATACGCCTCTGTCACTCCCCTCCCTTGTTCCCTTGTGACAGGATCTCTTGTAAACTTGGACTTTGATTTTGTTTTGTTTTTGTTCTCTGCCCTCCCCCTCCAGGTTGGCCGGTCTACAAGCCTCAGCAATCCTCCTGTTTCTGCACTCCCCTCCCTGACCACTGGCTTTGCAGGTTCATGCACGATGCCAGACTTTGTATAGGGCAGCTGGGGATCTGAACTCAGGTCCTCAGGCTTCTGTAGCAAAGCTTACAACTGTTGAGCCACCTCACCAGCCCCCTTCACTCTTTTTTTTTATACCACAGTTTGTAATCAGTTCACCCACTCACTGGGAACGATTTGGGCTGTTTGAGCCTTTCAGGGTGATGAGACTAGTGTTGCTACGTGCAGGCATGATAGGAGCACAAACACTCATGTGTACAAACTGTTTTCGGTTCTTTTTGAAATCACATCTAGGAGTAGAATTGAGGGATCACCTAGGAACTCTAGGCTTCATCCTTTTCAGGTACTTAACAATTGTTTTCCAGGGCAGTCGACTGTTCACAACCCCACCAGGAATACAGGACAGTCTGTTTTGTCTACATCTTTGCTAGCATGTGTTGTGGTTCATCGTCATCACAGCAGGCATCCTCGTGAACTCGGAGTGGGTTTTATGAAAAATTTGGCACTCATTTTTGTGTATTGGGGTGGGGGTGGAGGAAACAGATCTGAAGATAATTTTACTGAATGAAGATGAGAATCTCTCAGAGAGTTCTATGCCAGGAATCCAAGGAGTAGAACAAGAATAACAGCGGTGGTGGCTCACACCTTCAATCCCAGCACTCGGGAGGCAGAGGCAGGCAGATCTCTGTGAGTTCGAGGCCAGCCTTTGCTTCAGAGTGAGTTCTAGGACAGCCAGAGCTACACAGAGAAACCCTATCTCAAAAAACCAAAATCCAAAAACCAAACAAACCAAAAATGAATGACAACAACTATTGTGTTAGGCAGTAGTACCGGATAGAGTTCTAAATGCTTCTGTCACCACAGAAACCAAACAACATCCGAAGTAGCCTTATTTTTAGGTGATGATCCCATTTTATAGATACAGATGTGGAGGTTCAGAATGGTCTAGGCATTTTGTACAACATAGGAAACTTGAAAAGAGTCGGGGTTGTCGGGTAGTGGTGGTGATGGCGCATGCCTTTCTTAAATTCCAGCCCTCAGGAGACAGAGGTAGGTGGATCTCTGTGAGTTTGAGGCCAGCCTGGTCTAAGAAGGAGTTCCAGGACAGCCAAGAGAAACCATCTCAAGAAAGCAAAAACAAGCCAGGGGAGCAGGAAGAGAGAGAGAAAGAGAGAGAGAGAGAGGAGAACACTTTGGGAAACTATTTACTGTGGAAAAAATACATTTTATATAGCATCGACTTTATTCTTTCCATAAAAATTCAGGAATGCTTTCAAGAGAAGGGACCTGAATTAGGATGAAAGAAAAAACCCCAAAGGAAGCTGGGTGATTGGGTGATGTAATGATCAAAGGATGTGACCCTAAACTGTTAAGGTGGAATCTGAAGAGGAAAGGATGGCACCAAGCGGAATTAATTCTTGGAGAGGGAAATGGACCACATTTCTCCTTCGGGACTGACAGGAGGACGGGGAGGAGGAAGGGGTGGCTGTCAGTTAGGACATCAGATGCCAGGCATCTCGCTGAGTTCTCTCCTTGGAAACACTGACACATCTTCATCTGCCTAGAAAGATCTGGACGGGTCCTGCGCCAAAAGACAGGGACCCAGCCGGGTGATTCCTCTCATTATTTCCCAGTCTTCTTTCTGTTACACCCTGTATATGGGTCCCATCAAAAAAGTGAGGTCTGAAGCCTAGGGATTTGGGGAGGGAGGTCAGGGAGACTGCATCTAGTTATCTTTCTTCTATTAAAAGAGAGAAAGTGTGCAGCATCTCACATGCTCTGTGGGGCCTCTGCCTCCCCACACTTAGCTCCGCCCCTGGCTTCCAGGGTGGGCCCAGATCTTCAGCTCCCTTTCCCTGCAGGGATTTAAAGCTGAGCTGCTGCAGCTGCCTTCTGACCCTGCCGGGAGATGGCTTCTGAGAACAAAGTCAGCTTGCTGGGCGAACAGAGCTGTGTTGAGTGCTTGTGTTGTTTGGCTGCTCTCTTAGGATGTGCCTGATACCTAGCCTTGGCCAGGGCTGTCCAGTCATAGGAGCAGATAAACTGGCTTAAGCCAGCCCTGATTCAATTTCTGTTACTGATAACCACAAAGTTCTAATTTGGTTGGGCAGATTAAATCAATAATGTAGTCTAAAAGCTACCTTATTCTTCTAAAAATCTGCCAGTGTAAGACCTTTTTTTAAAAAATTATTTAACATTTATTTTATGTGCATTGGTTGTGAAGGTGTCAGAGATCCCCTAGAACTGGAGTTACACTTGTGTGAACTGCCATTCAGGTGCTGGGAATTGAACCTGGGTCCTCTGGAAGAGCAGACATCTCTCCAGCCCCCAGAGCATTCTGCTTTTCAAAAGCAAGCAATGAGCCAGTCCCAGTGACTCAAGCCCATGATTCCAGCCCTTGGGAGCTGGAGGCATGAGGATCAGGTGTTCAGAATTATCCTCAGCAATAAGTTTGAGGCCATCCTGGGCTTCCTGAGACTCTATCTTAAAAAAAAAAAAAAAGAAAAGAAACGAACAATCAATGAGCTGTATGTAAATGGCACGTACATCAAGAGAACCTCTTCATTCATGTATGAATTTAGTACTTTGATTTTTATCTTTATAAGCAGGCTATTGATCTTTAGTGCCTCAAAGATCAGAGGAAATAAAAATGTGAATGGGGGACAACAGGGTGTGCTTGCCTGTCCCAGGGCCAAGCCCACCCACCCTGAGGATGAACCTGTAAACATTCCCGAGACACGGTATGGCTGTGTAAAGAGGGAACAGCAGTGAGAGCGCTGAAGTCATTTATTATCTGACAGCGGTCCCCTCTCACGCCCACCCATCCCTGTCTCTTCCTTCCACATCTTCACAGCACCTAGCACTGTGGCTCATAGGGTACTTCCTGATTTGTCTGTGGAACGTGACTCTCCGCTACAAGGTCCCCAAGGTTGTGACATCCGGGTTAATCTCAGCCTCTATTCTATATGGGTGGATAGATGGATAGATGGACGGACGGATGGACAGATGGAGAGAGGGAGGGACGGACAGACAGATGGATGGATGGACGGACAGACGGATGGATGGACAGACAGACATACATGGATATTGGGGTTAGGAGAAATGAAAGTAAGTTTCTGTAAAAGCTATTTTTGTCTGAGCTATTTCTTACTTCCTAAGCTCTTCATTTAATAAAAGATTGGCATTTTGTCAACCGACTTGGATCCTTTTTTTTCCCCCAGCTGAAGGGTGCCCAGTGAGGGGAGAGGGAAGAAGGGACTTGGTACTACCTGGAAACTGGTTCTGTGAGTTTATCTTCAGACACAGGAATGGGCTATTTGGCGGAGGCTGTGAAAACCCTGTTGATTCTCCTTCTGGAAGGGAACTGAAGGGCTGCTGCCAGGAGTCCTGCAGGGAACAGGTTCTGGGTGATGCTCAAGTTCTGATTTGGCACACCATAGCATGACTACATCTAATTTGCCGTTACCTGGAGACCTTGGAGAACAACAGGAGACAAAAGGCAAAGTAAGGAGAATCTGGCTTTTTTTTTTTTTTGTAAGAACTTTGGATAGGTTCATCTTCAAAAAGAAGGGACTAGCCACACAATGCCACGCCCATTAAGAGGCTACCCAGTAACCTACAATAGTGTAAAACAAGACTCCATGATGTTAAGTTCAGAATCCAAAGAAAACTGGGTGGTGGGGCAGGGGGAAGAAAAAACAGCAAAAACAAGAAACCCACCCGAACTTCAGGACCAAAGTCATAGCTGCTAGCTGCTAGCTAGGTTGACAAACACCCTCCTGGTGGCCTGGTTTTCTTGTCTGGTGGCCTGGCTTCCTCCCAGAGGCTCTGCCTCCCCGTCTTGACTCACCTCTAACCCACCTTTCACTCACAGGTTGCCTCCTTGCCTCCTCTCCCCTCCCCTGGACAAGGCCTCTCAGTTCTTTCAGCGTCAAGGTTTCTCCTGGAAAGTATACACACAGAGACCCTCCTGCTTCTGCCTCCCAAGTGCTGGGATAAAAGGCATGCGCCACTGCCGCCCTGTTGAGGTACCGACATCTAGGCAACATTCCATTGCCCAGTGCTGCTGGACAGAAAAAAGAAGGACTAATCAAAGACTTTCCCTATCTATTGTTGCAAAATGGGTTCAGAACTCCGGCTGGCTAGCAGTTACACACACACACACACACACACACACACACGCACGCACGCACGCACGCACGCACGCACGCACGCACGCACGCACGCACGCACACAGGCACCCACCACCATACATCATCCCACTATGCCAACTGGCCATTCTGAAGGCATTTTTTTTTTTTACTTATTTCCATACAGTGCCTGAGGCGGATTTTTTTTCTTTTGTGGGTGAATGAATGAATAAATGAACAAATGAATGACCCTCAAGGTTCAGTGGTTGGCCATCCTAGCTAGCTTTTTAACACACACACCCATGTCTTGAGGCCAATTCTCAGAGTCCACGGTTGTCGATGCATTTGGTATGACAGGAAGCAATTAAAACAAACCGTCCCGGAGAGGGAAGGGTTGTCAACGCCTATTTCGATAACCAACAAACAATGTGGAAGCGACATTTCCCCCCTGCCAGTGGGGCCACATTGACGAGTGGAAACGCAAAGTAAACTTCAGCACAATCTGTAAAGCCCAGAAAGGGGGGGAGGGGAGAGAAGGAGAGTGTGAGCAGTGCGACCTTTAATTTTTTTTTTTTTCATTGCAAGATTCGCGCGGGTCGTCCCTTCTTAGCTTGCCTCTTCCTCGGCAGGAAACTGTTGAAATCAGTCTCCCGCTAAGCCCGGTGCCTCCTTAAGATTCAAACTATTATTTTTACTAATGAGCAAAATTTGGGGATATTATCCCGACTCATCTGCATCTTCTCAGGAGACTGCAAATTAACAGGGCGCACCTCGGTCTAGACACAACAGGTGTCATTTGAATCCCCGATCTGAGCTGTTTACACCCCACGCCGTTTTGTTTATCCTTCAACAGCAGGTCTCCATTTAATTAAAGTTGACTTTGGTCCTGCTGGCAGGCACCACAGGCGCGCATAAGTGGTTTAGGTGTTTTTCATCCCACCTTTGCCTGTCTGCTCTGCACCCAGCACACAGTGGCCCTGACCTCCTCCTGCTCCTCTCCAAGGGTTGGAGTGGAAAACCACAGGCCAGAGCCAAGGAAGCTCCGGGGACCAGCTCTTCCAGGGCCGGCGCTGAGCTTGCCCAGACGCTAAATCATAATCTTCGTGTTTTTCGTATTTCACATTCTAGCCACAATTTCAACATCCCATCCCCGTGACATTAGGGAATGATAAATCAGCAGGCAGGACAGCTCCCCTGTACAGACTGGTACCGCGCCTGGGCTCTGCCAACCCTCGCTCTGAGGCTGGGGGTTAACCCTTTCCCTTGCCTGCTGCGGTATTTTTAAAACCATCAAAGGCTTTTCTTCTTTTTTGTGGGGACGACTTTCTTTTCCCATGTCTCCCCTTTTTCTTGTTTGGCAGGCTTAAGACTCCTTTAAAGAAATGAAAAATTCGAACCACAGGTAGTGGGGAATAGACTTTCCATTAGGACCTGGAGCTGGTTTTGGTGCCACTTCTGCCCCAGGCACTATGCAGGAGGCCGACTGAGAGAAGCTTATTACAAGGTGGAGAAACACTTAATGACAAATTTTTGACAGCTTTTTGTGTTGCTTTTTAAAACTACATATAATTTACACATTGATGAATTTTACTAGTGTAATTTAAGAACTTTGACTATATATGTGTATAAGCACATATCATGTATATACACACACACATACACATGGGTAGCCAGCGAGTGTGGTGCTGGGGGATGAACTCGGGGCCTGGATGCATTCTAAGCTAGTGCTGTATCCATGTGGCTGATGTTTATAGAATATAACACATGCTATTTTTAGAGCACATATCTACCCCTCCCCAGCCTCCTCTGTCACTAACTGTCATTTTTTTCTACCCTGCCTCCACTCACAGGTAACCACAATATCTACCTCTGTCCCCGTAAATTTGCCATATCTGGGCATTGTCTACAAATGGAATCAAAGGGTAGGTGGTCTTTTGCATCTGGCTTCTTTCATTTAGCCTCCTGTCTTTGAAAGTCAGTGCTGACTAATGGCTTTAGCACCTGGATGGCCAAACTGTCCCCTATTACATAATCTATGAGCTGAGTGTATATGGAATATACACTGTCAAATGGAGTTCTCATCTCATTTCAGGGCATGTACAGGTATGTGTATGTTTGTGGTATGTGTTTGTGTGGTCTGGAAATGGTCCATGTGGTATGTTGGTGTTGTGTCGGTATCGGAGGTGGCCTGTGTGTCTTGTGATCTACGTGTGGTGTATTGTCATATGTGGGTTATCGTGGTTCTTCTCTGTCTGTTCTGTGTGACGTATGTGACATATGAGGGTTTTTGGTGTTCTGTATGTGTATTATGGGGTTTGGTGTTCATGTGCTTGTGTATGTGTGTGTGTAATGTCTGTGTGGTATGAGAAGGTGGTGCGTGTGTGGGTGCTGTGTGTTTAGTTTGTCATGTAATCTGTGTGTCATCTGTGGGTATGTAGTCTGTGTGGGGGTAGTATGTGTATCATGCTATATGTTACATATGTAAACTGTGTCTGTAGTGTGTAGTATATATGTATAGTGCATTGTGTTTTATGTCTGTGGTCTGTTCATGTGGTGATTGTATAGCGTGTATAGTGTGTGTTATGTATATGATCTCTGTGTTCTGTATTTTGAGATAGTCTCACCACATAGCCCAGGCCGATGTTGAACCCCATATCTTCCTGCCTCAGCTTTCCTCGTGCTGGGACTGCCTGGAGCCTTACGACACCTGGCACTGGTGTTTAAGAGTCTCTAGCGGTCTCCCCAGGGCTCTGATTTACAGCATACACTGGGGTCTGGGGTATAAACATTGCCAGCGTGGCCAGTTTCCAGCTGAAGGCAGAGCCAGAGAGAGCTGTACTTGGGAACAGAGAATGGCTCCAGCAGGCTCGCCCAGTACACTGTTGTTGTAATATCTGAACTCTTTGGCTGTCCGGCCGTCTGCCCTCCTCCACCCAGAAGGAGATCCACATATCAAAGGTTCTTCACACAAAATTTAAAAAGTTATGTTTGTGTGTATGTATTCAAGTGTGTATGTGGGGTACACAAACACGTGAAAGCTGGGGGTTAACTGTGTGTGTTGTTCCTCTGGTGCCGTCCGATTTGTTTTCTGAGACAGGGTTTCTCATGACTTAGAGCTTGCTGATTTGCTATGCTGGCCGGCCAGAGAGCCCTAGGAATCTCTTTGTTTCTACCTCTCCAGCTCTGTGATTACAGAGGCACCATGTGCAGGGCCAAGTCTGGCTTCCTTTTTGTTGTTGTTTGTTTGTTGTTGTTTTGTTTGTTTGTTTTTGAGACAGGGATTCTCTGTGTAGCCCTGGCTGTCCTGGAGCTCACTCTGCAGTTCAGACTGGCCTCAATCTCAGTTATCCGCCTGCCTCTGCCTCTCAAGTGCTGGGATTAAGGGCGTGCGCCACCACCGCCCACGGGCCTGACTTCTGATGTGGGCTCTGGGGCTCAGACTCCTGGAACTTGCAAGGAAAGCTCTCCCTCACTTGAGCCATCTCCTCAGCTCTCCTCAGGCATCATTAGTGAATTACGTCCTACTGTCGTGAGCTGTATCATCTACCCACACCCACGCAAGCAGCTGAAATTTTCAAAATGGAAATTGTGCATCCGTGAGATGCTTTTTTTTTTTTAGTTTAAAAATTGAAATTTAGGTTGATCCTAACATTGGAGATCATAGATGCGATTTCTTGGGCTTGGGTATGTATCGCAGTAAATGATGGTAGTGATTTCAAAAGTTAGCACTGCTTCTGTTTGACTTCCAAGTCTTCACAGGCATGGAAGACTCTAGCAGAAGGTCTTACCTCCGGGAAGGAACCTGGGGTGCACAGAAGTACTCTAGCACCACCTCTGACCTGGACCCATTTTTCCCTGCCACTCCCTCCCCCAACCAGTTAAATGACTAGCTCTGAAGAGCTTGCCAATCTCTGGCTGCTAAATTACAATTTAGGATCCAGGTGTTTCTCAAACTGAGGACAAGGTATGAATCCAGGGATGTTCTTTTCTCCTCCTAAAGGGTTAAGTCCCCGTGGGCCCAGAAGCATCACTTTGTCTTTGCATGGTGTCCTCCTCCTGCTGATGAATGGCCTGACACTTCCCTGATCCTGCAGCTCTTTGCTTTCGAAAATAACATTTGGTTTTGGTCATGGCAAAACCCCAGGCTCTGCTGATTTAAGGCTATGCGGAATGTGACAGCAAATTTAAATACTTTCATATCTATAAGGCGTAAGTCTTGAAATACAGATGTTAACATCAGCGGGGTTGGCTCCTTCCTGGCTCACAATAGAGGGCTCTTTAATCACCAGGGGTTCGGTTACCACTTATCTCTAATTCTCTTTTTGGAACTTCACACCTTGGTTTCTGCGATGCTTTTCTATTTTGCTAGATCCGTGGTGAGTCTGAACTTTAATTTCAAGGTTCGGATTTCATCAGATTAATGCAGTATAAACAATTAAGAAGTGGAGCCCTTTTCTCTAATCTTGCATTCAAAGGCAGTGGCCCTGATTCCACCCGAGGTAGAAATCTCCCATATGCTGGGTTGTGTGGTTTTAAAATACAAAGAACTGTGTCTGTGTAAGAAATCATTTGAAAAAGACTCTCCCAGAAGACTCGACTATTTCTGGCAAGTGGGAGGTGGGTGAAAGTTCAGGGGTAACTCTCCCATTCATATTCAAAATATAAATTGGGATAATTGTTCTAGAAAATACTTAAAGAAAGAGATGTGCTGATAAGTTGGAGAGCTAATTAAGCCGCGGCCTTTTTTAAGCCCAGGGTTTAATTTGCCTTCAGATGTTCACCCGTTTTGAGTAGCTAACGCTGACAGGGGCCCAGCTTTTGTAAGATCGTTTCCCTGGGTTAACAGCGCTAACAGGATGGGCTCCAACATCCTGTTAAAGGATGAGAATAAAAGATAGCTTTGAACCGAAACAAATCATTTCAGAAAAGACTCCTGTGTTTTGATTCCAGCCTCTTTTGCTACTCACACTGTAGCCCTAACAACTGAGTTAATTACTTCGCCCGCAAACCTCCATTCCAGGCTCACTGCCTGCTATGCCATCCCTGGGCTGGGTTTGTAGCATGCTCTCCTTCCCTCCTCCCTTGCATTCCATCCCAGATGATCTTTAAATCTTGCCAACCTTTGCTCCTAGTGTGTCCAGAATGTTTTTATTGTTCCCAGTTTAAGAGGACATCCCATCACCTGGAGAAATCCACAGGCACATACCATCCCAGGGCCTTCCTCCTGCGGTCTGATTTAACCTGTTCCAGGTGGGTCTAGGGGAGTCTTCATTTCTGTCGAGGTAACTGGGGATCTCTGAAGCTCTTTCCTAATCCCGGGACGAGGAGCAGTAGGATTCAACTCAACAGTGAAACAAGCAGAGACAAGCAGCTTGAGAACCCCTGGCTGGAGAGAAGGCAGAAGGCTAAGGGGGCAGAACTGGAGGACGAGGGGGTCCTGGCATCACTGTGTGCGCGATTGGGGTCCTGGGCCCTTTATGAAGTAGCTCTGCCTTGAACAGATGGCGTGTGAAGTACCTGGGGGTCTGCCTAAAAACCTTGTTGGAAGCAGACAATGAGGTCATGAGATCAGAAAGGCCCGGATCTGATCAGTGGCCTTGGAAGGAATCTATCCTCTGAGGGAAGAAGGGGGCAGAGCTGGAACACCATTTTAGCAGGGACTGGAGGAAAGACGCCAGTGAGAGACACAAGAGGAAGGATAGAGGGGCTGGGAAATTGAAGGAGCAAGGAAGCAGTTACAGAATCGTCATCTGCAGAGAGTGGGTGTGTGTGATAAATGCTTCCTGAATGAGACAGGAACAACACCCTGGCCAGAGGAAGGGAGAGCGATGTGCGAAGAGGCTGGGGTCTCCATGTGACCTCGGCCAGGGCAGCCCCGGTGGAGGAGAAGTGGACAGAGCATAGTCGGCTGACTGAAGTGTAGACAAGACAAGCATAGACATTGATGAGTGACCATCAATGAAGAAGGGGAGTTGGGTGGGAAGCGTGGTAGAAAGTAAATGAGGAAGAAATGACTGGAACTTTCCCTTCTACCTGGCCAAGAGCTTCCGCCGCTGGAGCTACGGAGAAGACCTCCATAACAGCTGGCTCAAACCCGTGCTCATCAGGATCAGTTAAAACACTGCCTTTAGTGTTCCCTTTCCCCGTTGGGTAAAGCCATGGTGAAGCTAACGTTTTTCTGAAGTGTTGGGTGTCTGCTTTCATGACCCAAGGGCTTCCTGTCCCTCTAGTGCCCAAGCACCCTGGTATGACTGGGGCAGGTGCCTCATCTGCCCTGTCTCACGAGTGTCCCTCGGGTAGATGTCCTTGTCTTCATGCTTCAGTATGAAATGGCCTCTACCCTTCAGCTGGTAAGGTTTCCGTCTGGAAGCTAAGCCTGGTTCTGTCTGACTCACCTAGTCCTTCTAACCCGCCCAGACAGTACAAAATCCAAAAGGACACAACCACTTTCCCCCACAAAGTTCCTGACCTTTCCACATTCCAGACAGTTCTCCCTGATGGAGGTGGAGCTTCTGCCATCTGGAAGGCAAAGCCTGCGTGATTCCGCACCAGCGTCTCCTCCTGCCCCTCTCCCTTCACAAGCCCATGGAATCCTCAAAACGCCTCCCAGAACCCCCTCTGTTCTGCTCCGCACTGTGCCATCTGCCTCCGCCTCTGCTCCATGGTGTAGAAGCATGCCCAGTCAGCCTCGTGTGTGGTCCAGCCACCCATCGGAGCCCCTTTCTGCGTAGAGAAAGCACATCCACTTAACACCCTTGTCCAAGTGCTAGACGCTGCGGTGGGTACCGCTATGGTATCTCAGGTAAGCCACCCAGCTGCAAACTGGAGGCTGTCAACACCATTGCACAATGAAGCAACTACCTCAAAGATGAGGCGACTTCCAGGGACACCTGCCTGGCGAGGAGGGGGGGGCGTGGGTGCTGGAGATTGGACTCAACCCAGGTCTAGCTACATTTTAAGACCACCTTATTATACTGCCTCCCAGCATGAGGAAGAACTCAGAGCAGCACATGCTCCTGTCTCCCAGGTGGGCTGGTCTAAGAAGGATGCTAACGGGAGTCCTAGGTGAAGAGGAGGACATGTCAGTACTGAGACTTTTATTTAATGATAAATCTGCTATCTCTCACATTCCCAGGAAGGTTTCCTGTTAGTCTCTTTGTGCTTTTACGCACTCGTATTTAGACAAGGAGGCATTCTAAAGACTGCGTGAGAGCAGACATGAAGCCCTGGGTTCCTGGCACTACATAATGCCAGGATGTGACGGTGAGCTCCTGCAGTCTCAGCCCCTGCCCCAGGACGGTCAGAAGTTTAAGGTTATTCTTGGCTACACAGTAAAGTTAAAGGCTATTCTGGGCTACATGACACTCTATCTGAGGGGGGAAATCTGATTGGAAATGTGACCGGTGTTCACTGCCGAGCACGTTTGGTGAAAAGCACTCGACCCAAGGCTAGAGAAGCTGAGCTTAGACATAGGGAAACTGGAAGGCAAGACACTTCAGATGGACACTGTGGGTCCTTCAGGCTCCCTTCAGCTAGAATTAGAGCGTATTGCTATGACACAGAGCTTCTGCAGGTGCCAAAGTGAAGGTCCCTGTCAGAGGGGATCAGCAATGGCTCATGTCTCTCCTTCTGTAGCAGCCAACCTCCTTCATGTCTGATCTGGGGTCTCTGCCTGCCAGGTACACTGCTGCCCCAGGTAGGCTACTGAACAAGGTACACTGCTGCCCCAGGTAGGCTGCTACCCCAGGTAAGCTGCTGCCCCAGGTAGGCTGCTGCCCCAGGTAGGATGCTGCCCCAGGTAGGCTGCTGCCCCAGGTAGGCTGCTGTCCTAGCTATGCTGCGGCTCCAGGATCAGATCCCAGACTTCTGGCATCCTGGCAGTCTGGCTGCCTCATCTCAGTGAGGAGAGGAGGGAAATTTTCTATTGGCTCCACCTATATTGCTATGGGGTGTTTGAGCCATATCACACCTGTGCCTAATTGAGAGTTCTAGAACATTCCTTCCTCAGCAGAATCCCTCTGGATTTTAAGAGGAAATCAGACTAAACCTTATAATGTTCCCATAGGCATTTCTTCAGGCATTGGATGGGTCTGTCAGGAATCCCCAGGTACTGAGGGATTTTTTTGTTGCTTTTTTTTTTTTCTGCTCTGCTGAAAGGCAATTGAGCTGAAAGTGCTGGCCCAGGGTACTTTCTCTGGGTGCATTGTGAGAGACCGATTTTACTGTTATTTTAGGTATGAGGTTGGGGCTGGGCAGTAAACAATTGCTAGGTGCCTGAAGACATCACACTGTCCCATCGCAATTAAGCGTTCTCAAAGGGCTCTCTCCATTTTGGGTTCTCAGTTTATTTCCCAGCCCTTAGCTACTGGACTTCTCTCAAGTCCTACTGAAACTAGCCTCCCCCAGGTCAGCCCTGACCTCCTCTTAAATATCCGCAAGATGCTTTCCAATTCCTACTCTACTTGGCTTGATTGTAGTTCTTTATATGGACTTAAATAATTAATATTCATCTATCTTAGTCAAAGCACACTGTCTACAACTCTATTAGCTATCATTAATATGCTTTGTCCTAAAAGCAAGGAATTCTAACCACAGACTCAAATGCCACTAAATAAACTCGAGGTCAACTTTTATCCATCCCTTAAAGGTGGCTGAGGACCCCGCCAGATGTCTGTCACTGTGCTGTGTCCTGCTGATGCTATGGTGGGCTGGCTTGAGACACCAAGGCAGCTTTCTAGTCTATGAGAAGGGAGTAAGGGAGTCCCAAGAGCCCTTGGGAGAAGTACTCTGTGGTTAGGACTTCAGCTGTTCCTCCTAAAAGTACATTACTCATCTGGACTGATAGATGGTCCCTGGGAACTTTGGTCCTTCACAAAGTTAAATCAATCAAATGTACTTCCCCATTACACACACACACACACACACACACACACACACACACACA
>NC_022023.1:12350341-12374568 GCF_000317375.1 Microtus ochrogaster
ACCACACACACACACACACACACACACACACACCACACCACACACACACAACACACACACCCTTACCTGGCAGGCATTGCCAAAGTCCAACTAAAATGATCAGATGGGCAGCAAATTTCCAAAGTTTGGAATGGTTAGGGGACTTGAGGTGTATGTATATGTGTGTGTATATGTGAGAAATTTGAACCAAATACTCAGAATAATCAGAAAATACAGTGCATTCCCTTTATAACTCTAATGTTTCCTAAGTTCAACAGGAGCAAAGGCTGAACATGCAGCCAGTATGGATCTAAATCTGTAGCCTCAGGTACAAAGGATAACCAATCATGACAGTAACAGGACAAAGAAAGGACTTTCCTGCTGTGGGGTAACGCTCTTGTACTCTGTGAAGATTTGTCACTTGTATTGGTTTAATAAAATGCTAATTGGCCAGTAACCAGGCAGGAAGTATAGGTGAGGCAACCAGACTAGAAGAATTCTGGGAAGAGGAAAGGCTCAGGCTACAGTTGCCACCCAGACACAGAGGAAGCAAGATAAGAATGCCTCACTGATAAAAGGTACCAAGCTAACATGGCTAACATAGACAAGAACTATGGGTTAATTTAAGTTATAAGAGATAGTTAATAACAAACCTGAGCTAAAAGGTCAAGCAGTTTATAATTAAATAAGCTTCTGTGTGTTTTGTTGGGAACTGAGTGGCTGCGGGATTGGGCAGGACAGAAACTTCTGTCTACATTTCAATAGCAGTCTCATCAATGTGAAGTTCAATCTTGAGAGCCCAGAGGGTTCCCAGAGAGAGTAGCCACTACCAGCAAGGCTTGCTGGGAGGTGCAAGAAACAAATCGGCTCATGATTCCCTACCTCCTCCTGCACCCTCAACAGAAGAAGGCATTTAATACCTGTTGCCCTTGACGGCAGTGTGGTATCCCTAGCCTGCACAGTCCCTTGTCCATGTGGAAGGGAGATGCTGCGCCTTCCTACGGACGAGTGATTGAAGCTCTAGAAAACCACTAGTGAAGGGCTAGGGTGATGGCTCAGTTCTATTCTATTCAAATGTTAGGAGCAGAGTTCAGACTCTAGGACCCATGTAAATGTCAATGGGGCTGGCAGCCTCCCCAGCTAACAAGAGGGACTCCACAGTCCCCGAGGTCCGTCCACGCTGACTGCTGTGTGTGTGCGCCAGTTAGGACATGTTCAGCTGGACACAACAGTACACTGGCTGATTGCTCTAAGTGGGCCAGGCCAGTCATGGTTCTTGTCCCAAGGTTGAGGCTGCATTGGAGCCTTTCATCTCTAAGAGCAGTGGATAGAGCAAGTGATATCTAGAATCTGCAACAATTCTCCCAGCGCTTTTCCTCACGAATTTAGAACTTGGTCTCCTTTCCCCCTGTCTCTCCACTCGCGCACCTAAAGACTAGCATCCAGGAATGGCTCAGTGGATAGTGTGTCCCTGCTTGCCCGGCCTGATGACCTGGGGTTGATCCTGACTTTGGAAAGTTATCCTCTGACCTCTGCGTGTGTACTGTGGCACTCCTGTCTGCCACAGCAAAAAAATAAATAAACGGAAATCTTAAAAGGAGAGAATTAAGACTATCTAGTGGATGATATCTCCATGCCAGGCTGGGTACCAAGTGTGAGAACTGATAGCCAACTTCCTTGACAAAAGGCTAAGGAGGATTCTCTCTCAGCCCATCTCCTCCAGGGCCCCACCAGCTCTGCTGATTGACCCACTAAAATCTTAGCTAATTGGGGTGTGTGTGTGTCAGGTATGTGTGTCTCAGCCCACAAAGTGCTTGCTACATAAGCATGAGAACTGAAGTTTGATCCTTTCACTTAAAAAAAGACAGGTGTGACATTGCACACTGATCTCAGAGCTGGGAGGTGTAAATTCAGGGCTTGCTGACCAACCAATCTAGCTGAGCTGAGGAGGTCCAGGTTAAGTGAAAGACCCTACCTCAAAACATAGAGTAGTTGAGGAAGGCTTTGACCTATGGTCTCTACATGCATTGGCACGTGTGTGTGTGTGAGCCCCTGCTCCATGAGTATACATACACACCCCAGAATATATTAGCTCGACGTCTGCTCCTCTGGTCTTTTGACAGACCCGTCACTTCTGGTACTTCCTCCTGATAGGTTATGCACCCGCCTCCAGCATGATGGTTCCCAACGGTTTCACTCTCACCCCTCAGACCTCATTTCCCTCATCAGTTTCTTTCCCTTCCTGTGAGAGGCAGACTCCATGAGTTGTGAAAGCGACAGTGTTAACTTGCCTCTCTGCACACACAGCCTTACTACATTAGCCTCTACCTCCACCGCCAAGAGTCCCAACTCCGGCCACTTGGTTCCACAGAGCCTTCTCTATCACCTAAGCAATATGCCCCTCTCTGGCATCAGGCACCTAGCTGAGCATTTAATGGAAAACCCAGGAATGTCACCTCCACACCGCATCACTGGAAGAACATTCTCGAGTTTTTTGGCGTTCCAGGATCCCAAGCTCAGGTTAAATGACTTTTTCAGTGTTATGTTAGGGTGGAGCTGACACTCAAGCCCAGATCTGCCTGGAACTTGAGTTCCACTTTTAAGCCCTAGGTGATGTCTCCTGGGCTCACCCAGCCCTGTCCTTTGTGCCTCTCCTCTGTGTGAATATCCTGTCCCTACACAGCTCACTCCTGGGATGACATCTCTCTTTGTCTATTTTCCCCAATGGGCTGGGAGTGTCCTGAGGGCATAGATTCTGTCTGAGTCATAGTGTTCTCTTCACCACCTGGGTGCTGCATGGCAGGTATCAGTGGAGTTTTTTTTTTTTTTTATTAATGACCAAGGAATGTGAATGGCACCCGTGCAGAGGGAATGAGCGCCAGGAGCCTGCACTCAGCAGAGAGCAAACCACTCCCTCAGGAGCCCTCTTCCCTTTGGCGATCCTTAGGACACTCTGTCCCAGGCAGAGCAAGATCCTTCACCCTTGCATCACTGCGCTCCATCCTGGCCCCGGCCTGTGGTTGCAGCCCTCAGTCTCAGAGGGTGAATCCCCAATCCAAAGATGTCCTAGACAGGGTCCTCAGAGTTACAGCCCACCTTCCCCCACATCCTGATCCAGGTCAAAGGTAAGGAAATGAGCCAGTCTGACCAGAGCTACCTACTGCCACCTGCCCCTCCCTCTGCCTGGCTTCCTGCTGCAAGGCAGTGCCTCTAGTCCAAGTCCCCTTCCTAAGGACAGCCAGCCCGACTTGCTTGAGTTCTCCTTCACCGCTCTATCCAAGATGAAGGAATCATTTAAGTGAATTTGGTCTTAGAATGGGATATTCTTATAGACAGACACCTGGGAGTGGGGTCTGGTTTCTTGGTACCCACAGGGATGGGTGCATAGGGAAAGCTGAACCAGGGGCTGCCTGTTTGTGTGGGAATGGGGCTCCCAGATCTGAGTGATTCTTATCTCTCGAAGAATCTGGAGATGTCTCCTGGGCCCTGCCCTCCTCAGAAGAACCGGTGGTCTGTGAACTTGGTTCATCCTGAGACAAGGTATCGTATCCCAGATGAGCCTGGGGCAGGTCGGCTCGCCCCAGCCCTGTCAGCATGAGGTCATCTTGCCACTAGGAATTTCCTGTCCCTTAAACACTAACTGGAGACATCCCCGCCCTTTCCCCAGTCCTTGGGCTTTGGGACTCACCAAATACCTCAGGCAGTCATTGCCAGGCAGTGCCAGGCCCTGCCCATCGGGACCGCCACCGCAGACAGCCCTGATAGTCACCATCTTCTGCAGCAAGGGCGGCTGTCTCTCTGCGAGCTTACGTGGTGGCAGCATTGTCTGCAGCAGACAAGCCTGCTTTTCTGAAGAGTGCTCCCTACGCATTCCATCTTGCTCCCTCTCTTTCAGTGTTTGTCAGAACTGTTGCTAAAATTGAGACCTGAAGGTCTGGTCAGAAGGTGTCCCTGGGCCACCCACAGGAGTGCACAGCTTCCTACAAGAGAAAATGCTTCACAGAACAAAACTGACCGTATTTGAAGATACAGTTAGCAGGTGACTCCTAGGTCAAGAACGTGAATATTCGCCACAAAATGAGTGTCTCCATAGTGGGGAGGGATGAGCAGAACCCCTTTGCCAGGGGATTTGCTGGGAGAGGAGCTGGGGTAGACGCTGTACTGCGGGTGTTTGCTGCTCAGTAGCCATGTCCTTTGCACACTAGGGAAACAATCAACTTTTGTACACTGCCACGGGTGGGAGAGACCTCTGATGCGAGTCTTCCTAGTGGCCCTGCTCTCCTCTTTCTGGAGGGCTGTCTTTAGCGGTTGTAAGGGATGATGATAGAGGACCGGAGGGAAGGGATACGAAGGTGTCAGGAACAGTATGCTCTGATTGGTCAGGACCCTGTAATGGAATGTATCCATAGTAAGGCTACATACAGGTATGAAGAGCATCCTTGGGGTGGGGAGCTACGGTCCTGATCCAGAAGAGATCCAAGTAAATATCAAAGTGTAACCAGAATAGGACATGCAGGGGGACATTTCAGATGAGGATTCATGGAGTTTGGACATATGGGCCCCACTTAGGGGGACTTCTAATGGGAACTCCAGAAGATGGTGTCCTGGGTCCTGCATTCTATCTGGTCTGGTCACAGTGTCACTGCCACAGTGGGGGATGAGCCCTCAAGTGGCTTGGCTACAGCAGACCCAAGGGAGGGGGAGGGGCGGGGTTAAAGAAAGTGAGCCCCCTGTGTGGCTGGTCTCTCTACCCAGAAATAGCATAGTGAGATTGTGGAAAGCCAGGAAGAGAGGCTGGGCAAGTGGTCATGAGCCACTGAGGCAGGAGCAGTAGCTGATAGGGTATCCTGAGATGTGTGGGAGAGAGACCTGAGAAACCTGGACTACTGCAGAGAATGGTATTTTGTTCTTAAAAGTTTTTAATTCAACTCAAAATATGGATAGTTTAAAAGGGCAGGGGCTGGAGAGTTGGCTCCATGGTTAAGAGCACTGGCTGCTCCTCCAGAGGGCCCACACCCTCTTCTGGCCCCTGAACGCACCTACACACAGGTGATGTACACACACACTCAAATATCCATGTGTACATACATAAGATAAACACATCGACCTTTTAAAAACAGCACTTACTATGTGCCTTATGATTACAAGACTGTGGTTGTTTATGAAAAAGCTTTGAGCAACATAGAGAAATTGCATAAAACAACTTCTCAGAGGGGACCACTCTCCACATGATGTATTTACTCGAACTATTTCGGAACTTACGTTAGCCACTTCAAAGTATATTGTGAATCTTTTCACATGCCAATAAACACTCTTTGACATTATTTTTTAAGGATAGTTGAGCACTCCTCTCTGCAGGTCTGCCAACAACCATCTGGCCAATCAGTGTATTCCACGTAAAGGTTGTTTAGAACCGTTAGCTATGAGGTCTTCAAGCGGCCACTAACAGCTCTGTGGAGAGGGACGTGATGACTTCCTTGGGGCAAATTCTAGGAAGAAAACGACTGTTCAAATGATGGCATTTTGAAAGCTTTTGATAAACACAGGCAAATTGTACAAATCACATTCCCACCCATGAGATGTGGCAGGTTCCATCGCCCCACACCCATGCCCAAGTTTGCTATTCTCGGAGTGTTTAATTAATTTTTAGCAAGATTTAAATTCCCATCTCTTGATTGTTAGCCAGACTAAGCTGGACATCTTTTCATTTTACATAAATTTCTTCTGCGCAGCCTTTGTGTCCTTCACTGAACACTTGCTCCTAATGACGTCTTTCCCATTGCTTTTCTGAAATTCTTTTCTTTTTAAAATTTTTATCGATTCTTTGTGGATTTCACATTATGGATTCTGATCCCACTTATCTCCCTCTCCCCTCCCACCCATTCTCTGCTCTTGCAGCCTCCCCCTAAAACAAAACCAAATTTAAGAGAAAAAGCCAAATCCAAACAAAACGAAGAACCAAAACAATTTTTTTTTTTAAAAAAAGGGAAGAATCTTGTCACGGAAGCTGTAGTTCTTTATGCATTACCAGGAGCCCCTGCTTACTGTGCTGTGGAGATTTTAACCTTGTTTGTCTTTTGACTTTGAATATATATTACCTTTTGAAGTTTTAGACTTTTTGTAGTCAAAGTTGTATGAGTTACAACATGAAATATTTCCCCTATACTGACCATAAGAACATAATTTTCTATTTCATCTCAACCCATTCCCCAATATCTTTGTGGTAAAATACGCAGAACACAAAATTTACCATTCTCACCGTTTATATGTACAGTGGGTGATTTTAAATAGAACGTATTTATCTATACCGTGTGTAAATGTGTAGGTTTAAGTGTGTGCACTTGTTTGCTTTGATTTTTTTTTTAGACAGGGTTTCACTTTGCCACTCAAGCTGTTCTCAGATTCATCGTCCTGTTGCTTCAGCCTCCCAGGTGCTGGATTACAGTGTGAGTCACCATTCCCAGCTTTTGGGTGATATTTAAACACATTTATAATGTCACACAGCCATAAACGTCGTTTGTCTTGACATGTCTTTTTTTCAGTAGGACTGGAACACTGTAACTTTCAACAGTAACTTCTGCCCTCCACGCCCCTGGCCCTATGGTTTTGACTGTTAAGTCATTTCAGGAAAGTGGACTCTTCATTAATAAAGTTTTGTGGCTGTCTCCTTTTGCATAGCATCATCTTTTAAAAAAAATACACACTCCCTGTGAACGTCTGTAATTTCCTCATTTAAACTTAAACCCTTAATTCTTGCATTTCTCTTGCAACATTAATGAAGTATCCAATTAAAAATTTTAACAGTCTGTTCAGTTTTATCATCACTATTATCACCAGCATCATCACCACCACCACCACCACCATCATCATCAACTTCACCATCATCATCACCATCACCACCATCCTCACCATCCTCATCATTTTGAGACAGGGTTTCAATATGTAGCCCTGGCTAGCCTGGAACTCACTAGGTACAGCAGGTTGGGACTCACAGAGACTCACCTGCCTCCGCCACCAGAACTCTGGCATTAAAGGTGTGCAATACCACCCTGGGCTTTTCAGCATTGTTGAATAACTAACCCTTTCCTCACAGATTTAAATTGGACTGTTTGGATTAATATTTTGCTGGTTTTCCTAACCATTTCGTTTGCTCATTAGTAAATGTTTATGTGTATCCTTTGTCTAGGGCACACATCCCTCGCTGACTAGAAAGCGCTTTTTATGTTGAAGTTAGAAATCCATTTTTTTTTTTTGTGAATTTTGCTGTAAATGTCTTCTCCCAGTTCCCTCTCTCAGAACATACTTCCATGGGTTTTTTTTTCCTGGCACACTGAAGTTTTAAACTTCCTCTAGTCACTTTGCCTTATGGTTTCTGAATTGGTCACGCTCAGTGTCCTCCGCGATGCTGAGGTCATGGGTATTACCATCTACTGTTGGCTTCACTTTCTCTCACCCTCAACTTTAATGACTACATAATTTACATTGGTGAGTCTAAACTAGCAAAAACTCTATTTTTCCCTTTAAGAGCCCTGCAATCGCCTCATTCTTGTATATTGAAGAATAATTAGGTTCTTGTTTGAAGTGTTACCTTCGTTGTAAAGCCTAAATTTGTAGCGTGGAACGGGTCTAAGTTTTCTGCCAGGATCCTGCTTAGTTTTTATTCTGAGAGTGCTTCCTTGCAAACTCCAGTCCTGGATGAACCCAGGTCCTCACTCCACCCCTTCTCTTCGCCGGCTGATGACAGTTGCTGGAGGAATTCGACTCTGCCAGTTGGTGCTCTTCCAAACCCATCGTCCGCTTCAGCTGGACCTTCCACTTGGCCCTGCAGCTCTTGTTTTGTAATCGTGATCTCGATCTTCTCTCCCGTCACCTGCAGATAACTCACTGTGTACTTGAAGCAAAAATAGAAATTCTATTGGAACTTTCTCAACTTTACTCTCCTATCAGCTGCCTCTTACTGGAGGCTGAGTGCTTGCCGGGGCCAGGCACTGCTTAGATAGCTTTGCATGTGGTTCATCCTCACAATACCCCTGCGTAGTGGACCCTAATTTTATCCTCAGATAACAGGCAATCTGCCCGAAAGTCCTAGAAGTCCCAGAGCACTAAAGCCTGACCCCTGATGGTTCCTTCAGACCCCAGGTTGCTGAGCACATCTCTGCGTTCTTCTTTAAAAAAAATGTCTTGTTTTAATTTTCTCTAGTGCGATAGGAAAATCATCCATTTCTCCACTGAGTTAACCGTTCTGCAGATAATGGGGCCTCTTCTAGGTGTTAGGATTGTCTCAGGGCATAGGAGGCAGCAAAATCAGACCTGGCCTCCAAGTCTCTTGGTGCCAATAGAATTTAATCAAAGAGTCACACAGAAACGCGTGCCACGCCAGAGGACCTTAAAGACTAGCTGTGAAGGTGTTGGTGAGAGCATGTGGGTGGCAGCTGGGGCGAGATTCTGGAATTGGACTAGCCACGAAGCATCCAAAGTCATTCTGCCTGGCGCTGAAGCCGTGAGCACAGGACTGGCCATGCAAAGGGACTCTAAGGCACTTACGGGGCTTTTCCCTGAAGAATGGGAGCAGACCTCTTCATTCCAGACTTGATTCTGCGCACCTCTAGCGGGGAACTCATGAGTTCATTGAGTCACTCACAGGAGCGTGGGTGACGCAAAGGTCTGCCCCAGTGTGAGTGACAGGTCACAAAAGCTGCATCCCTGCAGCTCTGCAGGTGGCTCCGCTGTAGTCTCCTCCCCCCACCCCCCCACCCCTGTCAGCAGTGATTAACTGCTTAGTAGCTGTGGGGAGGAGCCTTGGGAATCTTAGTCGCTGTCATGAGCTCCCTAACCTTTAACTTCCCTAGCTTCCCCAATTTTAGGAGCATCCCTCTCTCCAGGAGGTAACCGTGATGCTTGGTGCCTCATTGTTGACAAAACCGAGGATCATCAGGGAGAAGGGCCATAGTGTATGTCATGGGGGGGGGTTCTCGATTGCTTTAATTGATGTGATGTAGCCCCCAACCTCACAGAAGATCCTCAGCTGTTTTCTGGGGACCCTGAGCTACTGCAGTGTGACCAGTTGCATCTGGCTCCAATTGCCTTGACTTCCCTGTCATTCATTATGGGCAGTAACTCGGAACTGTGACCTGAAAACATGCTTTCTCCCCAGAAGTTGCTTTTGTGAACGCATTAGCTCAGGACAGGGAAGAGATGAACGCAGGACAGGGAAGAGATGAACGCAGGTTTGTTTCAATTCTGAGGAACTAGCTATGTGACAGCTTGTCTGCAGGTCCCGAAGTTCTTTCGGTTCACCTGGCCCAGCTGCAGAGAGCAGGGAGGTACTATCAGATGCAGCCAGGCCCTGGGCACAGCAGCTGCCAGTCTGAACCCAACAAATGGTCTCCCACAAAAGGAGATCAGAACATAGCCACTCAACCGCCTGACGGCAAGAGAGGAAACTTTTGCCAGAGTTACCGGGTAGAGATATGGGTGGCATTGGTCATGGATTAGGGATCACACAGAAACCTGACTGGGGACTGCTTCCCATCACCGTCCCCGAGCCTCTTCACAACTCTCTGCGTCGATGGGAGAGACTAAGAAGGGAATTGACGATGACTGCTTGGCGTCAAGGGCCACACAGCGCTTTGTGCCAGTCCACCAGGGAAGGGCACAGATACGGCGGCGGTAGGAGCGGCCGGCAGTAGGCGATCTTTCTGTGCACAGAGCACCACACTGTGCCGTTATATTCTGGATAGCTCTGTTTGCAGAGCAGAAACTGAAGATGGAGCTGAGGCTGGGGCGTAGCTGGAAGTGCTCTCTGAGAAGGAGCAGCCCTGTGCAGTCCTTGCTGCTGTCGATGATAAAATACCTGACAAGCAGCTCCAGGGAGGAAGGTTTATTTTGGCTCCTGGTCTGAAGGTGCCGTTCATCACGGCGGGCTGCCATGGTGTGAGAGTGGTGTCAAATCAGAACAGAGACTGCTCACTCCCATCTCTATGAAATCAGGAAACGGGGCCAGGCTATAAACCACAAAGCCCACCTCCTCCGAGTCACCCACTTCCTCCAAGTGGGCCCCACCTTCCAAAGCTTTCACAGGTTTCCAGAGAGACCAATTTTCCAATCATGGAAGGCATTTGGGGGCTAGCACACAGGCATCTGGGTCTTGCATAAATGTTGCTACACCCACCAACCCAAGGCTGCAAGAAGGAAGGGACTCTGGGGACTATAGACAGGGACGTGTGACCGTGTCACACAGGGTGGTTGAGAGCCTCTCCTGAAACAGCTGTCTAATGAAGGCTTTTCGTATCTCTGTCTTGCTGCAAACACTTCCACCTCAGAACTTTCTGGATGAGCCCTGGGAGCCCCAAGTTAGCTCTAGTTTGCAAGTGCAGACCAGGGAGGCGCAGAGCTGGCTGAAGTTATCTGGATGCCTCCCCTGCTGTGACTGCAGAGGCCTCTGATAACCCCAGGATTCCCAAGGACCCCTGGAATTCTTTCTTGTCAGGGAAGCACACCCCTCCGTGCTCTGGAGGACCTGTGGGCCCGATGTTTCTGGAGCCGTACCAAGCACACTCAGGTTCAAATTCAGGTTCAAGATGCAGCTCATTCTCGCAGCCAAAGAAGATAAAAGAACCAAGGCCGGAGAAACATCCAAGTGGGCAGTCATGTCTTGGCTTATCTTTATTTATTTTAAAAAAGACTTATCTTGGATCCTGGAGCTTAAATGTTTTAAGTCTGCTGTGAGGCTCTGGCACCGACTGTGGTGTGGAAAATACACGTGGTGGGTAGGCTGTGGTACCAGGGTGGGAAGTCATCTTATGTGACTGTGGACCTCCTGAGACACCCCCCCCCCATCGTTAGGAGCTGGGGTGCCCTGTGACAGGAGGGCTGTTGCTAAAAAGGCCAAACTTACAGCAAATGGAACATTGTTGCGAGAGTGTCAAACGCTGGGAAAATAAACTTGTTCAAAGATTAGGTAGCCCAGGCTAACACAATCATGCCTCTGCTTCCTTCTGTCTGTGTCCCAGGCCCTGTTCAGTCCTTTAAGTGATGTATGTATTTGGGGGAGGGATTCCTGGTGCCCATGGGGTCTGACTATCTATTTCAACTTCCTAATTTAGAGTTAAATTCATAATGTGTTTGCTCAATAATCATCTTTATCCATTGTGTTTATTTTGCAAAAGGGGGGGGGGGGTTTGGAGGTGTATGGTGGCCCAGAGAGCAACTGGCTCCTCTTTCCCTTTTCCAGGAAAGGGACTCTGTCTGTTTAATCTCTGCTCGGGGTCAAGAAATAGAAAGCCCAACTCAGAAGACCTCAGATAATAAAGAGATTTACGAACTCTCAGGTCCTGAAGAGCAGAAGGAGCCGGGTGGGCTGTGCTGCGCTTTGCTTTGCTGGCTTGTGTGAGCAAGTGATGAACAGCGTTCTTAGTCTCTCTGCTCTGACTCCATCCTCTCTGGAAACACCACCGCAAGCCAACCTGCTCTCTCTCACGGTAACAAAACGGCCGCCTTCATGTATGCATGCCAGGCCCTCCAAAGGATGGTGTGAGATCTCTTCCAAGAGTCCTGGCACAGTGGCGGACAAGCATTTGCATTTTCCAGAAGCCCTCTCACTTTGTGTCCCAGATAATGAATTGGGTTACAGCAGAAGTGTTACGAGGGGACTGGGTCAGTCAACCAACCCGGATGTCCTGGTTGTCTTGAACCAAAGAATGCACACTTAGGATTCCAGATCCCAAGGCTGCTACACCGATGAGAGTGGGAGCGGAGGCATCACCAGACCCTCCCCGGCACACACTGCAGGTGGTCACTCAGCTTGCAGTCTTTAGGATGGATGGGAAGGCCCTCAGGAAAAGGCACGGTACTGGAGGGTGGCTGTGTGTGTCTGTGTGTGGCAGGGAAGCTGCCTGAGTTGAGTCCGTTCCCATCTCCAGTGCCTCATGGAGTAAGCACAGCTATTCCTACTGAGCAAAGGAGGACGAGAGAACGGCTTTTCAGAGATCATGGAGGAGTTGGCTGTTCTTCCCTCTTTGCCTTCTACAGGGTCCCCATCAAAATAGACCACACTCTTAGACACTCTCCAAGGTCAGGGGCTGCAACAAGGAGAGGGATAAAACCCCAGAGGGGAAGGAGAAGACCTTTAGGATATTTGGCTTGGGATGTCTGTGGTTCCAGCCTGGCTGTCCCTTTTGCACATGACATGCCTTGGGCATAGTCATGAGCGACAGTTAAATTGATGGCCAACTTGACACAGCCTGGGGAAGAGAAATCTCAGTGAGGGATTGTGCAGGTCAGGTGGGCGTGTCTCTGGGGGGATTGTCTTGACTGCTTTAATCAACGTGGGAAGATCCAGCCTCAAGGTGGGCAGCCCCATTCCCTGATTCAGAGCCCTGGAGTGCATAAGGGTAGAGACAGCTAGCTGAGCTCTAAGGAGCAGACTCTCACTGTCTGCTGCTGACTGTGACTGTGATGTAACAAGCTGCTTCAGGCTCCTGCCACCGTCACTTAGCCACAGTGATGCACTATAATCTGGAACTGTAAGCTAAAGGAACCCCCTTCTCCTTAAGGGGCTTTGGGTCATGATTCTTTATCAGGGCAACAGAAGCGAATCCAGGGCACTATGCTTGGGAGGAGGCTTCCGCCCGACTGCTCCTTTAGCACCTATGGGACTCAGACGGACATAGAGATTACACATTACCTGCTGAGGGGCTGATCTTCCCTGACTTGTCATGTGTCTTGTGAGGAAAAGTCTTTGAGACATCATAAGTACTTGACAGGATTGCCTGCCGCAGTGTGTACCTTACCCCGTGGACCAATCAAAGAGTGAATGAAATTCAGCCACCTGAAAACAAGGACCAGTTGCATTGGGGGAAATGGCTCCACGGAAGAGCATTTGCCTAGTGTATTTGAAACCCTGGGTTTAATCAAAAGCACCACCGGGCGGGGGTGGGGGAGAGATGAAAATTATGACAGACACAAACTGATGTGCCAGTCTCTACTACTTCTGCTCTCTTCACGCTGATTGCATTAGGAGAAACAGCCTAATTTGGTAACCATGGTAACTGCTAAGAAGTAAACCCCTCTAGGGAGAGCCTCATTGTTTATGACCTTGAGTCCCACCTGTAGTAGAGGTTCAGGGATTGTGAAAGGGATGGAGAACCAAAGGAAAGGAGAAAGCAGGGGTCTCTAATCCTGTTTACTTGAGGAGTTACTTCTAGTTTGTCATTGAATATGATTTTGGCTTCTAAGGTGGGCGCTCTTAGCGCAGGTTGTGATGGCGCACACATACTCTAGCTCTCGAGAAGTTGAGACAGGATTTTGAGTGCGGGGTTAGCCTGGGCTATTTATTCAGATTCTGTCTAAAACAATAATAATTAAGGGCTGAAAAAAACCGCTCAGTCTTTAATGCCCTCTCCACACAAACAGCAAACACAAAGACCTGCATTCTGCCCTTAATGCTCAATAGAAAAAGCCAGGTAAGATGGAGTTCATGTATGAGAAGAGACATGCCTGTCTAGCCGGGTCTGAGAATCTCAGGCCAGAGAAACACCCTGCTTCAAAAACCAAGCAGATGGCTCTTAAGGGAAGACACATAGGGTTGACTTTTGACCTCCACATGGACAAATGCCTCCCAACCCCATAGATCTCTCCCCAGAAAAACAACAACAAAACAACCACAAAAAGTTGGAAGCTCTTTAAATTGTTAAAAAAGTGCTTTTAATCAATATTGAGTTAGCGTTTTGTTTTTGTTTTTTTTTTGTTTTTTAAATGCAGTCAGTTGATCTAGTGGAGATTGGCAGAGGAAAGGCAGAGCAGCCGGCTCCCGGCTCCTGCTTTTCTATTAAATACCCACGAAGACTTGCAAACAGAAAAATAATCCGTGCCAGCTACAGGCACAGGACGGGAAGGGAGCGTGTCAGAGCCTGGGATGGGAGGACTGGTTTTAAGCACAGCTCTGATGGGCTGGATTAGGAGCTAATTCCTCTGGGCTTCTCGGTGTAAGACAACACTGAATAAGTGAGAAGCAGGCTTGGCATCCCTGTTGACCCCACCCTCGGCTTTGCAGCAGGACGGACTTACCAAGCTTTCTTGGCAGTGCCTGGTTTCAGCTTCCCTGTCAGAGATCACCGAGGTGGTGGGAAGACAGCCCCGTGCTATGGGCCCTTGCCAGATACAGGAGACAGCTCGCAACTGTCTCGCCATACAGCTTCCCCAAGGCTCCATGAACAGGCTGGATTTAACCCCAGAAGCTGTTCTGCTTTTCTATAGCTGGTTTTAAACAATATTACATTTGTGGAGGCAGAGGGTAGCTTATCCCCAGCCATGCCGATGGAGCCTCTGTATACTGCTGGGGGAAGGGGATAGGGCTGTCTAGGAGCCAGTGAAGGAAACACCCCTCCATCTCCTTGCTCTGCAGCTCCTCCTCACTGGGCCCAAGAAGGTTCCCTGTGAACCTGCCACTCCACCTGGTAGACTGTTTACTAAAGGAGGCCATGCCAGGAAACACACTGGACACGTGACTAAAGACTCATGGCGGAAGACTTCCTCTGAAATACATCTACTGTAGGTTTTTTGCACTCATGGCCACTCAACAGGTGATCTGATGAGAGTGACCAATACAAACAGTTCCAAAGAGTCTTCATTGAACTATTTTTAAAGGGAAAACAGTCAGTTTCTCTGGGTGAGTGGTGTGGGGCAGCCCTGGGTGGTGGTGGGGGGAGCACTAGGTGGTGGGAAGCACTGGGTAGTGGTAGGAGCACTGAGTGGTGGTGGTGGGAGCACTGGGTAGTGGGGGAGGACTAGGTGATGGTGGGGAATACTGGGTGGTGGTGGGGAGCACTAAGTGGTGGTGGGAGCACTGGGTAGTGGGGGAGGACTAGGTGATGGTGGGGAATACTGGGTGGTGGTGGGGAGCACTAAGTGGTGGTGGGAGCACTGGGTGGTGGTGGGGCAGCACTGGGGGGTGGGAAGTACTTGGTGGTGGTGGGAGTACTAGGTAGTGGGGGACACTGGGTGATGGGAGGGAGCACTGGGTGGTAGTGGTGGGAGCACTGTATGGTAGAGGGAGCACTAAGTGGTGGTGGTGGGGAGAACTATGAAATAGGTAAAGAATGCTATGCTTGAGAAAGTCTTATCTTCTAACCGACAGCTGACCTCCTCGTCGGTGCTTGAGGATGGGAGCCCTGATCAGTGAATGGGGTCTTAGACTCTGCATTCTAGCAGCTTCTCACAGGGCACTTTGAAACGTGCACTGTGGGCCGTCAGGACTTAGTCGGTCTAGAAGGAAGTAAATTGCATTTCTGTCCCTGTCTCAGCACCAAGATGGACAGCTGACATCCCATGAGATGCATACAGAAAATATAAGGGTTGGGCCAGGGAGGAAGTCAATTATTTCATACATTAACAGTTAAAGAGACTGGCTTTCCTGCTGGCCCCACTGATCTCTCTGAGAGTATGTAACTACGTGTGTGTGTGTGTGTGTGTGTGTGTGTGTGTGTGTGTAACATGTATATTTTGATTTAAATACAAAGGGCATGGTGTTGGGGGCAGACTTGCTATTCAGAAACAAAAGCTTTTCATCATGAATTGATTAAAGGTAAGCCCTGATCTTAACCTAGATCCATCTAAACCGAGCAGCTGGAGAAATCCCAGTTTAGGAAATGATTGCCAAATGTTGCAGAGCCTCCTTGACCGTGGTGGTTCTCCAATTTAGTCGGAATTCCTCTGTGCTCGGGACAGATGGATGTTTGGGGAAATCGCTTTGCTTCACTGAACGCCGAAGACCCTGGGACTCCTACATGATTATTACCTAAACCGCTGCTAATGAACACTTCCAAATTATGAGTCATCCCTCGCGCTGACGCTTCACAACCTCTGCTTAGCTGTACCCAGGCAGACCACTCCTTTGTCATCTGACTTGCAGACGGGTGCCTGATCTCCTTTGATATACTGTACATGACATGCTAACAAACCCTTCTCTTTAATCAAAAGCACCAGACATATGCCACCGTCAGAAGTCGGGCGGGGCGAGCCCAGGGCAGATGTGTTCTTGCAGGTCAGATGGAATGAGTGGATTTGGAGCGTAGACTTGGCATACTCTTGAAAAATCAACCCCAGGATCTAAGTTTAAAATAAAAACCTCGTATTTTTCTGCATGGCAGAGACTTTGTAGCCAGTAGCTTTTAGGAAAGAAAACAAAACATCCTGAGATAACTTTTCACAAATCCACACAGGAGTACTGTCTTCATGGGCAGAGATTCTTGAGCTAGGGAGTCTCATCCTCCAAGAGCCAGCAAGAGGGCTCAGAGGGTAGAGGGACTTGTTGCCAAGCCTGATGATCTGAGTTCAACTCCTGGGACCCAAATGGTAAAAAGAGTCAGCTCCTGCAAGTTGTTACTTGACCTCTGTATGCGCTGTGGGACATGCATGCATTCTCTCTCCCTTCCCTCCTCTACACATACAGTCAACCAATCAATCAATCAATCAATCTCTCTCTTTCTCTCTCTCTCTCCTTCCCTCCTTTCTTTCTCTCCTTCCTTCCCTCCCCTCTTTCTCTATCATTTATCAATCAATCTACATCTATCTATCTATCTATCTATCTATCTATCTATCTATCTATCTATCTATCTATCTATCTATCTATCTATCTAATCTATCAGTATCTATAATACTCAGCATCCTTGCAGGTAAAGACAGATATACAAGTGGCCTCCACATAATTTTCAGCTGGATTGCTGACTGCCCGGCCACGGTGGAAGGGAAATCAGCCCCTCTTCTTTTCTTACAGCTCTGCAGGACCTGTTTTCTTTCGAGAGGGGAGAGGCCTCAGACAGGGTCTGGCATGATGGATGTGCTCAAAAGATTCTGGGGAGAGCCACACATGCTGGAGAACCAGGAAGGGCCCTTGGAAGCCCCAGCTACCTGAGCTATCTGACCCACCCACCCATTTCTTCCTCCCGAATCTGCTGGCTCAGGAAGGGCAGCGAGGTGACTGTCTGGTCCATTGCCCTCCCAGACCTGCTTGCTCTAGGACCTCTAGTGCTGCTTTCTGACCCATCCAGATCGCCTCACCTCCATCCAGGCTTTTCCTGCCCCACCCGCCCTGGCAGATGACATCTGACTCCTCCCAGCTTTTGCCTTGCCTGTCAATGCCAGTTCCAGGAAGGAAGCGATCAATTAACCTCTTCTAGGGTTTCTGTTCCTTGCCCACAAAACTGGATCCGCATCTTAATTTTTTTCTCTAGGGAAAAAAAAGAGTAAGAAATGCTATATCCTATATATAGAGACTTGAATCCTAGCTCTGTTCCTTTCTGTCCAGGGACTTGAAAAAGCTAGTTTCTCTCTCTGGACCTCACTGGTAGCCTTGCTATTTAATGTATATTAAGCTTACACTGTGGACCATACACTATGCTATCCCAGGGTGTTGTCGCAATGAATAAGACACCATCTCCTCCGCTGGGAGATTTATAATCTAGGAGGGGAGGTAGAAATACCAGTGTGAGTGGAAGGCAAGGGTTGGGCAAATAAAGAATACAAGGAGGCACACCAGAGGAGAGCTGTCAGATCCATCTTCCTAAAAGAGGTGATGTCTGTGAGAACGAGGGACCAGAAAGTGTTGGCTGGATGAAGGGTAGGGTGCAGCTGACAGAGACCACGGGCAGTCCTACACACTGATGTTCGTGGCTACAGCTTGGAATTAAGGGAAGAATGTAAGAGATTGCTGTGGGATTCCTCTCTGTATGCTGTGAGTACCATTGATTAATAAAGAAACTGTCTTAGGCCCGTGCAAGGCAGAACTTAGGTAGGCAGGGAAAACTAAACTGAATGCTGGGAGAAAGAAGGCGGAGTGAGAAAGAAGCCATGGAGCCATCACCAAGAGATATATGCCACAACCTTGCCTGTAGGCCACGAGCCTCATGGTAAAATATAAAATAATAGAAATGGGTTAATTTAATATGTAAGAGCTTGCTAGGAATATGCTATAGTGATGGGTCAAGCAGTGATTTAATTAATACAGTTTCTGTTTGATTATTTCAGGAGTCTGGGCAGCTGGGAAATGAATAAGCAGCTTCCCACTGCAAGAGATGAGTAAGGGATGGGGGTGAAGTGAAGTTTGGGGGCAAAAGAAACCAGACCAAGATGCTCTTAAGCTCTGACATAGGAATTTAGGACCTGAAGATCCTGAAGGAAATGACAGGTCTTGACCATCCCTCTGTCCCCTGTCTCATCCACCTCCATAGTGGGTTCTGTTGCTTCATTTCCAGGTCATATCCGGAAGTCTCTCTCTTCCCTAAATCTACTGCCATCAACCTCAGTTGGAATCCAAATAAGCCAAACCCTGGTTTGTTCGACCACAGAAGAGATGGCCCTGGCCTGAATAAAGCCACACGCAAGAGTGGAGAGAAGACAGGCCCAACTGAACCAAGAAGACAGAGTCTTCCCACCCGGAGCTGGGCACTTCAGACTCAGAGCTGAGTGACCGCACTGTCCCTACTCTCAGAGAAAAGTCATCTTCTGGTGGGAAGAAAAGGAACCAGTAACTCTGAATCTGTATCAGGAGCTACGAGGCCTGGAAGAGATCCCAGTGAAGTCCCCAGGGAAGGGGAGAGTAGAGCAGACCCCTAAGAATGGATGCCAGGCAACTTGGCTTAAAGGGGAAGTGGTATCCATCTGGGAAGGAGAGACCAGAGGGAAGGGTGGGTGGTGCATGAGGAGCCCAGAGGAGTGAGGATCCTGTGGAGGAATGTGAAGGGCTTTCTGAGGCAGGGGTGGGCTGGAGAGGAGGAACGAGAAGACGGTCTGGTTCTACGGGTCATCTTGAAGAAACAGCAAGAGACCCAAAAGTGTGTGGCGGGGCAGAGATGGGTGTGCATTTTTGACAGGTGTATGTTGCGTCTGTGTGGGGGCTAATCTTCTTCGAGGGATGATGGTAAATTAAAGTCACCAGAAACAGAGAACAGTCTAGTAGGGAAGATTGGGACACACAGCACTTGCCTTGAAGTTATGGTAGGAATTATGGTAGAAGAAGTAGAAATAGAGAGACAGTCAACTCAGAGGGAGGGTCTTTGTTATGGGAAAATTAGCTGCTGGCATTTTCTCTCTCTCTCTCTCTCTCTCTCTCTCTCTCTCTCTCTCTCTCTCTTCTCTCTCTGGCACTGGGATTGAACCTAAGACCTTACACATTCGTAGGCAAGCACTCTACAACTGAAATTTACTCCCAATCCCTTTTAAATGTTTTGATTTTGAGATGGGTCTGGCTAAGATGGCTAAGATGACCTTGAACTGGTTCTGTAGCCCAGGCAGGTCTTGAACTTGTGATCCTCTTGTTTCATTCTTTCCGGTAGCTGCCATACAGGCTTGGAACACCAGACCTGACTTTAGTCTTTTTTATTTTTAATTTCTAGGTAAAGTTGAGTGGCCCAACACATTCCACCCAAGCATTTCCAGATCTCAAAATGACCATTGGCCGGTAAGGGTGAAATACAATGTGGACCTCCAAGCACTTCCAGCAGAGAAAACTTGTCTGGAACTGAGAAGCATCCTCATGATTTAAGAAAGAAAACCCAAGCTGAATGTGCTTGTAATCCCAGCATTTGGAAGGCTGGGGCAGGAGGCTCATGACTACAAGGCTAGTCTGGACTGCATAGCAAGGTCCTGTGTCAAAGTAAAACAGCAGAAACCATTCAGAATGGAAGCGGGAGGCAGAGAAGGGCATGGCCCATCCCTGCTACTGGCAACAGGGCCTCCTGCTGCTCTTTCTGCCCAAGGGAAGCTGCAGCAGCTGCAGCAGGGGCAGCCTTCTGGTTGGCGTCTCCAGATTCAAGTTACAAATAGCTGGACACAAGCACTCGGAGCTCAGCGATCTCGTCTGTAGACAAGGTGACACCCGAAGCTTTGGAATGGGGTGGGGACCCAACTACAGTTGTGAGAAAGCCACATAACTTTTTCCAGAAGCCCACAGTCGATAGTGGGAAGTGCCTGTTGGCAGGAAGCTTTTAAGTTCCCCGGACCATTAGACACAGCAGACGTGACCTGAGCAAACATCTCTTAGAGTCAAACTATGAATGGATAATGGGATTTATGAAAGGGAGGATCAATGAGGCATTGTAATGCGCAAAACAGAGGTAGGCAGATGCTCCAGGAGGCAGCTGGACGCGGATTACACCTCGAGCTGGTTTTTGTAAAAGCTTTGAATGGAGGGCAAATAGATGGGTCTATGAAGCAGAGCAGTTATAAAATACCTGAAATCTTTCGTACAATTCCATCTTAAACAATAGTTCTTAACCAGGTTTGGCCCCATGGGGCATCTGACACTATAGGCATGTATGATTGTTAAAGCTGGCAGGGGAGGGAGAGAGAGAGAGAGAGAGAGAGAGAGAGAGAGAGAGAGAGAGAGAGAGGCTGGTAACATCCTCCGACCTGCAGACTCTTGCTACTCCCCATGACCACAAAGGATTATCTAGCCCAAAATGTCAATAGTGCCAGGGTTGAGGAATGCCGGCGTGAAAGAAAAAACTGCATGAAAGACGAAAATCCACAACTCTTTGAAATAGGCTGTGTAGCCTGCGGCATGAGGCTGGACCTGCTGAGGAAGGGAGAAGGAAGCTGCTCTCCTGCGGGAAGACTTGCCTTCGAGACAGAGCGAGAAGAGATCGGCCTGACCCACGCAGGCCGGCAGCCTTTACAGCTCAATGATGTAGCTCCTTCCAATCACACTCTTCCTTGCTAGCTGGCTCTGATAAAATCAGTTTGTTCTGAGTGTCTTGACTGCACAGCAAGGGAGAGAGAACGTGTATTAATAAAACACACTGAAGGAGGCTGTCAGTCCTGGGATAGTACGTGTGGATGTGAGGGGTGCACCTGCATGGCACCCACGTGACCGGCAAAGGACAACTTGTAGAATTTGCTTCGATCCTTTCACCGTGCGGGTCTAGAGACTGAACTCAGGGTGTCAGCCTTGGCAGCAAGTAGCTTTACCAATAAGTTATTTTTCTGGCTCTGCTTCATCCTTTTCGTTTTTGGTTTTTCAAGACAGAGGGCTTCTCTGTGTAGCCCTGGCTGTTCTGGAACTCACTCTGTAGACCAGGCTGGATTTGAACTCATAGAGATCTATCTGCTTCTCTTAGCATTCAGGTCTTTGCCGCCACTCACAGATGGGTCTGCAAGTCCCATTATTCTTCGGTAGTGACCCCGACCACTGTTACCAACCTCTTTTTGCCCTACTTTCTTCTGGAATATCACCCTAGCTGGCTAAGCCATCAAGTTAAGGAGTAGAAATGATCCATGGTCTTTAATTCTGCCCCTATGGAATTTCCATAGTAACAACACTGACTTTGGGGAACATTTGGAGCCTGTTTGCTCAGAGTGTATAGTTACAGTGAACCTGCTATCCACGCTCCTTCGGGACTAAAGGAAGGAATAGGTCTTCGTTTACTGAATTGCCTCAGCTGGAGAAAGCCATGTTGACAATGTTGTGCTCCCTACTAGAGAAACTCACATAGGGTGTGTGGTTATAGAGGGCCAGCCCTTTGCCATCCCTTGGGACATCTCCAAAGGGCCATTCCCACTCCAGTGTTGCCAATAAGCAGTGAGGCCCTTGTCAGGACATTATGGACAGTGCTTCCTGATCTCTGAGTACTTCGATGTGTATTTGCCCAGATCCAAGACATTGTCTGTTTAATACTCGGGATGGAAAGATTCATATCAATAGAGCACCATTGATCAGACCAAGGGCTATAGGCAATATTGACATGTGACCCACCAGGTCCTTTGTGGCTCTTCACTTCTGGCTCCAAACACAACCCCGGGTTATTCTTTGTATTTTGTCTTCAGGAATCTTTATCTCTTTCATCTACAAGGCACACGCAAGAACAGAGGCCTTGTGTTGTTTGTATATTGCTTTAGGAGGGAAATGATAACATTTTGACCCCATTGTGATAATGCTAATTTTGATCATTGGGATAAAATTGTGTCTACCAAGTCTCTTCTCTCTAACATCACTGTTTCTCTCTGTAGTTAATAAATGATATAGGGAATACATTCGTGTTATGTTTCATATACAGGATATGTCATATATCCTAATTCCTTATGGAACTCTTTTTTGGGGGACTTTTTTTTTAAAGATTTGTGTATTATGTACAGTGTTCTATCTGCATGTAAGCCTGCAGGCCTGCAGGCCAGGAGAGGGTGCCAGATCTTACTACAGATGGTTGTGAGCCACCATGTGATTGCTGGGAATTGAACTCATGATTTCTGGAAAGCAAGCAGTGCTCTTAGCCACTGAGCTATCTCTCCAGCTCATCTTATTGAACTCTTATGCATTAATCATGTCCACTAACTTAAAAAAATGCTATGGTTTCTTCTACATTTATTAGCTGTCCCATGTGTGTCTGTGTATATTTATTCAGTCTGAACGGACTTCCTTATTTTCTGGAGCCTAGAACACAGAAAATAACATTTGAATTGCTGAGATATCCGAGGACGAAAAAGCAAACTCACTTGTAGTAAGAGGCTGCTTGTTTGTTTCCAGCTGCTCAACTCCAAAATAATCACACAGAAACCATATTATTTGCAATACTGTTTGGCCAATAGCTTAAGCGTATTTCTGGCTAACTCATATCTTAAGTTAAACCATCTCCATTAATCTGTGTATCATCATGAGGCTGTGGCGTACTGGGTATAGTTCTGGCATCTGTCTCTGGCTTTTCTCGACTCCGCCTTTTCCCCCCCAGCATTCAATTTAGTTCTCCCCCCCACCTCTATTCTGCTCTGAGCAGGCCTAAGACAGTTTCTTTATTAACCAATGGTATTCACAGCATGCAGAGGGGAATCTCACATTACCCACTAACCAGAATTGTTTGAATTTAAAGGTCTTTTTGTTGTTTTAAATAAATAAATTCTTCTTATTAGTATGTGCATACATGTGGGTAGTGTGTATGTATGTGTGAGTGCTGTAACACACGTGTGCCACAGCAAGCATGTGGAAGTCATAGGAGTCAGATCTTTCCTCTACCATATTGGACTCGGGTTGTTGGCCAGCTCCTATGGTAAGGTGTTTTTACCACAGACCCATCTCACTACTAGGTCTTGTTAGTTCTCTAGGTAACGCTTACATGCAGTAAGATGCATAGATATTAAGTATTTGTTGGTATTTGATCAGCATATATACACATGTAGCCACCGTTATAATTGAGATACGAGATAGTTCCACCAGCCCACATATTCCTTTGCCTCCTCTCAGTAAACACCTATGAAATGGAAGCAGCCACTGTTCTGACTGCTAACACCACAGATTAATTTAGCCTGTTCTTGAATTTCATGTACGTGGAATAGACGGTACATGCTCCTCTGTGTCTGGCTTCTATGCAATGCACTACTTTGAGGTTTATTCATATTGTGTCCTGCATTGGTTGCAACATTAATTTCTGTTGCTAGGGAGCAATCACTGTGCATATCCACTTGATTGTCTGGGACTTATTTGGAGTAAAGTTGCATTTGTATACAAGTCTCTTCAAGGACCAATGGTTTCATTTTCCTTGGGCAAATATCGGGCACATGGTAGAATTGCCAGACTCTCTTCGAAGTAGTTGCTTTGTCGTGTATTCCTACCAGCAACCCAGAAGAGTTCCAGCCGCTCCATATTCTTGTCAGCATCCGATACTGTAAAAATTGTATTGCTTATGTAACTACTCCAGGGGTAGATAGCACCCGAATGTGGCTTTGATTTGCACATCCCACTGAGAAATGCCAATAGTTATCTTTCCACATGGCTACCAGTCATTAGAGATCTTTTTTCATGTCTGTTACCATCTTCACAGACTTTAAAACAAAGTTATTCTTCGAGAACTTGACTTATGCAGACAGTGTATTATGTTCATATCTGCTCCCCATTTCCCTTTTCGGCTCCCCCAGACCCTTTTAAGAGATCTTCCTTCCAGCTTCATGCCCTCTCCCTCAAACTGTAAAATATCCCCCTGTATCCTGCTAGTGGTACCCACACGGGCACGCATGGATGTAAAGCCATCCATTGGAGCATGGACAGCCTGCTAGTGGCTATAACCCCATCAGAAATGAATAATTACCCCTTCTCCAGGCTCCATTAATTTCTGGTGGTTCCTCTGTTTGGGCGTGTGTGTGCCTCATGAGTCCCTCTGGCACCAGTGCTGGAACTGTGACTGTGTTGCTCTTGGGAAGGTCTTGTGCGGGTAGCCCCTGCATCTGGCATCAGTGCTGAAACTGTGACTGTGTTGCTCTTGGGAAGG
>NC_022023.1:12374668-12385160 GCF_000317375.1 Microtus ochrogaster
AACTGTGACTGTGTTGCTCTTGGGAAGGTCTTGTGCGGGTAGCCCCTGCATCTGGCATCAGTGCTGAAACTGTGACTGTGTTGCTCTTGGGAAGGTCTTGTGCGGGTAGCCTCTGCAGCTGTCATTTCACAAGGGTGGCAGCAGCTACGCCATGACACAGCGGTCCCCAGCACTCGTCCCCATTTTCTGGCTCTTGTAGTCTTCCCGGCCCCTCTCCTGTGATGCTACCTGAGTCTTGAGGGTTTGTGTCAAACGGTTTTAGTGTGTTGAAACAGGGTTTTTGCCGTTTTGTTGTAGGTTTGTAGAGGAGTTCTTTATTCTGAACCCAAGCCCGACAGGTGTGCTGTAACTATTTTCCCAGTCAATTCATCTTCTTTTTCATTTTCTCAATGGTGTGCTCTTCGAAGAACGACGTTTTTCATTTGATGTCATCCAATTTATCAAAACATGCTTTTATATGTGGTGTTTTCCACATCTTTGCTTCCTCTTCTCTTATGTTAGCAATGTTATATCCTTAGCTTTTATGTTTGGATATGTAATCCATCTCAGATTAACGTTGTGTGCGTGGACAATAGGGGTCGAGGCTTGTTTAGTCCTGTGTGTTTATCCATTTGTCTTAAACCCATTGATTGAAAGGTTTTCTTTCCTCCATTGGCTTGTGTGAGTACCTCAGTTGAAAAAAACAATCAGTCATCTACTTGGCTCATTTCTGAACTCTTTTCTCCTCCCTTACCCTATTTTACTGTTTTTATGCCACTACCCAATTCTCTTCATCCCTGTAAAATTTTAGCTCTACAGGACAGCCTGAAACCGGGTAGTGTGTGCTCAAGTGTTTGTTGTGCTGCTTTTTAAGATTGAGCTCACTCTTCTAAGTCCTCTGCGTTTCTGCTAATGTCTTATAAAAATTCATCTGATTCTGTAACAGAACAGATTTTGGTTAGTTAATTTACTGATCAACCGATGAACTAGATCTCAATAGTTGCGAGACTCCCAGAGTATGGACTTGGGGTGTGACCCTTCAGCGCCCTCTCTCATGATGGTGTACGCGTGCTAACTGTTGGATTCTGCTGCTATCAGAGCTTCAGCTGCTGGAAATCAGAGTGAATTGTGGGCAGGACATCACGTGCATTTGATAATCGTGGGAAGAGCTGGCTATTAGGCTGATTAGGAGAGGGGCAAGGGTTTCTCTCTATTTGTAGGCAGTCCAGCTCATGGCTTTCTGGGATGCTGACCCAGCATGGTGGACGACAGCAGAGGTCAAGGGGAGAAGCAGCTAGAGCTAAAATTAGAGAATGCAAGAGGGATAGATAAATTACGGAAATTGTGATTCAAGTCTAGTTATCTTGAAAGTTGATAGGAAAACGACCACCTTTGAGACACAACCCATGTAGAACTCTGCACTGAAGTGCGTATGTCAGGACTGGGCACAGACTCCAAGTCTGAAAGGTACTGGACCTTCACTTCTCAAGGTTGGTCTCTAGGGTTATTTCACTATAGTGGAGACTATCAAGAACAATGACGTAATCTAGAAGTTGCTACCGTTTGTTGGTGTAGGACACACTGAATAGATTTCATTTCTCACGGCGGCTTTTCGAGATAGGTAACCTCACAGATGAAGGAATGAACGTTTGAATGATGAAGCAATCAGGACCCCACGGCTAGCTCTGACCGTGTCTCCCAGTCTCTCTGCCTAGCATTGATCCAGATTCACTTTAAATCTCACGGTCTTAATGCCGCGGAGGCTTCATCATCCTCGGGGAAGCCCTGTTCATGTCTAATTCACCTTCTTGGCAACTTCTCATCCCCATAAATCTAGAGCAAGGCCCGGGTGAGCTTCTCTGTCAGATTCTGTCTCCACTGTGCCTTAATTAGCCCAATGGAGATGGAACACCATGGCCATCAGGGCTGGAAATTAGACTTGGGAAGTCCCTGGTGGTGTTTAGGCCATTATTACCCAGCCCGGGCTTGCTTCTGGGCTTTTAAGTGCATTAAAGCACTCTGCATTGACTTGACTGGTTGCTTCGTGCTGACTGACTTGTCAAATTACCTCTTATTTGTACAGCTCACCTGATGGCGTGGAACCACTTTCCTGGCATCGGGAGCTCCCGGCTCATCCTGAGGGATTTGGGGACTGGGCCTAGTGTTACGGTGGCAGGGAAGCTGAGCCCTGCATATATTGAATAAGTGTGTAGTTGGTTCCCTTCGAGGAGCAAACATTTGTGACTTGGACTCCCCCCCTCCCGTATTCCTGGATTTAAAACTCTGATCTGGTAATTCAACACTTCACCAAGTAAGATTGTGTTTCAAATATAAAAGTAAACCAGAGAGGGGGCTGATTTGTTATGGGGATACAGGCTCTGTAGGACACGCAAAGAATCCCCACCTGGGGGGGGGGTGTCTCAGGTTCTCAGGTTAGTGACCCAAAGTTGCACAAATGTCCATGCTAATCTAATGGGACATCCTTCCCTGCAACATGAAACTGGCTGGAGGGGGTCCTGTTTCCAGGAACAGAGAGAAGGAAGCCAATAATCAGGGGAAGCAGTCAGGTAGAAGGTTCCAGAACAGTAGTCTATATTCTATGGGCCAAACAGATCTGCCTCGGGCTGTATTCATTGGCTAGGGCCTCTGTGGCAAGTACCACAGCTTAAACAACAGGAGCTGCATTTTCTCACAGCCTTCTAGGCTAGAAGACTGACAGGGCAGACAGGATTGGTGTCCCCTGAGGTCTTTCTTTGTGGCATCTAGATGGCTGTTTATGTATATTTGTGACAATTGTTTTTTTTTTTTTCTCACAAGGACCTAGGCCATATTGGGTTAGGGCCTCTGCTTATTGACATTGAAGTCAATTTCCTTTGTAGCCAGGAATTCTGTATGTGAATTTAGGGGGCACACACTTCATGAAGAAGCATGTTAATAACAGCCCACTAGGCTTCTCTATCTGACTGAGGGGACCTCAGACACAGATCCCATAACAGTGGGCACTGGGGAGGGAAGCGAGGATCCACACAGAAACCATTAGTTCCCCTCCAGCATCTGTTGGGGTTGTCAACTGTAAAACTGACTGCAGTGCACTATTCTCGAAGACAGGCTCAGCTCAGTGGGGAATATTGATCCTGACCGCAGCCATCTCTGGTTCAACTGCTTTTTCCCATTAGGAAGAAGGGACATGGTTGATGAAAGAGTAAAGAGGAAAAAAAAAATATCTACATGCTGTGACAGTGTTTATAAAACTGTGTCTTTAAAAAGTAACCCACTGGGGACTGGAGAGATGGCTCAGAGGTTAAGAGCACTGGCTGCCTTTCCAGAGGTCCTGGGTTCAATTCCCAGCAACTACATGGTGGCTTACAACCATCTGTAATGCGATCTGGTGCCCTCTTCTGGCCTGCAGGCATCTGTGCAGGCAGAACACTGTATACACAATGAGTAAATAAATCTTAAAAAAAAAAGTAACCCACTGGACTTGGTGACCACTGTTGCCTCTCAAACAGTCCCAGTTATAGGGAATTAAAAAGAAAGTGTTGTTTTGTTTTTTATGTTTTTGGTTTGTTTGTTTGCTTGGATTTTGGTTTTGCTTTTGAGAGAGGGTCCTGCCTAGTAGAGGCTGCTCTTTAACTCAGGGTGTGGCAGAGAAAGACCTTGGACTTCTGATTCTCCTGCCACCACCTCCTAAGCGCTACAATTACAAGCAAGTGCCACATGCCAACATTTTACCAATCACCCCACATAATGACCTTTTTTGTTGTGGTGAAGGCCTTTGAGACTTACTCACGGAACTAAGTATCAAATACAGTGTTGCTAACTGAAATCAACACCTACATTAAGTCCCAGAATTTAGGACTGAAAGTTTGTATCATCCTATGAATGCCCTTGATTCCCACCATCTCCAGCTTCTACTGGCGGTCAGTCCTGTCTTAGTCAGTGTTCTATTGCTCTAAAGAGGGACAATGACCACGGCACTCTTATAAAAGAAGGCATTTAATTGGGGCTGCATACAGGGTCAGAGGTTTAGTCAATTCCTGACATGGTGGAACACACATTGGTGGTGGCAGGCAGACATGGAGAAGGAGCTGAGAGTTCTACATCCAGATGGGCAGGCAGTGGGAAGAGTGAGTGACACTGGGTCTGGCTTGAGGCTTTGAAATCCCAAAGCCCATCCCCAGTGATGCATTTCCCCCAACAATGCCACTCCCCATGAGCCTATAGGAACTGTTTTCTTCAAACCACTATAGTTTCCCTCTGCTTCTGAGTTTTACATTATTTAAGATTCTACGTGTAAGTTGAACAGTCCCACATCTGTCTTTCTGTGCCTGACTTCTTTCATTTACTCCCACACCCTTTGGGTTCACCTACATCATTGCAGATGCCGGGATGGCCTTCTTGTGAGGCTGAATAGCCATTGTCTGTGTACCCGATTTTCATTATCCACTTGCCCCTCAATGATTCCAGGTATTTCTATGATGGTAAATAATGCTAGGATAAAAATAGGAGCCAGGCGGTGGTGGCGCACACCTTTAATCCCAGCACTCGGGAGGCAGAGGCAGGCGGATCTCTGTAAGTTCGAGGCCAGCCTGGTCTACAAGAGCTAGTTCCAGGACAGGAACCAAAAGCTACAGAGAAACCCTGTCTCGAAAAATTAAAAAAAAAAAATAGGAGATAATTTTCGAAGAAAGAGTGTTGGTTAGACACGATTATCAACTCAATTTGATTGACACATGCCTAGGAGGTGGGGCTTATGTAGGGGAAGTAGGCCACGGGAGACATTCTCTTGGGACTATATTTTGTTTCAACTTCCCTTAACTTGCTACTTTTCCCTCTACAGGTTACCTCCTGTCCAGGACAGGCTGAATCACCTCTGTCTAGTGCTCCGCCTTACATGGGTTCAAGATCTACAGAGTCAAGAACTATGGACTGGAGCCACTGACACCAAGGGATGAAATAAATATTTTCTCCTTTATATCAGGTGTTTTTGTCACAGTGACTGCTCTAGTTAGAGCTGATGTCACTGTGATGAAACACAAGACCAAAGCAACTGGACAAAAAAGAGGTTTACGTGTCTTACACTCCCACAGCACTGCTCATCACTGGAGGAAGTCTGGCCAGGAACCCAGTCAGGGCAGGAACCTGGAGGCAGGAGCTGATGCAGAGGCCATGGAAGGTGCTGCTTACTGGCTTTATCCTCGTGGCTTGCTCAGCCTGCTGTCTTATAAAATCCAGAACCACTAGCCCAGGGATGGCAGCACCCACAATGGGCTGGTCTCTCCTCCCTCAATCACTAATTAAGAAAATGCCCTACAAACTTGCCTTTAGCCTGATTTTTTTTTGCCTAGCAATTTGTTCTTATATTAAAAAATTATTCTGCAGCTACATAAGGCCATTTTGTGCAGGTGTATAATGACATTTTAATTTTTTTCTTTCATATAATACACCCCAACTACAATTTCCCTTCCCTCCACACCTCCCAGTGTCCCCCCACCTTTCCTCTCCTCCAGCTTTACTCCTGTTCCATTTTCTTTCAGGAAAGAGCAGACCTTCCAGAGATCTCAACCAAACATGGCATAACAGGATACAATAAGACTAGGCACAAACACTTATATCAAGGCTGGGTGAGGCAGCCCAGTAGGAGAAAAGGGTCCTAAGAGCAGGCAGAAGAGTCAGAGACACCCCTATTTCCAATATTAGGAGCCCCACATCATCAAACATAAGCATAGCGTATATGCAGAGGACCTAGCTCAGCCCCCTCCAGGCTCCGTGGTTGTCACCTCAGTCTCTGTGAACCCCTCTGAACCCTGCTTAGTTGATCCTGTGGGCCACATTCTCCTGGTGTCCTCAACTCCCCTGGCTCCTAAAATGATCCCCCCTTCTCTTCATCACAGATTTCCCTAGCTCCAAGGGAAGGGACCCAATGGAGATCTCTAATTCGGGATCTCCTTCCCACTAATGTCTGGCCATGGGTCTCTGCAGCTGCTCCCGACAGCCGCAACAGCCTGATCTTACAGAGATATTTTTTAAATTGAGGTTCCCTCATTTCAGATGACTTTAGCTTGCGTCCTGTTGACATAAAACTATCCAGAACATGACCAAGAATCTAATAAGAAGGTCTGGGAACTTTCTCTGGGGGCTAGATCCTGTTCTGAACCCTTTCTTGCTTGATTACCCTGTTTGCCATAGGGCCAGTAGCCTCTGTTGCACGCTTCTACTGCCCTGATGTTCTCTCTCACCATGAACCCAGAGTCAGTGATGCCAAGGACCATGGATGGAAACTCCTTGAAACTGTGAGCTGAGCAAATTATCCCACCCCCTTCTTCTGTGTGTGACGGGTATTGTGCGACAGGTTTGCAGAAGCTGACTCGTACACACAAAGACTTTATGTCTTCCAGACATTGGACAAGAAGTAAGATAGCCTAGTCACATAGTGGTTTATTATTTATTTATTCCTTTACTATATATTTATTATGAGGGATTCCCTTTTAGTTTCCACAGTGGCTCTATCAATTTGTGTTCCCACCAACAGTGTGCATGGGCCCCTTTTGTGGGCATGTGAGTCATACAGAGAAAGCTCAGATACCACCACTCACCGGATGCCGGGCATCCTGACGGCCTGTGAGGGGAGGAACACTCTCAGAATTGGCATTGCAATGAGTACCTCAGTCAACATAGGTGTGTGAACTTGGCCTCCTCCCTTACTGACGAACTCTGGTAATTTCTCTGGAAGCTAACCATTTGCTGTTGGCAGCATGGTTTTCTCCCCCACCTGGCTAATCAGGCTGGCTCCTGATCAGCCCCGATGAATTTCTCCTGCGCTGTGGGCTGCCAACGTGCTGCAGGAAGTCTGGTGGGTACACCTGCCATGAAAAGTTAAAGAGGACACTTGGGGAAATCAAGTACTCCTTTCCCTTTGTTCTGCTCATGGGATCTGGATCATTATTAAAAGATTTAGGACACGTAGAAAATTGAGAGCAGACATCATCCTGGGCAGAGTTCTAGTTAATAAAAATCTTTGCGAAAGTTCCCCTCTTTGAGAACCCGAGCCTGTGCTGGGATATTGCTGCCATCTGCAGTATGAGGGTCACACTGGGTCAATAAATTCTCCAGGACACCCGCCAAAAATATTTCTTTTTTCTAAGTTGCCAGAGAAATGAAGAGGCCATGGCTACTGGGGATCACATAGGAAGGAGGAGAACCCATCCTGAAGGAGATGGCTGACCCGTTTACAGCTACAAGGTAGTGGTGTTGCTTGACAATGTGGGGGTTGGGCTTAATAAGTTCTGGTGTTTTCCATGCAACGAATAAATATCCTTAATAGAAAAGCAACAGGCTCCGCCCCTTTCCCAACAGTTGGAATGGACTAAACCCTGAGGAAGTGGACAGAAACCCTTGAAACGGGGGGAGGGGCGGGGGGGGCAAGGTTTGGTGATGTTTGGAGACAGGAGGAAGACTGGCTGACTATTGGCAGAGGAGAAGAATCGTGCCAGCTCACAGTGAATTCTAGGTGTTAGATTTTCCACTCCAGCCTAAAGTTTCTTCTGGAACCGTTTCCCACTTGAGCGAGGAGCATTAAACCAGGGCCAATTTTCCCTTCCGTCCTCATGTGGGACACAGTCTGGAGCCAGGCTTCACTGCCACTGTCCCACGGCAGAGTGATGGTTCAGTAGTTCGTGATGGCCACGCTACCGGCCACACAGGTGGCTGTCTGTGTGCAGATTCAATTAAAGAGCGTCTTCAAACAGTGTTTTAATGGCTCTCTATCCCGATTCCGCTTTTTGAGCTTTACTGATTCCGTCTCCATGGGACAAATTCTTCTCTAAGCCATTCCTACCCAAAGCCTACGTGACCAGAATCACCAGAACGGGTGACGTTTGTAGACAGTGCAATGTGCAACTCTCCACGGAAGTACAGTCTGGGACTCATTTAGGGTACCAATAATATTTTGCAGGGCGTTAAAAGTAAGCGTGAGTTTTATGTTTTAAAACGTTAAATCTTACGTAATAATTTACAAATTCTCTCAATCCTTTCAATGTCTCTATAGTAGCAACTCCGATTTCTAGTTGAAGAACAAGAATAAGAAATGTTAAACTGGATCTGTGGCTCAGTGGGTAAGAGCACGGCTGTTCTTGCAGAGGAACCAGGTTCAATTCCCAGCACCCACAGGGTGGCTCACAAACTCCCATAATGCCAGTTTCAGGGGGATCTGATGCCCTCTTCTGGCCTCTGAGGGCACCAAACACACACAGAGAGCATAGACACGTGTGTAGACAAAACATTCATATACATAAAATTAAATAAATAAAATTCAAAAGGAGAAATGTCACGTAGAGGACATATGGTCCTAAGTAGACATAGAGATTTGACTTCACAGTGAATGTAGAATAATTAAGGCCCCGGGGGATAGAAGAGATGGTTGCAAAGAATGAAAACACAGAACACACCCTGGAGAGTCTTGATTTCTCATTTTGGGAGTGACGAGAGCAAGAAGAGCCCACAGGAAAACCAGAGAAAAAGAAGGGAAAACTGGAAGTAGGGCAAACTGAACATTTCAAGAAACAACGAGAAAATTCAGTAGACAGAATGCACGGAACACGATGATCAAACTAAAACCCAGTAGCTCAGCTGTGATACATGGAGAGGTCAAACTAAAAGTTTCAACCTCTTGGTTAAAAGTGTTCTATGAATACATAAAATATATCTGGTGCTATTTACAGGAGTCAGCTTAAGGATGATATAATATTAAAATATTAATGAAATAATGGAGAAATTATATCAGAGGAAACTTAGAAGGATCTAGAATACAAATAGCAAAATGGAATTAAACAGGAAGATTATTAGTGAAATAATAAGAGAAAGTTAAGGGACTGGAGAGGTGGCTCAGTGGTTAAGAGCACTGTCGGCTTTTGCAGAGGTCCTGAGTTCAATTCCCATCAACTATTTGGTGGCTCACAACCATCTATAGTGAGATCTGGTGCCCTCTTCTGACCTGCAGGAATACATGCAGGCAGAATGTATATATCTTAAAAAAGAAAAAAAGAGAGTCTAGCTGGGCAGTGGTGGTACATGCCTTTAATACCAACACTCAGGAGGCAGAGGCAAGTGGATCTCTGAGTTCAAGGCCAGTCTAGTCTACAGAGTGACTTTCAGGGTTATACAGAGAAACCCTGTCTCAAAAAACAAAAAACAAACAAACAAAAAAACCCAAACCTTTATACATTAAATGATAGCTGAATACACATTTTTTAAATGAGCAGATTTGGAAATTTCTACTTTTTGTTTCAAAACTATCCGGAAGTTCCAATGCAGTCTCTCCCGTCTTCTCATTAAAATATTTTGAAAGAGAAATGAGGGACAACTCAGTCTTGTGCACAAGTTTGCGGTTCCCCTAGTAACAACAACAACAACAACAACAACAACAACAACAACAACAACAACAATTGCAATGAAGTCATAGCCACTAATTTCATGGCCTCTTCTCTTGAGAATCCCCCCGAGAGGCTCATGTAGGAAGTCCTCTGTGTCACAGAACAAGGAGTCAGCCACATCCTCGGGTGACAGGCCGTTCCCAGCGCGGTTTGCTTCCCAGCAGCCTCCAGTCCAGGGGTCACTGTTGTCTCTGGGTAATCAGCTTCCCTTCCAGCCGAGGTTAGCGCTTGGGAGTGGGACTCCTCCCCTTGAAGATCGCAGGGTCTAACTGCCAAGGCAGGTGCCTCTTGGCTCAGGATACAAATAGGCACAGCACGATCCTGCGCCACGGCTCAAACATCCCAGGCAGCTGTGCCCTTTTAACTCGGAAGGCAAGACGAGGCGACTTGCAGCCAGTCACATGCTGCGGCTTCTGCTGTCCTTCTCGTCTACCCTGAAAAAATTTTCACATCTGCAGGCAATTAGCAGAAGTGAAGCCGTGGTCTAGGCCCTCTCCGTCGAGGGCACACACATGCACCAAACACTTAATACTCAGGAATGTCGGACAAATTCCTCTTCAAAATGTAATTTATTCTTGCTGAAGTTAATCTATGTATATAATTTTCAAAGTCAAATGACGCGCTGTGGCTTCCAGGGAAGTAAGGAGTCCCTTAGCCTCGCTTTCCTGAGCCGCTTTCTGTTCTCCATTCCCACTGCTCAGGAGTCAGGCTGCCCAAACTCTCTTTCTTGGCCTTTTTTAGTACTTAACATTTCTGCACAGTGTGCTCGTGCTACTACTGCAGTTGGATTGCAGCAGGTTCCCTGCTGGCTGGTGTGGTTGGTCTCTTGGTCCTTAGCTGGTGGCCTTGCTTTGGCTGGATGTGGACCTTATAGGAGCCTGAGTCTAGTTAGAGGAAGTGGGTCTCTGGGGGGCGGGGCTTGGGGCTTTAAAGCTGTACTTATTACTTTTTTTGTTGTTGTTGTTACTGTACAAAACACTGTGACCAAAAGTGATCTTTTGTGGAGAAAGAATATTTTGGTTTATGATTCCAGAGAGAGAGAGAGAGAGAGAGAGAGAGAGAGGGAGGGAGGGAGGGAGGGA